>NC_143390.1:16191576-16513781 GCF_980474605.1 Leiobunum rupestre
TAATCGGTAGGCAAACTTCTGCCGGGCATCGGTATTATTACGAGGCGTGTAGAGTTACCCTATCTTCCCTCCATCTTCGGAGTGAAAAGGACGGGAGAGATGGGTGGAGGGCACGCGTGATGTTCGACTCATTGCCTTTCTTAACTGCCCGTAACGGGGAGTGCTTAGCGGACTGAACCGAAGGCTTAGAGACTCTCCGGAACGCCTAATCAATTTGAAGAACACGTCACCCTATCTAGTCTCTCTGAAATGACTCGTCGTACGCAAACTTTACTCCTTTACCGGAGATCAGGCGAACTTTCGAGTAAAAATATTATTGTTGACGTTTGCAAATAGAGATCAACGTATTCGCGTAGTTGAAACTCCTAATGGCCTAAACATTCGAAGCTTACTACTTATAGAAATCGTACTCGTTCTAAGAGGTTTTTTTTTGGGTAGCGATTCTTTCCTTCCTCGTCGCTACCTTAGAGCGAGAGTCAAGCGAGTCTGAAAACCACTATTTGAGAAAAAAAAAACAGTTTTGAGTTTGAAATCCAGCGTAATAACAATGATGATCTAATCATCAAAATTGATAAAAATAGAGTGAAAATATGTATTGAAAATTTGGTACGGACGAGGAGACTACCGATTTGGTTGAAACTAGGTGGGTATGTAGACCTTATGGTAACATGAAATCTCACCGAGGGAAAAATTGCGATGGGCATTAGTTTTGCCATGGCAACCGAAAATGTTTTTGACAACACAGTATGTATATTTTCTCATTGAAAATAACATGGGAATCTGAGCACTTCAAAGGGTTCCCCCTGTGAAAAATTTCAAAACCAAAAAAATTGATCAAAATTGACAAATGAAATGAATTTTATGATATTTTGATGAATTTTGGTCAATTTGATCAAAATATGTAAAAATTGATCAGATTGTTATTTTCAATGGGAAAATACACATACTGTGTTGTCAAAAACATTTTCGGTTGCCATGGCAAAACTATTGCAATTTTTCCCTTGGTGAAATTTCAGGTTACCATAAGGTCTACATACCCACCTAGTTTCAACAAAATCGGTGATAATCACCTCGGGTAGTCTCCTCGTGAGTCACCTTAATTTAAAAACACTCAAGGATTCTTATTTTAAATTTCTTTCAATAGTCACGTATCTCGACTTACTTGACTTTGGCGCTCAGGTAGCGCCGTAGTCCATCGATTTTTTTCGTTCGACTGTCTCTTTCGGAATTCGCGCCTCCCTAGTGCCATCTCTCGCCAGTTTCCAGTAATTCAATTTGATACCCCGCTTGTTTTATCATTTCTTCCATCCCAGGAGAGACAGAGCCCACCTTTCCCAAAAAGTAGAACCCAAAATAAAAATAAAACTATTCCAGGCACGTCGAATGAAAATGAAAAGAAAACATTTTAGGAATGATCAGAATTTTGTCGATAAAAAAAATGTCATTCCGTCCAGTAATTATTGAGTGCGAATACGATAATCGGACAAGTACTTTTATTTTTAAAACCGGTTAGGGTGACCACCACTATATTTTATAATGTTTTCCTACATTTTCAATGTGTTCCTTTAAATTTATATACTTACACTATTTTAATAATATTGATATTTTTGGACTTCACCTGTTGCAAATATATCTTTTAATATCGAATTCTACAAAATTAGAAATCATTTTAGAAATATTAGAAAACTTCGCCTGCTCAACTAATTATTATACCAAATTATCTTTAAAAGTCATGGATTTTCACTTCATCTAATATATAAAGATGAGTGTATATGTTTGTCCGCTATAGCAATCTACAATTTTCAACTTAGGTCGACCACATAAAATTTTGGTTTACTATCTCATGGTACCCTGGCTGTGGTTTTGACGGTTACGATCGGCAAAACAACGTTAATTCATTGAATTAATTTAATAATTAGGTAAATCCGATATATACAAGATACTACACTTTGGTCTTAGCCAAAAAAGCGAATTTCTTAATTCGGAGTTTCGTCACTGGCGCTTTTTCCTTGGTTATACAAATAGGCATATTTCCCCTGGAAATACCAGGAAAACCCCAGCTTGTAACCTATATTTTCCAGTAATTTTAAAGGAATTTCTTATATTGCCTATATTTTGCCAAAAACCTTCTATATAACCCTATAAATTGACAAAAAAAAATCCTTTAAGATTTTGGTGTTCTGTAAATGTTAAAAATATAGGAGGTTGAAATGCGAAGCTAAGAAGTCTTCGAAATGGACTAAAATGCGAAGCTAAGAATTATAATTACAAATTTGCATAAAGGATGTCAGTTTAACTTCGACCAGGGTTCGAATTACCTTTCCCCTAAAATCGAACGTACCCGTAAGGCCCAGTTAATTTAAATTGCTTTGTAATTGACGGCTAGCCGTTTTGAAAATCATTTTAATTCAATTAGGGCTCTGTTTGTAACAAAGTATAGATTATTATTCGTGATAATCTCCTTCCCCAATTTTCCAGAAATATTCGATGGCGTGTACCGCATGTTTAAAAGGTAAGCGGCTTTGGCAATTATCGTAAACAGGTCGGCTACAACGGCGTTTACAACGACCGGTTTTAATCCGCTTTGATATAATATAAATTTTAAATTTATAATTGTGCCGTCTTCGCCGAAGGAACAGATGTCGAATTACTCGTGATCTCCTTATCGATTCACTCTTAATGATTCCTTATGTTGTAAACAAGTTGTCGCTCTTGTTGCTACACGTGTTCGGATACGCGGGTTTGAAATGTAGCTTTATTTTACCGTCCTAACTGAAGATGGCGCCACGCAACACTGGGGTGTTTTCTCGCTTGTTTCGTCATACGTTCCAATCATGGACCAATAATCTAAGGGGACTCACTGTTCAGGCTTTAAAAAGCACGCGTTAGCACTGGGAATAGTTTTAGGTGGGGTGGCGGAGTGGTTAGCACTTTCGCCTCGCAGCAAGAGGAGCCGGGTTCGATCCCAGCTTGAGGCACTGGGTGAAAACTCGGAATAACTCCTTCCGCGTTGAGTTTGCAAGTTCTCTCCCCACTGGTTTAAGGGGTTTTCCCCCGAGTTCTTCGGTTTCCTCTTCCATAAAAACTTGTTGAGGTTAACGGTAATAGTTAGTGTAGGGAGCTGTTGGCTCGATCTCGTGGCATGCAGGGCTTGCCACCACCCTCCTACGCATTGTAACCCGGCCACCTGAATTAATGGCTTCAAAAGTCGCTTGATGACTTAGGCCTAAGGTGGTGCCAAGGGTATTAGCCTAGCTGATTATTATTCATTATTATTTTTAGCTACGCCGCGAAATTTTCGTTTTGAAAATGCAAGCATTTGAAATCTGGCAGCCTTGCCTGCCTTCTGGCCTGTATCTCCATACCGAAAATGGTCGACGATTACGCCGCCGAAAATATTTTACTAAACAGATCGGCGGCGTTTTTGACCGTTATTTTGAATAACTTGTTGAGGTTAACGGTAATAGTTAGTGTAGGGAGCTGTTGGCTCGCGTGGCTTGTAGGGCTTGCCACCACCCTCCTACGCATTCTAACCCGGCCACCTGAATTAAAGGCTTTAAAAGTCGCTCGATGACTTAGGCCTAGGGTGGTGCCTTGGGTATTAGCCTAGCTGATTATTATTATTATTATTATTATTATTATTATTATTATTATTATTATTATTATTATTATTATTAATTATCGACTAAGGCTATAGGAAAATCACGGGTAATTTTAGTTCAATGTGGACCAACTTGGCGTCGCTGAAGTCGATTTCCGCTGACGTAGTTTCGTTGAGACACTAGAGCGTTCACGTTCAATTTTGACAAAATGGCGCCGTTGTTAAATGATTAGGCTTAGTAAGCTTTGAACAGGGGTGCCACAGTACCTGGAATTCCTGGAAAAGTCTGGGAATTTGATTATGGTTATAAAAGTTAGTGAATTTAATCTCGGTTGCAAATAGGGAACTTTTACTAAAATTAAAATATAAGTTAAAAATTACAAAATCTAGGCACAGAATAAGTCAAGGAAAATCTCCGGAGATGGTCAGGAAAAGTCAGGGAATTTGATTATGAAAAAACTGTGGCAACCCTGTTTGAAATTCGTTCTTTAAGTTTTAAGTAATGTTAATTAATCTTTGTGATAAGTAAAAATAACCAGTAAGCCGCGTATGGCTGAGGTTTTTTTTAATCAAATTCACTGGAGTCCATTTCGTTTCTAAAGTTAAAAAAAATTAATGAACTAAGCCTATTAAAATCTTGAATAAACACCTTTTGTACATTGTTGGGGGGTTCCCTACGAAGTCGCAATGCACCAATACTTTCTCGCGCATATTTTCACCTAAACCCCGACTAAGATTATCGTAGTGATAGTTGAACAGAATTCTTGAGGAACTTAAAAACCGCTGGTGTACCTCAGTAAGCCTTCAGATTTAGGCTACGCCTACAGTGTCAAAATATCGGGAACAGTGAGTCCCCTTAGATACTTGGTCCATGTTCCAATTAACAGGTGACATGGAGTATGCGTTTAGAAACACAGTCGGTGTAAATACAGATGGGGCCCTAGGTTTTGTTATTTTTATAAACTAAGGCAGTTTTTGAGATAAATTAATTTAAAAGAAGATTTCATTTGGTTAATCTAGGGTCCCAATTTGGTTCCTATTTTTGTACACGTTTTCCCTATTTTTAAAGTGAGAAGTCTCTTTTCTCCCTAATTATCAGACATAACCTTGAAGTAACCATACGCCTCCTTCAAGAAACCACACCCCCTGTTGTAATTGCTGTTACAACACTTGTACATAATCTTCATTATACTCGGAGAAGCATAATTTATATTTATGTACACCAACAAAGGGCTTATATTTTTAAAAGACAGACATAGTTTTATCCTATCGGGATCCTATGAATAAACAGTAAACTAATCTATATCAAATTGTAACCTAGGAGGGAAATATGGTTGTATTTGAATTCTCATGGTACCCAGACCATTAAATGTTTTTTTTTTGTGGTTTCGTCCAGACACGCATTTCAAATTCGATAAATATTCTACTAGGCGTATCCTTTTCAACGTAAATTTTCGTAGCGTTATCGTTTCCATTACCTCTAAAACTTATTCATCAGGCATTTCAGACGTCTATTATTAGTTGGTTTCTTTTCGTTTGTTCCGGGATTTTCCAGTAGGGTAAGAAGAGTAAGGCTATAACGTCATTTTACTCCGATTCTGTGTTGCTGAATAGTTTGAGTCTGAGTTTTTTTACAAAATGGCTGCCTGTGGCCTTTTTAACAGATAAATTCTAGCTAGCAGACGACCAAATCCGATTTACTCCTTTACACTTCCTTTTCAGAAGGAGTAAAAAGAGTAGCCCTAATACTCCGGAACAAGCGAATAGTTTATAGGGCAGAGTAATTCTCATCCCCAGAACAGGCAAATAAAGTGTTTTAGGGTAAAAGACAGGGTTCTTACACGACATGGAAAACTTGTAAAAATCAGGGAATTTTAAAATGTTTCCTAAAAGGTCAGGGAATATGAAAATTATTCGAAAATTAAGGTCAGGGAATATGAAAATTATTCGAAAATTAAGGTCAGGGAATATGAAAATTATTCGAAAATTAAGGTCAGGGAATATGAAAATTATTCGAAAATTAAGGTCAGGGAATATGAAAATTATTCGAAAATTAAGGTCAGGGAATATGAAAATTATTCGAAAATTAAGGTCAGGGAATATGAAAATTATTCGAAAATTAAGGTCAGGGAATATGAAAATTATTCGAAAATTAAGGTCAGGGAATATGAAAATTATTCGAAAAGTAAGGTCAGGGAATATGAAAATTATTCGAAAATTAAGATCAGGGAATATGAAAATTATTCGAAAATTAAGATCAGGGAATATGAAAATTATTCGAAAATTAAGGTCAGGGAAAAGTCAAGGAATTTTAAAATGGTCTAAAAAAAGTAGTGGAATTTTAAAATGACCCCTAAAAAATCAAATACATTTTTAAAAGATGTATTAAAAATACATCATAAATATTTTTCTACAAAAATGTTAAGGGAAATTAGGCAACATGGTCAAGGAAATCCTTGAAATGTCAGGGAATTGAATTCCAGAAATTTTGTTCGAACCCTGAAAGTGTACACTTTTAGTCCGAGAACAGGTGAAAAGAAACCGGATGTATCGGAAACAGCCTGTATAGTAGAACTCAGTTTTGTTACCTGTATTCGGTTATAAGAAGGAAAAAAAATCATTGTTAGTGTCTCTCCCCTGCAAAAAAATGAGTATAAAGAACTAAGAGAGTGAAAGGGGTTTGAAGGGTTGCTTTCCCGCGCAGTCTCCTAATCCCGCTTAAGCTTAAACCCGTCGAAAGCCGAGCCTAATCCTTTTTTGCCGCCTCTCTTCGCCTGATCCTATTCTCATCAGTCAAAAGAAAACCAAGCCTATCGCGGCTCTTGCTCTTCTTTTGAGCGGGGATTCTTTCTGGCGAAAAGGATTCTCTATACTTTTTCGCTACCTATTATTAAAAGGAATCCCGTCGAGTTTTTTTATATATATATTCCTTTTGGAAGGGCGGTGATATAGAATTTTTAGTGGGTGGAGTATCGGGTTAAGCTTACCGCCGTCGCTACCGCCATCTTTCGGTTCGATTCATTCGCGGGCATTTTTTCTTTACTTGACGACAAAAAGAGTCTTAGGAAGTTAAAGAAAGGTGGCTTTGAAAATCGTTTCATATGGAAAAGGAGCTGGTTTTATCTCTCCAACATTTTTATTTCCTCTCTCCCGAAGATGACGTTCGTTTGACGTTTAAAGGTTTTGAATTACGATAACTTTTATATATTTTATTTCTTTGTTTTCTTACGGGAAGAAACTATTTCAGAGTCACTTTTGTGTTGTGGTAGCTGTAGTATCTATTGCAGGCGTTGTTCGTAGAGTAATTGTCCGTACAATCGTAAGTAATAAGGTTCGTACACGACCTGGAAAAGTCGGGGAATGGGGAAATGATTCCAAAACGTCAGGGAAAAGTCGATGAATTGGAAAATGATTCCAAAACAAGGGAAAAGTCGGGGAATTGGAAAATGATTCCTAAACGTCAGTTAAAAGTCAGGGAATTGGGAAATGATTCCAAAACATTAGGGAAAAGTTGGGGAATTGGGAAAATGATTCCAAAACGTCAGGGAAAAGTTGGGGAATTGGGAAATGATTCCAAAACATTAGGGAAAAGTTGGGGAATTGGAAAATGATTCCAAAACGTCAGGGAAAAGTCGGGGAATTGGAAAATGATTCCAAAACGTCAGGGAAAAGTCGGGGAATTGGAAAATGATTCCAAAACGTCAGGGAAAAGTCGGGGAATTGGAAAATGATTCCAAAACGTCAGGGAAAAGTCGGGGAATTGGAAAATGATTCCAAAACGTCAGGGAAAAGTCGGGGAATTGGAAAATGATTCCAAAACGTCAGGGAAAAGTCGGGGAA
The DNA here is from genome assembly GCF_980474605.1 of Leiobunum rupestre. Taxonomy (NCBI): domain Eukaryota; kingdom Metazoa; phylum Arthropoda; class Arachnida; order Opiliones; family Sclerosomatidae; genus Leiobunum; species Leiobunum rupestre. The sequence goes on from NC_143390.1 coordinate 16,199,018, forward strand.
TTGGAAAATGATTCCAAAACGTCAGGGAAAAGTCGGGGAATTGGAAAATGATTCCAAAACGTCAGGGAAAAGTCGGGGAATTGGAAAATGATTCCAAAACGTCTGGGAATTTGAAAATGATTCCAAAAGGCAGGAAAAGTCGAGGAATTTGAAAAATCGCCTCCTTTGGCTAGTGGTCGAAGGTAACAGTGATTTCGAGTATTCACGACCGAAAACTATCACCCTTTGGTTTGCTCTTGAAACCTAGATAGGTAGCAGCTAAAGCAGACCCTGTTAAATTTTCCTCTTCGTTATTGGTAAATTTTACTTAATAAATAATTATAACTGCATTTCAATATACTTTTTGAATCGTTTGATAAGTTAATTTAAGAAAAAACGTTCTTATGACTTTTTTTATTTGACTGTAGCAGACGCTAGATCATAGGCGCAACCTCGGAGAAGCTAGCGCCGTTACGCCACCTAGACTCTTTTCGGTCGCGAATAATTAGAAATAGGCTTCCCTATAAAATAAAAGTATAAATCGTTTTTCTCCGCGTCACGATCTTAAGCGTTTTAGTACTTTATTGGCACGCGCGTTTCGCACGCTGACTTCAAATCCAAAATCTTTGTCGTCGCGAGCACGCTCTCTTTTCTTCAATAACTATAGCCAGATGTCTATAATATTGTTCCATACGTGTGTCACTCTGGGGAATATTTTACTGAGAGCTAGTAACGGAGTGACGTCATCACAAGAAGAAAATCTCCCCCTAGCGAGGCGCTGTCAAAGGCTACGTGTGACGCGGGAGCAAGCGGACGCAAAAAGGCGACGAAGCCCGCAATGCTGTCTGTCTTGTGAAGAGCTCTCAGTAAAACTTTTACATGGGAAGAATAGGAAGTGTCACACTTATGTAAAAATATTATACACTTATTTTATAGCTAATGACGTAGAAAAACATTTACACGTGACATCCCTATTTTATCAGGGTTGCCACGGTACCTGGAATTCCTGGAAAAGTCGGGGAATTTGAATATGGGTCTAGAAATCAGGAAGTCAGGGAAGTTTAAAAATTAGTCTAAAAATCAGGGAAATGTCAGGGAATTTAATTTAGGTAGCAAATTGGAAACCTTTACTAAAATTTCGGGTAAAAAATTCAAAGTTTTCGCACATAATAAGTCAGGGAAAATATCCGGAGATGGTCAGGGAAAACCTGGAAAAGTCAGGGAATTTAAATGTGAAATAACTGTGGCAATCATATTTATAGAAACACCTATTAACATCGCGTAGATTCCGTACAAAGCGCATTGCTTAAACCTCCAGATAATATACAAAAAAGAATTGCCAATAAAACCTTCATTGTATATTTTAGTCTGACTATTCGCGTCGCCATTTTGTATTCACCTTCAAAATAAAAATCCCTATTGTAATCCGAACGAGACTTCAGTTCCCTTATGTAATAAAAAAGGGAGACGAAGGAGAAAAGATAAAAAAATAATAATACAAAAATAAATATAAAAGAATCCTCGATGGAGGCAGGTTTTTGCCTTAAATCCCTGATGGTGCCACCACGCAGTACTCTCTCTCTCTCTATCGAGGCAGGTTTTCCGAAATACATCTTCCTTCTCCTTCCGCAGCATCCTCGCGACGCGTTTTGTCCCAGTGATGTCAAAATCAATGGAGAAAAAGTAGTTTTTTTTTTACCCGACACCAATATTTTTTATTATTCCATTTTAGTCTTTCCGCGTAAAAAGAAAATATCGAATAAAGAAAGAAACGAAACGCGATAGGCTTCTTTCGCTAATAATAGTCTCTAGATTTGCGGTTTCCTGTACGTGTTAAGATTCTTCCATTCTTGATTCACGGATTGCAAACATTCGACTCGATAGGAAAGAGAAAAGTGGGGTCTGGGCGTACCCGGGAATGGGGGCAGATTGGCCCCATTGCCTAAATGCGAATGGAGATACGCCGGGAAGCGATCATCTAGGGGGAACTGCTCCCTCCGGTAATCACCGGTTTTTAAAGGAGACGGGCCTTAGCTGTCAAGTATAGAAAATAAATCGCCGTTGATTCTTATTATTTGAGTCCGTAGCTTCGAATGTGGCCTGGCCATTTCTCCGTTATCCACCCCTTTTTCTCTCTCGCTCCCACGCCTGGATTCGGGCTTGACTGGTACGCTTCGACGTCCGATTCGCCGAGGAGCCATCGAGGGCTCCTGGGAAAGAAAAAAACGTTCCAACTTTCGATTTGATAAACGACACCCTACCCCCGACAATTTCACTCCTTTTTTTTATACGCTGACTTTTTTCTTATATTTTATATATCCCCAGATTCGAAGTAAATATGTATTTGATAGTTTATAAATGAAAAAATCGGAGGTCATTTTGATGCCTCTAGCAGTTCTAATATGGAAATTATAAAAACTACTCAGTCAACGTTAATAACGGCGACCTGGAACGCCGTAAGAGTTGACGTTCCATCAAGCTAAGTAGCGGTACCGAAGAATCAACTGGCTACGGAATTTGTTTATTTCTTTACAGAGCCCCCAGAGGTCCTATTAATCCTACAAAATCCTTTATTTTCGAAAATGTCCTATAACATCTTATATTTTTTAGCAAAATCCCCAAAAAGTCCTATAAAATCCCATAATTTTGGTATTTTGCTCATTACAAATCCCAAAAATGTTCCAATTTACCCAAACTTGGTGAAATTTACCTAAATGTGGTCCAAATTACACATTTCGTCATTTTCAAATTTTTTAAAAAATTTTGTAGCTAGGACCCTGTGAAACCGAGAAAATCCCATGCTTTTTAAAATGGAGAACTTTTGGTTTTAAGTGATCAAAAACATTTTCGGTTGCCAAAGCATATCGAATGGGTAGTGCAACGTCTCCTTTTGGGAAATTTCATATCTCTTATAGGTCTACATTACGCCCGACTTTGAACAAAATCGGCAATAAACACCTCGGGTACTCTCCTTGTCAGTTAAATTTCTAGATTTAGCTATAGGATAAATTCCTTTATAATGTCATTCTAGTCTATACTTTTGTTATTGTTAACATGGTTAGCTACTAGAATATTTTTGTGATACAATGGTTTAATAGTTTCTATTTTTAAGAGAAAATCAAAGATTTATTTCACTAAATATAGGTTTGGTTTTTAAATGCATAAAGTTAGTAATAGAAATGGCATTTATAGTCCTATTAAATCCTATAATTTTGAAAGTCCTTTTTTTCACGAATACTGTGCTACCAGATAACTATTTTTCCTTAAAAAAAAACTTTGTTCAGGGTTGATACAGACCTGGAAATATCAGGCAATCGGATGGCCAATAGCTGTGCGAACCCGGATTGTTAAAGGATTGTCTTAAATTCGGTCTAAGGCTGAGAGTTTGTCATTAAAACCTATTAATTATTTGGCGTTTTAACAAGTGTATGGTATTGTCTAACGGCTGTTACTTCGATTTTTTAATAGTATAATAAGTTAATTATTTTTAAATTGAAAATGGAAATCTATTGTTTTGGTGGCTTAAATCGAAGATTATTTCTAAATTACGACTTTCATAAATATTTTAGTGTTAAAACGTAACCTAAAGAGTCACCTTTTTACTAAAATATAAGTAAATTCATTTACCTTTGATAGAAGTAAAATAGTTTATATCTCTAAAAATAGTCAAGAAAAGGTCAAACAATATGAATCTGAAAATATCGTGACATTCCATATCGAAGCTATGGGCCGCAAACCGGAAATAAAGGAATATGAAAAATAAAATATAATGTAAACAAATATGGATTATGAACTTATAAAATTGAATGTAAATAAATATATAGATAATGAATAAATATAACATGTTTTATACTTTTAAAAGTTCATACTTTATATTTGTAGAATTCATACTTTATATTTGTAGAATTCATACTTTATATTTGTAGATTTCATACTAAATATTTGTAGATTTCGTACTAAATATTTGTAGATTTAGTACTAAATATTTGTAGATTTCGTACTAAATATTTGTAGATTTCGTACTTAATATTTGTAGATTTCGTACTTAATATTTGTAGATTTCGTACTTAATATTTGTAGATTTCGTAGTTAATATTTGTAGATTTCGTAGTTAATATTTGTAGATTTCCTAGTTAATATTTGTAGATTTCGTACTTAATATTTGTAGATTTCGTACTGCATATTTGTAGATTTCATACTGCATATTTGTTTATATTCTATTTTATAACGACATAATCTCTATTTGGTTTTATTCTGTTTTATAAGTTCATTATCTGTATTTTATAACGTCATAATATATATAATTGTTTTGTTTATATTATATTATTTTTTTGATATGCCTTTTTTTGCGGCTTTTTCCCCCATACTAAGCCCTATTTGTTGCTATAGCATATCATCTAGCTAATAATACAAGCCACAATGGATACATCGACAGTGTGCAAAGGCGTACAAAGAGGATGATCTTGACCTAATTCGTCCTTGACATAATACGCAAACGACAATCTTCCGTACGCGTTTTTCCCGCTACCCAACATACACCCGGAGGTTTTTGGGGAAGCGAATGATCGATACAAGTGACGCAATACTCCTAGATTGCCGAACAATAGCCCATTGTCAGAGCGAACAATTGGGCGTTAGTGTTTGGCAAACGCGTTATGCTCTTATATATAGACAGATATACAGAGTACGAAACGGGAGAAGCATCCTGAGCATTCTCTTTTTTTATATCTTATTTTTTCCCCCTATTTCCCCATCCGCACCCGCTGGAAGAGGAGAGAGGAGATAGAGATGATTGGAGCAAAAGTTTCTTCCCTTGATTGCCGCCTAAGTCGAAGTAATGATCACCCCCTCAGTAAAGGGCGTGCGAGCGGAATTGCCGCCGGAGGGTTCCCCCTCCCCCGTCGCGTTCATTCGATCGCCACCGATCCCGCACACCTGACCGCCTCCTCCCCAGCCTCCCTAATCCGGCTCCTGAGCTTCCGCCCTATCGATTTCACCGGATCCCCCACTTTTTGCGTCCCTTCTCGATATATGGGTCACAGACAGGCTAGGCGCTACAGGAATGGGATTATGGAGGCCAGCCCCGCTACTAATCCTTGTTTTAAATCCGTCCCACTATTCTTTGTCTTTCCCATTAACCTCTTTATTTTTATCTGCGCCCCCTACGCCTCTCTCTCTCTCTCCTTTACAACAGGAGCTTTTCAACCCCGCTTTTTCGTTGTGTCCCCGCTCTTCTCCGTTATCATCTCTCTCGCTCGCTCTTACCCCTGGAAGGTTTGTTTTCCCTCTTCTCTTTTCGTTCTAACCGTGCCCCTTCGATGTTGACTTTCGGGTGCTAAAAGTCCCCGTTCGTTTTTCGTGTTTACTAAACGCTACAAATTGCCGAATCTATTTATGTAAACGCGACAGTTTGTGTTATCTCTATCGTGAAAAATTGTGTCATCTATATTTCTTACTTTTTGTTATGTTTATAGAATATATATCAAGTTCTTAAGGATTAATTTAGTTGAATTTTTTGTTACTATGGTATGGTGATGATATAAATTGAAAAGCCTATGTATCTCAGTGCTGCCACAAGTCAGTGGAAAAGTCGGGGAATTTTAAGAATTTGTAGAAAGTCGGGGAATTTTAAGAATTTGTAGAAAGTCGGGGAATTTTAAGAATTTGTAGAAAGTCGGGGAATTTTAAGAATTTGTAGAAAGTCGGGGAATTTTAAGAATTTGTAGAAAGTCGGGGAATTTTAAGAATTTGTAGAAAGTCGGGGAATTTTAAGAATTTGTAGAAAGTCGGGGAATTTTAAGAATTTGTAGAAAGTCGGGGAATTTTAAGAATTTGTAGAAAGTCGGGGAATTTTAAGAATTTGTAGAAAGTCGGGGAATTTTAAGAATTTGTAGAAAGTCGGGGAATTTTAAGAATTTGTAGAAAGTCGGGGAATTTTAAGAATATGTAGAAAGTCGGGGAATTTAAAAAATTTGTAGAAAGTCGGGAAATTTATTTAATTTGTAGAAAGTCGGGAAATTTATTTAATTTGTAGAAAGTTGGGAAATTTTAAGAATTTGTAGAAAGTCGGGAAATTTATTTAATTTTCGTTGTAAATAGAAAATGTTACTTAAAATATGATTAAAAAATTGCGAAATTTAGAATAAAATGAATTGGGGAAATGTCTGGAAATAGCCCTCTTTAAATACCAATAACTTACCTAATAGACCAAAAATGTGCTGTTGGTTTGAAGGAGCTTAGGTATTATCATTTTCTCTTGAACGTAGCGCAATATAGTAGATGGAAAATCTGGTAGGAAATAGTAGTGGGAACGCCCTTTGCCCGCTACCGGTAATTTGATGCATTAATGAAACCTCTATTTCGAGCGTAAGATTTACAGGTTTGTTTCTCTTTTTCACCGAGAGCTTTCTTCTCTATAACTATAATTTACCATTTTCTCCTTTTAACCGATTCGACCTCCATTATATCTTCGTTCGCCATTTCCGCCCTAAAATCTTTTTTTCTTTTGTTCTTTACTCTCGGGCCTGTTTGGTTAATGTTGTTTGCCATTAAAATTTCTGGTTTCTCATTGCTTCCTTCTGAAACGGGGGCCAAAATCCACTGGTGTAATTTATCTCCTAATAAAAATCGAGCCTTTCCGTGGATAGAAAAAACGGATGGGGATAGTTAAATTTCGACCCCTTTTACCCGTCGTTGGAGCGTTGACGATTTTTTTCCCCCGAAAAAAGAATGGTTTCGGAGCTGGTGTGTCCGCCAAAGTCGAGCATTTATTTCTTGGCTGTGAAAGCCACCTTCTTTACATCGAGCGAGGATGTTTTTCTCCTTTATGATCGTCCTTTTAAAACTTTTTCGGGGGTCGAATTCGGGACCCGCGCCTACTCTCCGTCTTCCCCTTTGCCAAAAATGCTTTTAGTACGAGGGCTTTTTGTGTGTTTTAGATTTCGTAATAAATGTGCCTTTTCCTAGCCCCTTTATAACCCTCGCCCCCCTCCCCCTTCTGACTTAGCCCCCTTTTTTAGGGTTAGCCTCGCCTCTTATTTTATAATTTGTCTCGAAGCTTATGAAATTGACGTGATTGTCGTCGTCGTCGTCGTTTACTAGACTGCGGTTGGAATTCGTGCGATATAGTTTAAATTAAACCTGTAGAGGTTATCGGTAATAGTAAGTGTAGGGAGCTGTTGGCTCGCCACCACCCTCCTACGCATTGTAACCCGGCCACCTCAACTAATGGCTTTAAAAGTCGCTTGATGACTTAGGCCTTGGGTAATAACCTAGCTGATTATTATTATTAATTATTTAACTTTATTTTTAGCTACGGTTTTTCGATAATAATCCTTATTTTGTTTATGGTTTTTCCTGATTATTATTATTATTATTATTAAATTTTATGTAGCCTCTATTCGTTTCGATTAGTTTTTTATTACAACAAGAACGCGTTTAGGTTACTGAGAATGTTCGAGACTGTCGTTCAGGGTCGTTACCTAAGTTCCTCTTTCGGAAAACCCCTTTTATAATATTATGCCATCATTGTCCTTTTTTAATTTTCGAAGAAAAGTGTGTTTTTAAAATATCGATTTTACTAATTTTAATTTAGTTCTTGTAAGGAATTTGAAAATAGTCCCAAAAAGTAAGGGAATTTTAATATGGCCCTAATAAAATCAAGCAAATAAATTTTTGTAAGAAAATATTTTTCAAGATTTTTACCTCAAACCATTATTTTATTCTACAAAAATATTCCGGGAAAATTTGGCAAATTGGTCAGGGAAAACCTGGAAAATTTAGGGAATTGAACTTCTGAAATTTTGTACGAACCCTGGAACCAAGAATTGTCGGTAAAACTGACATTCAAACCGACCTTAACTGGGTTAAAAGCTCTAGCGTGACCAAGGCTTAAAGGCCTAGGATTTCTTCTGCCAGTTTTCCTTAAAGTTTTTGTTAAATGTAATAACAATAAATACCACCAAAGGTGAATTCAAACGTATAAAAGGTTTATTAAATTAATCATTGTATCTTATTAATCATTTAGTTTCAACATAGTTACTAGTTTGGGAGCTACACCTCAACCATAGATATAAGAAATGTATATAAAGGTCTAGATAAATTTCGGGGCGTCTAAGTCTAACATAAAATACGGAATTGACACCTAGCAGACACCGAGGAAGGCACGTGACCGGAAGCGCGAGCTCTCTTAGCATTTTAGTACTAAGTGCTTGACCTTTCCGCAGGCCATAGTCTTTAGACACCATCTGTTGGTGACTTTTAGTATAATTTTTAAGCGGGAGACAATGGCTCTCGCGACGATAGCACGAACGTTATTACCGATAGATAGCGCCTTATCTGCTAGCTGTCACCTCCGTATTCACACCCTTTGAAATATTTTATCTAGACCTTCATATACGTTTCCTATATCTATGACCTCAACTAACTCCAATATCCTCCTTACACTGCCTATGTTAGTTAAGAACACTAGATGGCGCCCCCAATACAACATCGTCTGCTCTTTCTCCTGCTCTAACTTTGTTGACGTAGCACTAAATACATTAACAGTTTTCTTCCCGCCGCGCAAATGTCCTGGTGGTAGGCCAACGTGTTCTGCGGTTGGCCTACTACCAGGATATTTGCGTGGCGGGAAGAAAACTTAAAGGAAAACTGGCAACAGAAATCCTAGGCCTTTAAGAGATGTGAAGTTCCGCTTAACTCTTGTCCAACGTGTTTTGTTTTACTACAAAGGTTTTTTCATCCGCTGCTTTTTTATAACCTGGCGTTGTTAAATAATAGCTTTTAGCGCATTGACGATGTGTTATTTCGTAGTTGGTGGGGGGGGGGGGGGGGCTTTTAGAGATAGAGGTGTACCGAATATTATTCCCGTTTGGAAGTGGGAAGAGGAGAGAGAGTGATGTAGGGAGCTAAATGTCGGAGAGAAGTGACCGATTTTTATTTTCCAATTGCCTTTTTATATCAATCTTTTTCATTTTATTTTTTCTCTTTAACGGGAAATCCGAATTGAGATTTAATCGTTTGTCACACAGGGGCGCTCTCAAACGATATGTTGCTGTTTTATTTTTTTGTTTTTTCGGAGGGAAAACCGTACGTTTTAGAATCGCATTAAGAGCCGCCGACCCTGTTAGCCGATGGCGCTAAAAACGCTCATTTTTCCTTTAAGAGAACGAACCTGAAAGCGCCAGGATTTGATGATTCGAGGGAATTTATTGATACGATTAAACCCGCCTTAACGTTTTTAGAGCATTTTTACCGAACCGTTTGACGTAACTAAGGTTTTTCTCTGAAGGAATTTTATTTTCCAAACTTAAAATATACGTATCTGTGAAATCAGACTTTCGCTAAGAATCTCGACCCAAATTTCGCAATCGCTTTTATTAATCGACTTATGAATCGCTGTTTTATCTATTTTAGTAAAAGTTTGGAATTTATTGATACGATTAAACCCGCTTAACGTTTTTAGAAAAATTTTAGCGAACCATTCGACGTAACTAAGTATTTTCTCTGAAGGAATTTTATTTTCCAAACGTAAAATATACGTATCTGCAAAATCAGTTTTTCGCTAAGAACAGGGTTCGTACACGACCTGGAAAAGTCAGGGAATTTGAAAATGATTCAGAAAGGTCAGGGAATTTGTAAATGATTTTAAAAGTTCAGGGAAATTGTAAATGATTTTAATAGGTCAGGGAATTTGAAAATGATTCTAAAAGGTCAGGGAATTTGTAAATTGTTTTATAAGGTCCGGGAATTTGTAAATGATTTTATAAGGTCGGGGAATTTAAAAATGATTCTAAAAGGTCGGGGAATTTGTAAATGATTTTAAATGGTCAGGGAAATTGTAAATGATTCTAAAAGGTCAGGGAATTTGGAAATGATTCTGAAAGGTCAGGGAATTTGGAAATGATTCTGAAAGGTCAGGGAATTTGGAAATGATTCTAAAAGGTCGGGGAATTTGGAAATGATTCTAAAAGGTCGGGAAATTTGGAAATGATTCTAAAAGGTCGGGAAATTTGGAAATGATTCTAAAAGGTCGGGGAATTTGGAAATGATTCTAAAAGGTCAGGGAATTTTAAAATGACCCAAATAAAATGGTTTTTTAAAGATTTGACCTCAAACCATTCATTTATTCTACAAAAATGGTCAGGGAAAATTTGGCAAATTGGTCTGGGAAAATCTGGAAATGTCAGGGAATATAGTTCCGGAAATTTTGTACGAACCCTGAAGGTTTTTCTCTGAAGGAATTTTATTTTCCAAACGTAAAATATACGTATCTGCGAAATAAGTTTTTCGTTAAGAATCTCGACCTAAATTTCGCAATCCCCCGCGGGTCCTTTTATTAATCGACTTATGAATTGCTGTTTTATCTATTTGAGTAAAAGTTTCTGACGATGAAAACGGTGTTGAACTTGGTCGATAAGAATCTTCAGCGCCATCTCGAGTTTTATTTTTGAAAGCGCTTTCTTTCAATTTTCCTTCTAATCGCCGCGAACCATTGACACAGTTTCGAGGCGTCTTTTGCGGGTTTCTATGGTCGCCGGATATCTTCGGACGTGGTTTAACTTCGCGAAGATGGACGGTTAGAGTTAAGATTCCCCATTACGTCAGGGAATGGCGTTTTACCGTATAACTCTAGTTTTGCAGGATGGCTAAGAATGAGAAAGTGCCCGCTCACACCAAAACATTTCCCGCGGGTCCCATTCGCCTTACTCGGATCGTTCGGTAACTTGGAACTCTTGAGAGAAAAGCTGTCCTATGACGCTATATGGAAAACTGCGCCTCTTTCCATTACCTAGGACTTTATGAATCTTTTTCCCCCTGTCCCCGGGACCGTAGTGCCGATTTCGAAAGCGGGCGGGGGTGGATCGGATCGTTGTAAGAGATAAGGGAAAACCGTACAAGCATCATCCTCCTCTCTCTGTACTAATTAGAAAAGAGCGCGGCGGATGAATCGACCCTTCCCTTATCAGCGTTCGACACACACTATTAGGGTTTCTTTCGATGGGGGACGAGTGGCGCCATCTCGTGGTGTATTTTGGAATTAGACTATTTTGAAGTTCGTACTTTTGGGTAATGACTGCGTTGGGCCGATCTGCGGGCGTCATGATCGGATTTTTTTCAGTCACGAGTGGGGGAAGGGAAAACGTTACCGGTTTTTACTTCAATCGCGTCAGTAGACGTTCGGGTTTATGGAACCAGTGATATACCGGGGCTGATTTGATATTTTTAGATCGTCTCCACATAATCATTCGTTCTAAATTTAAATACCATTTTGCTAAAGGTGAATCCCCTTCATTGAGCAGGGTTGCCACTACTTGGAAAAGCCAGGGAATTTGACTAGGGGTCTAAAAATCAGGGAAAAGTCATTGGACTAGGGGTCTAAAAATCAGGGAAAAGTCATTGGACTAGGGGTCTAAAACGTCAGGGAAAAGTCATTGGACTAGGGGTCTAAAACGTCAGGGAAAAGTCATTGGACTAGGGGTCTAAAAATCAGGGAAAAGTCATTGGACTAGGGGTCTAAAACGTCAGGGAAAAGTCATTGGACTAGGGGTCTAAAAATCAGGGAAAAGTCATTGGACTAGGGGTCTAAAACGTCAGGGAAAAGTCATTGGACTAGGGGTCTAAAAATCAGGGAAAAATTATTTGACTCTTGTTCTACAAGTCAGGGAATTTTAAAAATTAGTCTTAAAATCAGGGAATTTTAAAAATTAGTCTTAAAATCAGGGAATTTTAAAAATGAGTCTTAAAATCAGGGAATTATAAAAATGATTCTTAAAATCAGGGAATTTTAAAAATGCCTTAAAAGTCAGGAAATTTTGAAAATGAGTCTTAAAATCGGGGAAAAGTCAGGAAATTTTTTAAATGAGTCTTAAAATCAGGGAATTTTAAAAATTGGTCTAAAAATCAGGGAAATGTCAGGGAATTTAATTTCGGTTGCAAATAAGAAATCTTTACTAAGATATAAGTTAAAAAATTAAATTTGGCACAAAATAAGTCGGGGTAAATATCTGGAGATGGTCAGGGAAAACCTGTAATTATCAGGGAACTTCACTGTCGCAACCCTGTTAAGTGAATATCTTTGTATTTAACCGTATTTACTTTGCAAAGTTAAATTATTCTTATTCGATTAGTTCACTTCTGACATTTCGAGGCAATACTAATATACTCGATACGAAGTTCCAGCAACTGCGAAAGTTATAATTTGATAAGGTACTCTTAATTCCTTTAACTTTTGAAATTCAACGCGTTACTTTTAAAAGTTATGGCCTTATCCTCTTGCTTAATCGGAACCTCTTCGGTCGCATTCTAAATTTAAATGCCAAGAGAAAACACGTGGGGGGGGGGGGACGCGCACCCTGCTTTTAAATATGCATAAATTAAGCTCGAATATTTGGAATATATTGTTAAAATATTTGCATCGATAGCGCGCGCTAGTCCGGAATTTAAGGACGCTGGCCTCGACCTCTTTGGTGGGAGAGTGTAGGCTCAGTTCATTAAATATTCGCAGCCGATACGGCAATTAAATATATATACATATCGAATCCGCAGCCGTAGAGACGTGATAATTGGTTTAAGGGCGGATAGAGAGCGACTAGGCAACGCGTGTATGTTTGTGCGCCACTTAAAGATCGCCCTCTGCCGTCCATTTACGTAAACATTTGGCGTCTTAACTACTCGGGAAATTTCTCCGTCGATGGAGTTACGAAGATGAATCTATGTTAGTTGGGAAAGATCATTAATGCCGTCTCCAAGTTTAATTACTGCTACTCATCCAACCGCTTTTGTAAAATTAAATATTTCTTAACAGTTAGGCTCTAAAATGTTCGAATTTGTTCTTGGATTTTCCTCTCGGAAATCGTACAGTCGCGTGATTATATGCGATATTCGGGGTTCGTACAAAACCTGGTTGCGTCGGGGATTTTCAAAATGAAGGGAAAAGACTTGGAATATCAGGGTTGCAGGGCCCCCAGAGGTCATGTAATTCCTATAAAATCCTATATTTTCAAAAATGCTCCGTTACATCCCATATTTTTAGCCAAATCCCCAAAATGTCCTATAAAATCCCATAATTTTTATATTTTGCCCATTTCATATCCCGCCACTAAAATGTCAGTGAAATTGCTAGATTTAGCTATATGATATTGTTAACATGGTTAGCTTTGGTTATATTTCTGTGATTAAATGCTTAAATAGTTTATATTTTTAAGTGAAAATCAAAGATTTATCTAACTAAGTATAGATTTTGTTTTTAAATCCATAAATTTAATAAATGAAATAGCATTATACAGTCCTATAAAATCCTATACTTTTGAAAAAATTGTCCTATAAAATCCTATAATTTAAAAAAATTGTCCTATAAAATCCTATAATTTGGGGGGGGGAAATAGTCGTAAAATCCTATAATTTTGAAAAAATAGTCCTATAAAGTCTTATAATTTTAGAAATTTATTCCTATGTTTCCTATAAAATAATGAAGATTTGGCTGGGGGCCCTGGGATTGCTATAGAACCTTAAAAACCTGGAGGGACCTGCAAAAGTCAAATTTTAAAATGTTTAAAATTCAGTGAAAAGTGAGGAAATTCAATTTTGGTTACAAATTGAAGTTTGCTTAAATATAGTTTCAAATTTGCCAAATTTTGGGCTTAAATAAATCAGGAAAAATCTTCGGAAATGTAAAAGTAAGGGCATTTCAATGTGGCAATCCTGCATAAGTTAAGGATTTTATTTAATTAAGCCATGCATCGCCAATATTATTTCCCAATCAAATCAAGTGAAAAATGAATAGCAGACCTAATATAATAAATTTTTTATAGTTCTATAGTTATTTCTAGAAAAATGACCGGAAATATTTCCAAAGAGGTCAGTGATATCTAGGAGCAACAAACACAGCACCCCACACAAGGAGAACGCAACCCGTCAAAAGTCGTGGATTTTCTCACGTACAATTTTCATTAGTTAGACGATTTAGCGCCTGCTGCCGTCGAAAGGGTAAAATTCGGAAATCAGGGTTGCCACACGTCAGGGAAATGAGGGAAAAGTCAGGGAATTTAAAAATGGGCCTAAAAAGTCCGGGAATTTCAGGGAATTAAATTTTATCTGGGTACTTTTTGAAGGTAATTCAACTCTAGATCTATGACAAATTCCACGATTATCATTTATTTCCTTGAATGTTTGGCTAATTTTTTCAACATTGCAATAACCTTTTTACTGAAATATAAGTCCATCTAAATTTATTAACTTCTGATAAAAGAAAAATTTTGGCCTTAATAAGTCAGGGAAAATCTCTTAAAATGGTCAGGGAATTTGAATCTGAAAATTTGGTGGCAACCCTGGAAATTGTCTTCCCCCTTTCCGTAAAACGTTCAGCGTAAAGGTTCATCCAATGAAATTTGTACACAACACTGCGTTAGCGTTTTTAAAGGCTAGCAGCGTTCTCCTTGTGATATTAACAACGTGGTCACGAATAATCTGAAAAAATCAGATATTTTAGATGAAGAAATATGACCCCTGAAAGATATTGCCCTGGTTAGGGTCTTTATTATTGTTATAAACTAAATCGTCAGCTTCTCTTTACTTCAATAGTAAAGAAAAGTACATCTTGATCAGATTATGTCTCAGGGGACTATGCCGAGTGGGGGGGGGGTCGGTGTCCGTGTCAGTCAGTGTCGCGTGGTCCTTACACCTCGCCTCGGTCGTAATCCCGCTGCAAAGGAAGCTACGCCGTCATCTCTTCTCGTGGATGTTTGTAAGCGGATTACCTCGTACGAGACAAGCGCCTCCGGTATCCGCTTGTGGCGGTGTCGGTGTCTGTCTCTTGGATACTCTGCTCGGCCCATTCTGCGAAAAACTCGATTAAACGTACAAATTCCAAAGTTGGTGAAAATGTACAGATCATCTTCGGGTCGGTTAAGTTTGAAGAAAATTGGAATCTGAAATAAACCCTTTGTCAAAATACTATAGGGTTTGGGGAAATATTGGGGAATTTTAGAAAAGTCAGGGAAATATCGGGGAATTTTAAGAATTTGAGAAAAGTTCGGAAATTAAGGAATTGGGAAAAATCGGGGAAGTATCGGGGGATATTAAGAATTTGAGAAAAGTCGGGGAAATATCGGATTTTAAGAATTTGAGAAAAGTCAAGGAAGTATCGAGGAATTTTAAGAACCTGGTAAAATCAGGGAAATATCGGTGATTTTAAGAACTTGAAAAACTCTGCCAATTTTAAGAACTTGAGGAAAGTTTGGGTAATATCGGGAAATTTTAAGAAACTTAAGGAAAGTTTGGAAAATATCGGGAAATTTTAAGAAACTTGAGGATAGTTTGGGAAATATCGGGAAATTTTCATAACTTGGGGAAAAGCCTGGGAATTAATACTATAACCGAAAGAGTCACCTGAAAGATGAAGTTAAAAGATAAAAATCTGATAAAAGTGAAATATAAAGTTCCAAAATGACAAATTTTCCCCTAAAAAAAGATCAGGGAAAAATGTATAAAAGGAGTCAGGAAAAAGGGAGGGAATTTGAATTTTAAATTTTGGTGGCAACCGTGTACTATTCTCATTAACCTTATTAATTTTTTTGCTCTATAAACCAATAGAAAGTCGTTGAAGAATTTGTAATTTGATACGCTCTCTAAATATTTCCGTCTTTATACAAAAGACGAAACCCGCTGGGGAAACTCGATCCTTTTACTAATTTCGAAGTCGCAAACAATTTATAATTTATGCGTTACAGATCCTTCTCTCGCCTCTTATTAACTATTTACATTTTGACACACGCCAGAAGCCAGCTCGCATTCCTATTATATATGGAATAGGAAACTGGGAAATTATGTTGATTTTCCCGCCCAGCATTATCGATTCCGGTTTGGAGCCGCGGAATTCCTGGAGAGATTTTCACAAAGCGAGACTGCTGGGAAACCTCGCGTGAAAAGAGGAAAAGGGAGCTGGGAAAAAATGTTCAGACTTTGAGGTTCGCGACTCCTAATTATTGCCCGGGCAATCGAAACTGACGACGTCCCGCGCTTCAGCGATCGCGAATTGACTGCTTGCCGATAAGAAAATACAAAAAAAACTCTAGGCGGGGGAAAAAAAGGCTGTGTTGAAAACTATTGGCTACACGGCTGACGGTTCGATATTGAGTAGCGTGACCTCCACGTGACCCCTGCAGCTCGCTTCAACGACGTTTCCTTTAATGGGAAACGCTCTTAAATCCAGGGTTTTTCGCCCGCGCGCTCTCTAATTCAATTATGTCGTGTTGGCTCGATTTAAGTCTCCTTCTACGGCGCTTAATTGTACGACAGCCTTTTCGTTTTGGTCATTTTCCGGGGTTTCCGTGTTTCTCCAAAAACGCTTCACAATGTAAACAGGGTAATTTATTTATTAATACTATTTTTTTTACGGAATTACTAAATTTAATGCAATTACCTTTTGTTTATCCGTTTTGTTGTTTTTTTCGAGTATGTAAAAATAATCTTTAGAAATAAAAAAAACTAATGAAATATATTCGTTAGTAATGATTTAAAGGCCTAGGATTTCTTCTGCCAGTTTTCCTTTAAGTTTTCTTCCCGCCGCGCAAATATCCTGATGGTAGGCCAACCGCAGAACATATTGGCCTACCACCAGGATATTTGCTCGGCGGGAAGAAAACTTAAAGGAAAACTGGCAGAAGAAATCCTAGGCCTTTAAGCCTTGGTAACACTAGAGCTTATAACCAAGTTTAGGTCGGTTTGAATGTCAGTTTTACCGACAATTCTTGGTTCCAAGGTTCGTACAAAATTTCCGAAGTTCAATTCCCTAAATTTTCCCTGACCAATTTGCCAAATTTCCCCTGAATATTTTTGTAGAATAAATGAATGGTTTGAGGTAAAAATCTTGAAAAATATTTTCTTTCAAAAATTTAAACATTAGTGAAAGATGGTCTTAGTCAAACCCCATTAAACCAAACCGGCCATTTTCTATTAATAAGCTAGATTTTAAATAATTAAATATAATTAGTAATAAATGGTTCATTTTTTTCGATAAAAGATAAAAAAAAAGAATTGATGGTGGATCCAAAAGTATAAATTTCTTCTTGGCGTGTTTTTCTACAGTTAGTCCACGTCTTTTTTATCGTTGTTTTTTTTTTCCTCATTCGGCAAATCGCATCGATGTCCTCCGCTACTACTTATTCTCGAACGTAAAACCCCCTTTTATCTCCTGCACGTGCAAATCGAGAATTTCCAATCGAAAGAAAAAAGAAAGTACGTAAGAACAAAGGTAGATTATTCCAAAAATAAAGTAAGAGGGAAAGCCTTGGCTAAGGGTAGGTTGATTCCTAAGATGTTGCGTAACGACTGCTTTGCCCCCTCCCCACTCGTCTGTGTTTTATCCTCAGTTTCTCGACACGTATTGGTAGTAAATGTCCAAGATGAGTTTGCAGCGAACTGGAAGGTACGGGGATGGAATGGGGAGAGACCGTCGCACTTCGTTACTTCCGGAATCAAGTGTCTTTTTGGGGTGTCGATATATTTCGTCCCCTTGTTTTTTTTTGTGCCCCCTTTTCGGAAAAGTACTTGTGTCAGCACTGGTCGTTTGCATGCGCCCGCATTTTCGGCCTTTTTTACTCAAATCCTCCACCCGGTTTTTTTTTTGTCGATGTACTCTAACATTTCGCCTTTTTCAGCGGCGAATTTTTGAATAGGCAGATGAGATCTCGAATTGTTATTTCCACTCTTCTCTCTGTCTCGGTAGGATCTGGGGTGTTTCTTATATATATAGTGAAAGATCGAACCTTTTTTTTATTTTCGACCACCTTTACTTTATTCCCAAATAGTGAACTTATGAAAATGGCATCTGTGTGTTGTTTGTATTCAATTTCCTTTATGGAAAACATTTAAGTGTTTTTAACTTACTAATATTGAGGGTTATCAATAGAATTGATTTGTAAAATATTAAATTTATTTTATGGAAACATTTAGTGCTATTTCAAATAATTAATGTTGGAAGTTAATTCTTGTCTTACCAATGCAATTGCTTTGTTAAATAACCAGAATTTGGTATTTTTAGATTCAATTTCCTTTATGCAAAACATTTTAACTAGAGTTTTAACATTCCGAATTTGGTCTAATTTTAATCTACTAGCCCCTGTAGAAGTGTTCAAACCGCAGCGCACCGTTGCCTCAGGGTAAAGCTAACATTTTCTTTTCCAAGATTATGCTAAATATTTATCGGTATTTTCGACACAGTATAATCTAAAGCCATTTACTGTTAACCATAACCTATTTCCACTTTTTATTTTATATAAACTCGTCCCATTTATCCAGTGTCATTTAATATACGCGTATAAAAGAACATTGTAAAAGGGGTTCGTCCTGATTACTTTATCGATACTCTATTTACATGTCCATTTTTTATTAGTTTTTATCGGGCGCTACCCTTTCACCCTGGCTTTTCCACTCGTCAAGTTTTCCTTTCAGAATGGAAAAGATGGCTCAGTCTCTTCCTTTTCACCATCTTTTTGATGGGCTTCTGCCTGTATTGAAAAGTCTCAAAAGAGAAAAGAACAAAACAAAACGGTCTCTCACTCACCCTTTTCTCTTTTACGCGCGCACCTTGACCGCTTAATTCTCCTTTGTTTTCCAAGAGCTTCTTTCTATTGAATTTTGGAAGTCAAATTGCCTTTACCCTGTTTCCCATTAAATTTTTTCTTTATTGTCGTAACTCCATCCCTGATATAACCTTCCAATTATGGAAGATTATTCGCGTTATTTTAACAAGTGTTTTTGGTAACACCGCGCTTTCCAAGTCGAGTCTTTGTCCCCGGAGGGTATATTCTATATACGCTTTTGATTGGGCGTCGAAGCATCAGCAATTTCCGACATCAGGTTCGAATTCCAATTGTTGGAAATTAAAAAACCAAAAATATACATTTAAGCTATATTTTTCTTTTAAACTTGTATTTTGTTTTGCGGACCTCCTAACGGAATCGCTTCGCCGACTTCGGACCTTTTTTTATAGCTATCCCCTGTTTTGGAAATTTGAACTTTAACCCCCCAACTCTAGGCGTGAGAACCTTTTTGTTTTTATACTCGCACAGCAGACTCAATAATATGTCGTATTTTTTGTTAGTAGTTGTTTGACGGTCGAGATAGACAGATGTATGCTCCATTTTGTCATTAAACGTTTTGTATTTTATCCAATTTTATTTCCCGACATAAATATTAATTTGGGTTTACTATCTCTACGTTTCTCAACACCAGTATTGCCGTGTTGATATTAACGGCGCGTTTGATATTTTTCGGATTCACTATCGGGGGCAAATACGCGCTAATAACGAAACCAAACAATCCACTTTTCGTCATTCGGCGGTTTTGTTATAAATTATAGTGTTCGCTTATCTCCGAGATTCTTCGTTTTTGCGTTTAAATCGGGGGGGGGGGGTATTCCCCGTCACCGCTTAGTCGATAGTTCACTAGTCCAAGGCCTAAGAGGCGATAACGTCGCTGAGGTTTGCCGGCGAGCGAGCGAGAGAAGGGAGTCACCCCTTTCCGTAATCAGTCTCCGATCCCCCTTTGTTCAAATTTTTGTTCGTCCAACGTGTTTATAAATTGGTCTACACGAACGATGGACATTTTGAGTGGCCTTTCCCCGCAAATCGAATTTGGCTCCGGGTTGCAATCCTCTCCTCTCTCTCCCAGTTCTATCATCTCTCTCCTTCTCCGGCAGTCTTTGGCCGGACCCTCCCCACTACCGCAAATTTCCACCGCACATTCTAGAGGATACCTTATAGAAACGCTCCCCGCTCTGCCCCGATTCGGGGTGGCTCATCTCGAAGTCTCTCTCGCTCTGGCCCGGAATCGATCGTCGCTTGTCTCGATCAATTAGTCGATAGCCATTTCGGTAACTCCGTCGTTCACCCCTTTTCTATCGGCTTTAGCCAGCTATCGAGTTAGGCGTGGAAGAGATCCTCGGGTTTCGGGGGTGGCGGGTTATGCCCCACGCCCCTGCATCCCCCTCTCCTCCTCCTCCCCTTGACCGACGTTTTCAATTAATTAGGAAAGTCCCGGCCTCACCAACTCTCGGGCTGATTTCCCCCTCTGTTTTTTTTCCCGCTCACTTATTTATCGCCCTTCGGACCCCTCTCGGTTCGGCTTTTCCTACTCGCTTTGTGTCTACGGGGGAAAGCGGGCCACCGTAACGGTTTTGGGGCTTTTCCCGAAGAGAGACGCGGAGAAGAGCTATTGTTTGCCCAACGCGGCTTTGCCGCGCTATTTTCATTCAATATATCGAAATCCTCTTCGTTAATGGTTTAATTTATCTCGCGTTTTACGCGGCTTGTCGTTCGAAGCTGCTTTTAATCGTTTTTCAACTATCTTTCTTTGTTTCGGTCTCTGGAAAGACGACTAAAGAAACTAGCTGAAAAAAACATAACTAATAATTTTAAGAATTTATTTAGGTTACTGGGAATGTACTAACTAGTAGATCGCGCTTTTTCTAATGGAAACGCCTATTTTACCAATTATATCGCATCATTTAGAATTTAATCAAAAACAATAAAATAGTCAAAATGTTTAATTCTAAAAATAAACTAAAATCTTTAACTAAAAAAATAACTGTTATGAACAGGGTGATCTTGACCTTGAAAGTGGTAATTGTTAATTTAGACACCCCTGAATTATTGTGTTAATAGTTAGTGTAGGGAGCTGTTGGCTCGCGTGGCAGAAAGCTGATTATTATTATTATTATTATATTTGAAAACATACAACATTAATTGGTGTTGTCATTTTCAGCCTAATTTCGGTAGTACTTTTGGCTTTTGTCGACTAGTACGTCCTCAGTATTCTAGATAAGTTCTTATAATAATAATAATTAATAATTATTATTTATTATTGTTATAATTATAATTGTAATTATTATAATATTTATAATAAAAACAATTATATCTACATCGCAATATTCGTTGTTAAAATTTGGAAATTACGGCTAAGCGTTTTTAATTTTCCAAACACTTTTTAAGTCCATTAATATATTCTGAAATATTGATAACACGAGTTAGTTTTTTCCGCTCCGGTTCAAATCTTTACAACTTCATTCTAATCAAATCGCGGAAGATTAAATCTTTTATCGGCAAAGCTCTGTAGGATTAAGCGACGGAATCATCTAAAGGTAGTGGCTTTAAATAGATATTTCGAGATGTTAGAAGTGGAGGTATTTAAATTGGAGAGCGACTCTGCAAAGTTTGGCTGAGCGGGGAAAGCGCGCGTGCAGCTGGATAATGTTTCTAGAGTCTCCGATATGTGTTTTCAATTTCGTTTTACGCGGGCCGAGATTACGGGGCCAAACCCGGGCTTAATAAGCTCGCGGCCCCCGATTAAAACGGAAGCCGAGAAAGCGGCCCCCATCACGGATTATACGGGTGGATTTGCCCCCGAATCAAAGGGAAAGGCCGAGATAAAAGCTGGAGGAACGAAACAACCGGGAGATACCCCTGGGTTAGGGAACGATCTCGAACATAGAGGGCGCCACTTCTCCGTTCTCTCTCTCTCTCTCTCTCTCTCTCTCTCTCTCTTGTCTGAGTTGCCTCACTACCGCCCTCTAGTTGCGTCGCTGGAATTAATCTTTCCGGGACTTGGAAGGGGATTGGGGTGGCCGTCTGCTTTTAGTTCTGTAGCGTATCGCGATTTAAATATAGCCAAGTCTACTTTATACCTATAATTAAAACTATTAACTTGATAGGGCATCGGTATTGGAGAGGTTATATTGCATTATCAATTGACACGTAACGCTGCTATAGATTTTTCTACGACTTCCTTGGGTCCCTTTGGGTCCGGTATTAAATTCGACCCAGCCACTTGTACCCCCCTCCTCCCTCCTTTTACAACCGTTACCGTCACCATAGCTACTTATTATCCGCCCCCCGGCAGGCACGGTTATTCCGTATATTTTTCGGTGAATAATATATTTTGATCCATCCACCCCATTTCCCCCTTTTCTCGTGAAACGGTGAATGTTAATCACGTGACTCCCGGGCACGTTTCGGTAACGGTAGCTTTATGAATATTCATACTACAGGGTGTATTTTAGCGACGGAAAATCCTTTAAAGCTAAGCCTAAACCCAGGCGAGTTCCGCTATTCAACCCCCTCTGGTTATTATTATAAGGGCTTCTTTCCTCCGTTTTAATATTGACGGCGTGTTAAAGCTTTTAATCTGCAACCCACTACCACCACCACCCTTCTGAAAATGGATTTTTTTCTCTTAGGCAAAAACCCTCTCTGTAATAATAATGCCGTGAGAAAAATTATTACTCCATAAAACGAAGGAGCTAGCCCTAGCTACGGTTACGTAACTAGTAATGCCAGTCAGGGAGTAATAATAAAAATATTTAAATATTTCCGACTGTTACTGACGGAGGGGGTATAACGGATAAGGGGATCGCGTGACTGGCGCTGTTTGCCCGACACTCATTAAAATTTCGACTCCTCCCAGTACCGCCCAGTCACCATGTTTTTGCCCTACTAAATTGTTGGGATAGACTCGTTATAAAACGCTTATATTCTGTATTAATATTAGTTTTTATCCTTTTTTTTTCGATTTGGCTAAAAGTTTGTGGTTCACAGGTTCGCATTTTATTTGCGTTTTATTTTTTTTTTTTTTCATTTTATATTTTTATCCAATTTATAAGAATTTTTTTAATTTTTTTGCAATAAATTGAATATTTAAAAAATATATAGTTTATAGTTTGGGTTTTAGCGGCTAGATGGCGGCAGGTTCGCTAACAACGAGAGATCTTCCACCTACCTCCCGGGTTCTTCTCTCCTTTAATTTTCCGTCCCTCCTCGCTCCATCGATCCGATTTCGCTTCACTAGCCTTGTTCGCATTCCGACGGTGTTTTTTTTAAGCGTAGAACGCCTGGTAGATTACTTCTTCCTGAACACCCGTGTACTGCGTGTGGAACACTTCTACAGGCGCACACTTTTGTGATATTTTTAATTTAGTCGGAACTTTTTCTAATCAAAATTGAAATTAAAAAATTTAAGTTTAAGCTCCTGATTATTAAATATAATATTAAACAAATTAAATGCTAAATAGTTAGAAATAAAAAGAATGTTTTTCTCCATTGAATTTAAGATTTATATAAAAAAAGAACCTTTTTCCTTGACTAAGTAAAGGATCGTCTTTGGCAGTGGCGTCAGTGGCGCCTTCTATCGGCGGGAAATTAAAGCACAACGACGATTGAATCCCGGGCATTGTTGGAAGCGGGCGTTTTTGAATAATTCGGTCTCTGTCGTTGTAGTCCCTCTGAAAATGGAATATCTTAATTCGAATACGAAGTTGTCGCGCTCCTCCGGCTTAGCGCACTTCCTTATTCTTCTACATGTTTTATTATCGGAAGATTTGCTTTTGAAAAGCCTTATTTTTATCTCTCTCCCCGCTCTTTTTCGGTTCACCTAGTCTTTGACAAATCTGCGCTTTATGATACCCCCCTCAACAGTGTTTTTTCCCTGAAATCCAGGGTTGGCTAAAGAAAACGGCTTTTTTAAATTTAAAAATCCAGTATGGTTAAAACAGGTTGTAACCGGTGGTTTAAACCGGTTAAAACCATTAATAAAAAAGCTAAAATTGCTTATATCTAGCCCTCATTGCTCAAATTGCCCGATTTCATAATTACGTTTTTACGCGTGACAGTACCTTTACATTGTGAGGTATAGCAGACTTATTTACCCGCTTTTATACCCTAACATGGCAGCGTCTTTTCACCCGCTAAATAAATTTGAAGATCCCCTAATTGCTTATATCTAGCTCTCATTACTTAAGACAAAAAGTGAAGGTTAAGTTTTATTTGTTTCAATATTTTTAATTAATTTCTCAAATTTTTTTTAATAAAAAGGAAGTGGTTTTAACCATGGATTTTATTTGGTGGTTAAATCCGGCTTAAATTAGGGTGGTTTAATCCAGTCTGGCTGGCTCTTGCCAACCCTGCTGGAAGCCTGGAATGTCCATTCTACAGAATCGCGACGGTCAATCATTGTTGCGAAGTGTTGTTAGAATAATAATCTCTGTCCCTATATAGTTTTGACGACAAAATTAGATCTAATCTCTGTATTTTTTCTAGACGCGTTCCGTACACTGTCGGTCTTCTAGTCTTTTAATTCTGTTACGCGTCAAAAACGGCGCCTTTTCATCTTTTTCCCCGAAACGCGGCCCAGCTTTGTCTCTTACTAAGACGACGAAGAATGTTCCCTCGTGGCTTCGCGAGACATTGGCGGTTTTTATATCGTTTATTCTTCGCATCCTTCGGGGTGATGGTCTGCGGTACGGAACGGGAGGATGATGACCGGTCACCCGTGAAGTTTTACCCCTAATCATATTTACTGCCAAGATTCATTTTTCAGGGGTGCGTAACTTCCCTTCGGACACCCCCGACAACTCTTTCGAACAGAAGGGGGTATGGCACCCTTTTTTCTCGGCCCTGACGTACCATCGATTGCCCCTCCGTCTTGGGGTGGAACTTTGGTGGCCAAGGTGACAAGCCCGTAACAAATGTAGTCTAGTTTGGTCTGGAATCCAAAGACCCGAATTACTTGGACGATTTACGACAGCGAATTGAAGCCTCTTACAGACTCTGAACGTACTTTCAGGTGACGTCGGCTTTTACACCGAACATCTGCAGTGTCCCCGGCTTTCTTACGTAACGCTATTTATTTTCTTCTCACCCCGCGCGCGCGCCTGGGATTTCTTCATTCTGGGGCATCAGCCCCTCTTGGTCGCCCCTGCCCCTGCCCCTGCCCCTGCCCCTGCCCCTTTCCATCCGAGACGTGACGGATAGCCACAGTTATATTGAAGTTTTCGGAGGAGCGGTTGCTCCTTTAGGGGGTTTGGGGTCTGAATCCTAACCCCCTCCCTCCCATTTGTATAGTTTTGCTTTGTGTCGTACGTTACCCTTCATATTTTCCAAATTTGAACATTCATCCCAGCCGGTTCTTGGTGTACTTTTGTTTCATCTGTCGTTGAATTATGATTTGCTCATGCGCGGGGATTTTCGTAAACTGCTTCATTTAATAGGCGCGTTTACAGGAACATTCGACGTATACTATTTATTACCTGTACATCCAGTTATTGCTCTAAGTAAACTGCTCAAATATGTAAATTAACAAAAAATATTTGATTTGCTAAATTGTGGAATATATGTTTTATAATAATAGTAATAGTAATAAAAGTAATTTAAAGTAATGAATTGAGATGAGTTTTTATCGGTAATATCGCTCTAGATGTAATACATGACTTGGATAATTCGTCCGTTAAACTCTCCAATAATTTCCCATTTAAACATTCTAAATATAGTAAGAGTTGATGTAATAAAATCCCGTTATACCAAATCTGAGTTTTTTCTTTTAGCTTTTATAGCTCTTTAAATATACTTTTTATTACCGGTCATCTAGTTTTGGTCCATTTAATGCGTAACTGATGGCTCTGATTTCCGAACTTTTGACCTTTAAGTATACCGTATTCATTTTGGCTTCTTTTAAACCAGCTTGAGAATGCACCGAGTAAAAATTCGTGGCCGAAACTCGTAAAAATATTTCTATACTTTTTCCCCGTTATTCCGGGAGCTACCGAAGTTAATTGACATGAAAGCGTAACGCGGAGGACGGAGGTACAGTCTGTTCGGCGTCCTTAGTTTTTTGGCGAAGGTAGGTTTACGGAGACCGTCTGTATTCCGAACCCCGGCTTTTTTGTATTGATATATTTCGTCTGGTAATGTTCGGCAATATTGCTTTGCCACTAACGTATGTTTCACGTGGATCGAAGCAATTACCCTGCTTATGATTGCGATTTGCTCCTTTTAGTGGCCGCTTTCGGGGGTTTGGTGGACCTTCCACCCGTCATCGCCCTCTTTACGCTGTAGTAATTCCTATGAAATATCACCCCCCCCCCCCTCTTAGACACCCCTCCTAGACACGGTAATAGACTGCGTTGAGGAAAATGGGGTGGGTTTTCGACGTTTTTATTTCGGGTTGGCCCTTACATCTTAAAATTACTGTTAAATCTAAAGCAAATGGGATACAGTAACGGCTAATATTCTTGGCGGGTGATAAATAGGTAAATATATTAATTTTGGTTTCTTTGCTACTAAAATTTACGGTATTTGTAAATCGTAGTGTTATTTACCAATTTAATATTGCTATTAAATCTAAATCAAATGGGTATCATTCTTGGCGTAGATGATTAGGTAAATTTTAATAATTTTGGTTTCTTTGTTAAACAGCATTTGTAAATCGTAGAGGTCGGGGATGGTTAACTTTTATTCAATAGATAAAGCTCTCAAAATCATTCGTTAAACGTTTTGATCAAGTAATTTATATTTATGTATTATCCGATTAATTTTTTGATAAATTTGTAAAATTAATCTAAAAAACGGCATTTTTTCGATAAAAAGATTGAATTTTACGTATAATACATGTTTTTTAATCATTTTCCGAAATATTAACCGGAAAATTTCTGTGTTTAAATTTTTTTCCCGAAAAAATCAATTTAAACATGGATAATAATTAACCTGCCCGACCACTAGTAAATCGTAGTGTTATTTACCACCTTAATATTTATGTTAAATCTAAATCAAATGGGTATAGTTCTTGGCGGAGAAAAATCTAATAAGTATAGTGTTATCTAATGTTTTTTACGACATTCGTTCAAATCCCCTACACTCTAGAGAAAAATTATTTTAGAAATCTTTAAATCAACTTGAAAATCTCAAAATAATACCCAAAATCGCAAAATCGTACCCAAAATCTCAATCATACCCAAATTCTCAAAATCATCCTAAAAATCCAGAAATCAACGTGAAAATCGAGTTCTGAAATCTCAAAATCGGTTTGATTTCTGAAATCGCTTTGAGATACTAAATCCCGTACGCACAAATTTACAAATGTACGGTTTTTACCACCCTTAATATTTTTGATATATCTAAATCAAATGGTATCGCGGAACGGTTATAATTATTAATTAATTATTATTATTATTAATAAATTAATTAATTTGGTTTCTTTTCACCAAAGAAATTAACGATATCTGTAAATAATATTGTTATATTTTAATTTTAAACTTCTGAAATAGTTTGTAATTTTTTTTAACAAAATCCCTCAACGTGTGGAAAAAAAGCTTGGATAGATGGCGCCACCTATATTGGCTATCGAACGCTCGTTCTTTGTTATGACAATATACACTTTCCACTCTTAAAAAACTTCGGGACCGTTTAATATGGAACTTCCCCCCTCCCTCCCGATAAGCGTGACTTTTTCACTTAATGAAAAAACTATATAAATTAAAAATTGGATTGTCATAAATCAGATGGTGTTTGAAGCGACCCAACCCCCCCCCCCCCTACCCGTGAACGCCTTTTTTCTGCTCCATATTGGCATTTTTGCCCCCCACCCCGTTTTTTTTTTAAAATTTATCCTGGCTCCTAATACACAGTCTTCACGAAATACTTAAAATTAACCTTTTGTTGATGTTGTAGTAGTACCTTTACCTCCTAAATTGGGTATGCGTACGAAGTAAGGTTATTACCGTTACGCGACCGCCTTGTTTTTATTCTTCCGTTAGCCCTTCAGGGTTGTCGTGATTTATGTTGTATTTCGCAGGGAAGCCCGCGTATCGGGGGTCCGTATCAAGCGCGTGTAGGCGACTCCCCCGATATGAAACCGCCGCCGCTGCGGATTCCATTCAGGAAATTAAAAACTATGAGAAGGCTTTTCGGTAGACCCGGGGACGTTCTCCTCGTTATAAGCATATTTTCGATATAACCCGCGGGAGATGGCGCTAGTGACTCCGACACACTCGGAGAGAGAGAGAGAGAGAGAGAGAGAGAGAGAGAGGGAGGAAACGAGCGTTTACTCACTTTCTTGCCAGGTGGCGCTAGTCGTCACGAAAGGCGAATAACTTTCTAAAATAATGCCCCTTTATAACGTTTATTTTGCGGCTCTTAGTGGATTAGATCATTTGCCGCCGATTAATTTCGAACTAACCCCCGTTTCTATAGCGACGGAGAGAGATATAATCTCAACCCTTTGAGGCGTGAAATATGGTTTCAAAATTGATCAAATATTTTTAAAATAATAAAGCTTAGAACCGTTAGAAACTGGTATTCGTTATTGGGTTGAATATTCAATTCGATATTGATATTTTTATATCTCAAATACTAGATCTTGTACCATTTCAAATTCTGATGGCACAGAGTTGTCCCAGTCAGGGAAAATAGACCTAAAGGGTCGGGGAAAGGTTAGGGAATATCGAAATAGGCCTAAATAATCAAGGTCAGGGAATTGACGGCTTTTAAAATTCATTTTGCGCCTGAAAATACCTCTACATGTTATGGTAGTGTCGCGCGCTAAAACGTGATTTCAAAATCCGTCAATTGGTGTTTCTTTAAAATAAAATAAAAAATCAGAAGTTTATAACGTTTATTTGAGTCGCTAGCGCAAGTTATTTATGTGCTTTTATTGTACGCGAGCTTCAGATTGCGAAGGGTCTCGCGACTTCGGCTACAAAAGCTACAACTAAGAGACGTAGACAAAACATTGTCACATGACCCCGTATTTTATCGAAACACCTATTCTAAGAATTGGTAACATTTCTGGGAAAAGTCGGGGAATTTAAAATTAGATCAGAAGAGGCAATGAAAGGCTAGAATTTGTAAGAATGAAGGAATTTTAAGAATTGGTAAAAAGTCTACTAAATCTAAATTTTGAGAATTGCTAGATATTCAAGGACAAGTCGGGGGATTTTAAGAATTGGTAAAAAGTCTACTAAATCTAAATTTTGAGAATTGCTAGATATTCAAGGACAAGTCGGGGGATTTTAAGAATTTGTAAAAACAATTATGGGAAAAGTCTGAATTTAAAAAATTGGTAATAATTCAGGAAAATTTAAAATTTTAAGAATTGGTAAAAAAAATCTGGGTTATCTCAAAATTTTAAGAATTGCTGGATATTCAAAGACAAGTCGGGGATTTTATGAACTCCTAAAAATTTATGGAAAAGTCTGAATTTTAAGAATTGGTAAAAATTCAAGGTAAAACTAATATTTTAAGAATTGCTAGAAATTCAGGAGAAGGTCAAAATTTTAAGAATTGATAAAAGTTCTGGGAAATCTTTAGAAATTCTAAATATGCAAGCACAAGTCTGGGAAATTAAATGAATCTTTAAACTTTAATGAAGAAAACCTAATGAAATATTTATAATTAAACCATAACCTGAAATACACCTTATAAAGGCTAAAGTAAATTAATTAACTTCGGATAAAAGTAATATATAAAGTTGAAAATTATCTTATTTTGATCTTAAAAAGATTAAGGAAGATTTATAAGAAATGGGTCAAAGAATTTAAATCTGAAAATATTGGTGCAATCGTCTGACATTATATGAACGATCAAAGAGACGCTGCGAAAGCGGTTTAAGAAAAAAATCATTAATTTCTTGGAAAGATGTTTGAAGGCGTTTATCGCGCCAATGGCGAGCCTCAAATTGCATTTCGTATTCTTAGTTGAAATAAATGGTCTTTTCGTCGCGATCGCTCGAATTTCTAAAAGCTAAATCAATTTATCCAAGCGGTTTCTTTAAATATGGCGTCGGTCTAACCGCCGTTGCCGACAATTTTCTTTATTCGTCTCCGAATCGGATTAAGCACTCCAATACCCAATTCTATTCTTCGCCCCTGTCCTTCTGAGACTGTTCGTCCCGGCGTCGAATAAAAAGGAGTGGTTTCGCCGATTATTTCCCAAATTAATAACCATTTCGAGCAAACCCCAAGAAAAAAAAGGAGCCAAACAGAACGCCTTGTTTCGACGCGCCACGTTGTTTCTCTGCACTTTTTCCCTCCCGTGTCTTTCAGGGTTCGTGTTTTTGGCGCAACCACCCGCTACATCCCTGATTGAGTCCATTCGTCACGCGGTAAATGTAAAGCTACGGTTCCGTCTGAGCATCCTTCGACCTTCTCCCCACCCACGCGTCCCTTCTCCGCTCTTGAGCTTCTTTTTTCTCCTTTCTATATCCTCTTATATATATTTTTTCCCCCCTCTGGATCCAAAGTCCTTCTCCGTCGAAATCTTTTCTTTCGCAGCCGGAGAAGTGCAACCGACATCCTTCCTTCATCCCTTGACCTTTCACCTGCTAATTTCCCCTGGCGTCTTTTCTCAGTACCCCCGCTTTCTTCGACCATCTACCAACGTTTTCTCTTTATCCTGGGAAAAGGCGCCGTTGTACACCGCCATAGCACTGCCAATTCCTACGTTAGGCTTATTTTCCGTATCTCGTTGTATCGGGGTAATATTGGCCTCGCGGTAGATTTCATCGAGGAGAAATTGGTTAACCACTCGCTGGCCACCTGGAATGGACGGGTCATCTTGGAATGAGGGGATGTGTCAACTAAACCCGGGACCCAAAATGATCGGGGAGACTCCATGGATATAAATAGCCGTCTGAAATCGTCCTGCGTTCATTCGAAATACATTTTTCAGATATATTTCGAAACAAAGGTCTACGCTCGGTTACAACCTTAGATTGGGTATTATTAATTTACTATGAAATTCTATCTTATTCTTCTGTAGTTTCTTGAAATATCGCTACTGAAAACTATCGCTACGCCCTCTTTTGATAGTTGACTGCCGTTGAGAATTATGTTTGCGCCTCTAACAAATTAACAAACATATGGTTCAATAATTTTACTTAATTCAATAATTTATGAAATTTAATAATCATAATAATCAGCTAGGCTAATACCCAAGGCACCACCTTAGGCCTAAGTCGTCAAGCGACTTTTGAAGCCATTAATTCAGGTGGCCGGGTTACAATGCGTAGGAGGGTGGTGGCAAGCCCTGCATGCCACGCGTTCGAGCCAACAGCTCCCTACACTAACTATTACCGTTAACTTCAACAAGTTTTTATGGAAGGGGAAACCGAAGATCTCGGGGGAAAACCCCTTAAACCAGTGGGGAGAGAACTTGCAAACTCAACGCAGAAGGAGTAGTTCCGAGTTTTCACCCACTACCACAAGCTGGGATCGAACCCGGCTCCTCTTGCTGCGAGGCGAAAGTGCTAACCACTCCGCCACCCCACAAGCGCTATTGCCCTTAAATTCCCTCACTTGGAAGTAATTAGTCCTTTATTATATAAAATTTCGTGTCCTGTGTACTCCTATAAATTGACAAAAATAACCACATTCCTATAAAGAAAAAAATTTGAACTGTTTTCCTGTAAGTTTTATCTCAACCGGGGTTAAATCCAGTCAACTGTTTTTTAATTTAAAAGCGATTTCTCTATCAAAATTGATCCTTTTCTTTCTAATGTGGCAATCGAGTCTATATTTATATAAAAGCTTTAAGTTATATCTCGAAACGTACGTTTTCCCGGATCGTTTTCTTTGAAGCCACTCTTTATTTTTGGTTCACGTCGCCAGAGAAAAGAATAAATTACGATTCAAATTCCCTTCTACTTCAATATTTAAAAAATTTCCTTTTGTGAACGTGAATAATTTATCATGTGGGACCCGGTTGGGAGTCGGAAGAAGGGGTTAGCGACGTTGTTTTCAAACCAAGAGCTGTTGTTCTTGGCAAAACTTTGGATGAAATTAATACTTTTTCATCCCCGTCGCGTGTTTTTTAGTTCTCAGTGAAATTAGAAAGCTTTCGAGCCTCGGTTACATTTTGTTGGATGTGAATTGTTTCTGTTCCCTATAATTTAAGTAGAAAACCACTTTTAGAATCTCACGGGAGAGTACTTTCGCATTTGGGGATTTTTTTATCACAACTTTCAAATGAATTTTTAAAAAGATTTTCCTTACTAAATGAAAATAGCTTATTTTTTTCACAAGAAAACTTAGCTTTATTGTTTTCTTATAACTACTCACTCCCAGCAGACTGTTTTTAATTTAAGTTTATAATGTGAATTTTTTTTAAATACTTATTTGAATTTTTTTAAATACTAATTTATTTTTTTCTCTCTTTTTTTTTAGGTAAGTTTCACTCTTTGTATATGCGCATTTGTTTCAACTTTGTCTAAAGAGATTTCTGGTTATCGTAAGTTTAAAAACGTCTTCTATTGTAAAGATTCTTTATTTTAACGTGGAAATTATTACTTTGAATTTAAATATGGTCGTTATAAAAACTACCATAATTGAGTGTTTGAATTTCAATATTTTCCACTATGTTCTATTCTTCGCGAGAGATCCTATATTTCCTGTAAGTTATGTTGCTATAATTCTAATCATATAATTTTATATCGCATATTAGATTTTTTTTTGAAATTTCGTTGCGTATATCTATATTTTAACCCAATAAAACTCCTTTTAAATTGATAATTTAATCCTATAAGTATCCTATAATTTTGAAATTTGTTTTCTATAATTCCTATATATTTTTGGGTAGTATTGGCCTTTTCACGCGCAGTCTAAAATCTTGGACGTTTTTAATAAACGTTTTCTAGCACAGGCTTAATCTGTCTATATCCGTATCATTGAGTTGGGAATATTAATCTAGAGGTCCAATCAAAACGTCGGATTTCAGTATTTCGCGAAACAAGTTTTTAAAAAATAAAAATACTGCCGTCTGCTCCCAAATGACGAGAAAACTTTATCGTTTTACCCGTGGCGCCGTCTATCTCTCAATGGTTCGTTCAAATAAGACGCGTTTTCCGGCAAAAAGATTTTTTTAATAAAATAATGGATGGCGCCACGGGTCATGATAACGTTTTCTCGTCATTTTAGAGGAGACGGCATATTCGTGATTTTCAAAAACTTGTTTCACGGGGAGCAGATTTGATTGGATCTCTAGATTAATATTCCCAACTCAATGATCCGGACTCTCTTTGAATCTGTCATATCACCATAAGTCATAAGTATGGCATGTCGTATTCTCAACCAAACACCAACTTTATTAATGACTGTATATTTCGTCAATATAACCACACATCATACCGTAGCTAAGGATCGACAACTCTCCGCGAATCTTTGGAACTACCAGGTAACGATGCCCGATATCTTTCCGCTCCAGCCTTTTTCAAAGAGCAGCCAAGGCTTATTGGAAATTGAAACGCCTTTCCTATAAAAAGGCAACCTATTTTGGCCAAATAATTATGAAATTTTGATTTGGAAAATGTACTAATATAAGAAATTTAGCTTTTTTTTGAAGGTAGTTAATTTCGAATTCAAAACCGCTTATATTCTGGCAAATGATGGCTTTGAAACGGACTAACCGATATCACAGGGTTGCCAAAGTACTTGGAAAATTCAGGGAATTTGAAAACGGTTCTAAAAATTCGGGGTATTTGAAAACTGTTCTAAAACGTCGGGGTATTTGGAAATGGCTCTTACGAGTCGGGGTATTTGGAAATGGCTCTTACGAGTCGGGGTATTTGAAAACGGTTCTAAAAAGTCGTGGAATTTTAAACGGTTCTAAAAAGTCGGGGTATTTGGAAACGGTTCTAAAAATTTGGGGTATTTGGAAACGGTTCTAAAAATTTGGGGTATTTGGAAACGGTTCTAAAAATTTGGGGTATTTGGAAACGGTTCTAAAAAGTCGGGGTATTTGGAAACTGTTCTAAAAAGTCGGGGTATTTGGAAACGGTTCTAAAAAGTCGGGGTATTTGGAAACGGTTCTAAAAAGTCGGGGTATTTGGAAACGGTTCTAAAAAGTCGGGGTATTTGGAAACGGTTCTAAAAAGTCGGGGTATTTGGAAACGGTTCTAAAAAGTCGGGGTATTTGGAAACGGTTCTAAAAAGTCGGGGTATTTGGAAACGGTTCTAAAAAGTCGGGGTATTTGGAAACGGTTCTAAAAAGTCGGGGTATTTGGAAACGGTTCTAAAAAGTCGGGGTATTTGGAAACGGTTCTAAAAAGTCGGGGTATTTGGAAACGGTTCTAAAAAGTCGGGGTATTTGGAATCGATTCTAAAAAGTCGGGGTATTTGGAAACGGTTCTAAAAAGTCGGGGTATTTGGAAACGGTTCTAAAAAGTCGGGGTTTTTGGAAACGGTTCTAAAAAGTCGGGGTTTTTGGAAACGGTTCTAAAAAGCCAAGTAATTTGAAAATGTTTCTAAAAAGTTAGGATATTGAAAATGGTTCTAAAAAGTTAGGATATTGAAAATGGTTCTAAAAAGTTAGGATATTGAAAATGGTTCTAAAAAGTTAGGATATTGAAAATGGTTCTAAAAAGTTAGGATATTGAAAATGGTTCTAAAAAGTTAGGATATTGAAAATGGTTCTAAAAAGTTAGGATATTGAAAATGGTTCTAAAAAGCTAGAGAAAATGACTCAAACATCAGGCAATAAATTTTTGAAAGAGGTATTAAAAATTAATACTAAATATTTTGTTAGGTTTTACCTCAAACCATTCATTTATTCTACAAAAATGGTCAGGGAAAATTTGGTAAATTGGTCAGGGAGAACCTGGATAAGTCGGAAATTAATTCCGGAAATTTTCTACAAACCGTGTAAAAATCGAGGAAAATTACTATATAAGTCAGGGAAATTTAATTGCCAATAGTTTAAAACAATGTCATAGGTTGGCATAAAATAAGTCAGGAAAAATTAACGGAAACAGTTGTGGAAAAATGTGGAAAATGGTTGCAAATCATAACTAAAATATTGGTGAACAATTGTCAAATATTGTCGGTGGAAAGGTCCAGAAATGTCTATGGAAAACCTGGAAAAGTCACGGAATTTTAATCTGAAAGAAATGTGGCAACCATGTATCATATCGTGTCACACTTATGTCCAAACGTATCGTTGAAACACCCAAAAATAAAAGTTGGTAGAATTTTCTTAATTAATCTTTCCTAGTGCACGTACCCTCCGAAGATAAGAAAAATATAACGAAAATATAGGAGATCAAAATTCCCAAAAAGAAAGCCGGGGTTGGGAGGGGGGGGGTTAAACTTTTTGGTGTCGAGGAAAGGAGGGAGGGTAGGTAAAAGTGGGGGGGAAGACACGAAATAATAGCGCGCCACACCCCATTTATTCAGCCCTTAAAATAGGTAAATTTCTAATAAAGATATGAAAAATAATAGCCGCGGAGTGTAATAACGGGGTGGATAAAAGCTATATGGGATTACGTGATATTTGGGCGCTAGTGGCCCATCGGACGGAGCAGCGCGCTTAAAATCTACACGGAGCGTCGGAGGTGGTGCGGGCTAGAGAGGCGAACTTAAATACGGGGCAGCGTAGATAGAGACTGGCGATAACCAAAATTAATAGGCCCTTTTCGAAGGCACCAGATTGCCGGTTTTATTAGCTTTTTTACGTCGTACGCGGCCTAGCCTGGATTAGAGGCTCGCACTCTCTTTACTACAATAAACTCTGATGAAAGAACGACCGTATCTTTATCTGCCGGGTTTTTTTGGCTACCTTTTTTATTATTCTTCCGTTACCATTTCCCCCCTCCCGACATTGGCTCCATCCTCTTAACTATTGTTGCGGTCGGAAGATGCCGTTACGGTCGGTTTTTTCCCCTCACTCGTTTAAAATTATACCGCGTGTTACGTTTTATTCCTACCTAAGTATCTTCCAATTAAAAATTTCGTTAATTATCCTATTAGTTGGTCTTTATTTTTTTTACATATTTTAAACGCTCTTAAAATTTTTAGAAGGTTTTACCATTTTCTTAGTTTTATCCCATTAGTTGGTCTTATATTTTTTATATTTCAACCGGTAATCTAATTTTTAGGTTTTACCAGTTTGTGGTTTTATCCTATTAATTGGTCTTATTTTTATTATTTCCAAAGTAACCTTAATATTTGGATTTTACCAATTTGTGGTTTTATCTTATTAGTAGGTCTTGTATTTATATTTCCAAAGTAACCTTAATATTTGGGTTTTATCAAATTATGTCTTGTATTTATATATTTCCAAAGTAACCTTAAAATTTGGCTTTTATCCTATTAGTATTTTTATAATATTTTCAACCCCACCAAAATTTTTAGAAGGATTTTACCAATTTTGTTTTATCCTATTAATACGCCCTGATTTTTTTATCCTGTTAATAGGTCTTATATATTTGGATATATCCAACACTACCCTAGTTTTTAGGATTTAGAAATTTGTTTTTATCTTTTTAGTAGGCGTTGAGTTTTTTAAATTTCCAACACTAGCCTAATTTTAAAGCTTTACAAATTTGTTTTATCCCATTAGTAGGTGTTGTATTTTTAGCAGATTTTTTATTGTTTCATTATTTCCATCGCCAGAGTATTAAGGTGGCTTCAATATAATTTTATGCCCGGAATTCTTATTTAGTTTCGTAATTAACTGGTATAGAGTGCGTTGGTTTTGTTTGGTGGTAATGTTACAAGTCGCTCTACATTCCGCGATGTGATTAGGCACTAACCAAATTAGTTGTTTCCCTCGTAACGTTGTATATCTTTACTCATCTATTCCGGTAGTTAAGTCATTATGGTGGTCAATGTTCCATTGCTATAATGAGATGGGTAGGTATGTGGCGCCACCTATTCTCCTATTGCTTGGAATGCCCCGTTGTCCGACTCTCTCTCTCTCTCTCTCTCTCTCTCTCTCTCTCTCTCTCTCTCTGTACTAAGACGAAATTAGTAATCAGTTTGCTTTATTTATTGCTAATTAAAGCGTATCTTTCTTAGGGAAGTTCCCTTAAATAAATTTCAAATGACTTTTGTTGTCTACGTCTTAGATTTGGAGAATTATTTGATCCATTCACGTGATATTTCAGGGTTGCCGCGGTACCTGGAATTCCTGGAAATTTGAATATGGGTATAACAATCAGGGAAAAGTCAGGGAATTTTAAAAATTAGTCTAAAAATCAGGGAATTTGATTTCGGTTGCAAATAGGAAGGTTTTACTAAATATAGGTTAGAAAATATAAAATCTTGGCACAAAATAAGTCAGGGAAAATCTCCGGAGATGGTCAGGGAATTTGATGGTGAAAAAACTGGCAGCTCTGTATTTGGCACACTCGTAGAACTGAATGTGGTAAGGTAGTGACGGAGCGGTATTTTTAACCTTTGACGTCTGTCCTGAAGTATTTTAGTTAGAAGATCCTTTCGGTCAACGAGAAATTTTTTTCAAAAGAATGTCTCGGTTTTAAAATCCGGTTTTTTGTGATATTTTATATTGACGTTTGAAAACCAAGAAGCCATGGTTAAGACCGAATTTAGAGTTTCGATATGAACAGAATATTGAGTTTGTGAGAGTGATTGAAAGGTCTGTTTAGAGCTGACCATAAATTAAGTCTAGTCACAAATGTTCTGAAATTGGGAACCTTTTCTTTGGTGAATTATACAGGGTTGCCATAGTACCTGGAAAAGTCAAGGAATTTTGGGCCTAAAATTAAGGGAAAGTCAAGGAATTTTGAAAATGAGTCTAAAGTTCAGGGAAAGTCAAGGAATTTTGAAAATGAGTCTAAAGTTCAGGGAAAGTCAAGGAATTTTGAAAATGAGTCTAAAATTCAGGGAAAGTCAAGGAATTTTGAAAATGAGTCTAAAATTCAGGGGAAAGTCTGGCAATATGAAAAATGGCTCTAAAATCGGGAAACTGTTTGGGAATTTAAAAAATGGCTCTAAAATCGGGGAACTGTTTGGAAATTTGAAAAATGGCTCTAAAATCGGGGGAACTGTTAGGGAATTTGAAAAATGGCTCTAAAATCGGGGAACTGTTTGGAAATTTGAAAAATGGCTCTAAAATCGGGGAACTGTTTGGGAATTTGAAAAATGGCTCTAAAATCGGGGAACTGTTTTGGAATTTGAAAAATGGCTCTAAAATCGGGGAACTGTTTGGGAATTTGAAAAATGGCTCTAAAATCGGGGAACTGTTTGGGAATTCTAAAATTGCTCTAACATTCTGGGAAAAGTTAAGGAATTGGGAAATGGGTCTAAAATTCAGGGAAATGTCACTTAACAGGGTTGCCACACGTCAGGGAAAACAGGGAAAAGTCAGGGAATTTAAAAATGGGCCTAAAAAGTCGGGGAAATGTCAGGGAATTTTAAGAATTGGTAAAAATTCAGGGAATTCAATTTTATCTTGGCACTTTTTGAAGGTAATTTAACTCTAGATCTATGACAAATTCGAAATTCTTTCCACGATTATCATTTATTTCCTTAAATGGTTGGCTAATTTTATCAACATTGCAATAACCTTTTTACTGAAATATAAGTTCATCTAAATTTATTAACTTCTGATAAAAGTAAAATATAAAAGAAAAGTTTGGCATTAATAAGTCAGGGAAAATCTGTTAAAATGGTCAGGGAAAACAGGGAATAGTCATGAAATTTTAATCTGAACATTTTGTGGCAACCCTGGTTAAAATCTGGGAAAAGCTAATGAATTGGGAAATAGGTCTAAAGTTCAAGGGAAAGATTATTGAATTTGCAAATGGCTCTAAAATTTAGGAAACCGGATAATTTTAAGAACAACAACATTTACTGAAATATAATTTGAATTTTTCCACATTTTGGCTTAAATAAATCTATAGAAATAGTCAGCGAAAATCGGCAAATTTTAATCTAAAAAACAGTGATAAAACTGTTTTACATTCAGATGTTTGTACACTAACGAGCTTCCCTTTAGGTGAGAAAACAGAGGTTTCAATCTTGTTATATGAATGAAACAGTCAACCTAAATTTATTTTATTGTAATATTTCCCCCTCCTTCTTTCCCTCCCCTTTTAATTATTCTTTTCTACCTTGAATAGATCGAATATATAGTTTCTTATGATAAGATAAAAAAAATCTCTGAATCGTTTTTGGATAATACACAAACCGGTCTAGAGAAAATATCGTTAATGTAGGATAATCATGAAAAGTAATATTTGGTAGAGCAGTAGCAGTGTGTGTGTGTGTTGTAGGTGTTGCGTTTCCTTGAACCCGCCTTTATGTCGTCTCAATTAAATGTCCCCTTTAATAATGGCGGAGGGGACTTTTTCATTAGCTAATGGCTCCAGGCAGGTTGACAACCCCTCTTTTACCCCCAACAATTATTTTTTCACCCGCCCTTCTCCCCAACCCCCCTTCCTTGGAACAGACTGTTTTCGTAACTGTGGGTTACTTTATTGCTATGGAAAAAAAATTGCGGGGTGATCCCCGAAAAATAGTAAATTAATTCGACGTTTTTATTCATTTATATAAAAATTTGCCGCTTCGTTTGTTTCTTGCTTAAAAGTAATCGCAGCCTGTAATTTAAAAATAAATTATTTATTTTTATTTTATCAGCAATAATGTACCGTTTCATTGTACATTTAGAAATCTAAAATAGCCGTAATAATTTGACCGAAATTGCAGTGATGGGCACTTTCGATGGCGAACCGCTCAGCTGGCACTCCGCTCGTGGTCTCTAGCGTGTTAACCGCTCATGAGAGTCATGACTGAATAGGCGCTCGTTAATTTCCGCTCAATTTTGGAGAGCCGGAATAGGCGCTCGTTAATTTTCGCTCAATTTTGAGCGCCGGAATAGGCGCTCGTTAATTTTTGATAAATTTTTCATTTTTAAATATCTGTGTAATAATACCCAAGGCACCACCGTAGTCCTAAGTCATGAAGCGACTTTTAAAGCCATTAATTCAGGTAACCTGGTTACAATGCGTAGGAGGGTGGTGGCAAGCCCACAGCTCCTTGCACTAACTATTACCGATAACCTCCACAAGTTTTTATGTAAGGAGAAACCGAAGAGCTCGGGGGAAAACCCCTTAAACCAGTGGCGGATAGAACTTGCAAACTCCACGCAGAAGGAGCTGTTCCGAGTTTTCACCCAGTGCCACAAGCTGGGATCGAACCCGGCTCCTCTTGCTGCGAGGCGAAATTGCTAACCACTCCGCCACCCCACCTTTTGAGACCTGGAATAGGAGCTCGTTAATTTCAGCTCAATTTTGAGAGCCGGAATAGACGCTCGTTAATTTCCGCAAATATTTTAGATTGAAAATATATTTTACCGCTCAATTGCGCTCAAAGTTACAAAAACTTCCCAAATGAGATGAGCGGTGCCCATCACTGCGAAATTGTTGAGCTCCATATTAAATTAATAATATATTACTGTCGCGAGTACAAACGTGACTAAGTCTATTTGTATTTTTTTCTCTCCCCAGCCCCCGGTAGTAAACTTCTCCCTAAACACGGAATCTCCTCCAAAAAAAATAGCATTTGCTCTATTTTTGACCTATAAAGTTTTATCTAACGATCGTTCTAGTTTTATAGGGCTCTTTGTAACGGCGAAACCATTATTTTCGGTGTTACAATAACCCGAATAACAGTCGAAACGTACAGTTCGAACTATTATATAGAAGCTTGATCAGTTTGCCAACAGACGGCGCTATAACGACGGGGAATGGGAGAAAGAACAGAGAGAGGTAAGGGCAGAAACCCCAACAAGCTATTAACCCCCGATATCCAAGGAGCGTGTTGATTTAGGGGCTTTTCGTGGGCTGTTTTTGATAGGTAAGGGGGGGAATATAAAAAATGTCCATTGGTATGTCATTTTTTTCTTTTTTCTTTTTAGTACTCGGATAAAAATGAGCGAAGCAAGAGCAATAAGGGAAGAAACATCTTTTTTTTTTAGGCCCGGCGTGCCTCCGAGATCGGTCTATTTTAGTTTCGGCCATAGCCCGTTAGAGGGGGCTCAAAGAAACTCGATATGTTGCCTCTCTTATACAGTTGGGACCAGTGGGGGGTTTCCCAATTGGTAATTATCCTCAAGTCCTGGGTGTATCATGCCCGCGCTTGGGTCCGCGAGCGTCACCTCTCAGCGGCACGTGCACGGTAATTAATGACGTCATCCCCGTCCATTTTTCGCCCGTGGCCCCAATTCCCCCCCTCCCCTCCGCGGCACTCTCGCTTCGAGAGGAGGAACAAGTTTTCGTTTTGCTAATACACGGGTAGAAGACTTTTATTCTAAGGTAATTTGTTATCGTCACTGGCCGAAATAACAGCCAACTACCTATTCCGTGTTCCGAATTTTTGTACCGCTACTAAAAAAGCGACTCTACCCTTTGTATTACCTCCCATGGTTCCGTCAATATTCTCCCCACATTGTGGTCTAGTCTTTTATTGTAAATGTTGCCCAATAATCTAACTCGCTAATTTTAGGTGTAATTTCTTATATTTATTTTGGTATCGTAGCTTTTTTCGATAACATTTTAAGACTACGAAAATTACGCGATCCAATGTCCAAATTTGGAACTAACTTTTTGGCTGAAATATATGAATTTCGTGCATTGTAATTTCATCAAATATAGTACGTTTTAAATTGTAATTTTCGATTAAAGTCGAATTTAGATCTACCCAATTATATAAAATTAAAATAATAGGTAATTATATAATAAAAAGTTATTATAAAATAATAAAAAGTTATTATATAATGTAATTATAATATAATAAAAAGTTATTATATAATGTAATGTATAGTAATATTATATCATACAATAAAAAGTAATTATATATAAAGTAATAAAAAGTAATTATGTATAAAGTAATAAAAAGTAATTATATATAAAGTAATAAAAAGTAATTATATATAAAGTAATAAAAAGTAATTATATAAAAAGTAATTATATATAAAGTAATAAAAAGTAATTATATAAAAAGTAATTATATATAAAGTAATAAAAAGTAATTATATATAAAGTAATAAAAAGTAATTATATATAAAGTAATATAGTTATGTATAAAAATTTAATTTAATCCACCGTTTTGATGAGGTTTATTATAAGTATACAGTGTTTATCTAACTTTCTAATAAATCGCGTTTTAAATTATTAATAATAATACGTAATTAACTTTTACTGTTTACGAATCTTATTTCTCTGGGGAAGTTATTCTATCGTGTACGCGAATTTTTAATTAGAAAAAGGTCTATTTTTAGGAAGAAAATACTATATAAAACATCACAATTAGACGCGAGCGACATCTATCTTGGACGTTAGCTAAGAAAATTCTAGATTTTTATCTTAGTTGAAATAGCGTATTGCGGGGGGGGGGCAGAAAGAGACTGCAAGGGCTTATTGGAGGAAGCGGAGATGGAGATACTTAGGGACTAATGCTGTTCTCATTTATTTATGACTTGGAAATGGATTCCTATCAAAAAGATAACTCTGAAAAGAGAGAAGGGAGTTTCGGATCCGTTTCGTAAATAAATTACCTGTTAGAAAGCCGGCTATCCTCCGCTAACCCCATCTGACGGTGACTCCCCTCCCTTTTCCGTACGCGGAGCTAATAGCTTTCGGATCTCGAACTCGAGTCAATTACCGTTTTTAAATCCATTTACAACTAGCTCAAACAAATCACCGGCCAGAAATCATTAGTCGCGAGTTAATTGAGTTTAAATATTAATCAAAGATCCCCACCCCGCCTCTTTCGCTTTCCGTTAATCCGGGGTCTCTACCCCCAGAAAGGTCGATAAAAAAAGTCTGAAAACCTCCGGGGGATATGTGTTCGAGCTAACTTTCCAACTATATCATCTTTTTAAGCTTTTCACTTTGATGATGTATACAGGGTGGAAGCCTCAGCCGTGGTCCAGCCTCGGTACTTCTCCTAGTACACCAGAGTTTTGCGGGTCGAACACTTCTACAGGCGCTGGTATTCCAAAAATAGACATATGGCATAATTAGAAGCGCATCTTTATCCAATCGCCCGAAAAAGCATTTGGAAGATTCGCTTCTAATTCTTCCATTGGTCTATTTTTAGACTAGGAAAAGTACCGAGGCTGGACCACAGCTGAGGAATCCAATTCTCCTTTTGGTCTATTTTTGGCCTACCAGCGGCTGTAGAAGTGTTCCAACCGCAGCACTCTGGTGTACTAGAAGTACCGAGGCTGGACCACAGCTGAGGAATCCAATTCTCCTTTTGGTCTATTTTTGGCCTACCAGCGGCTGTAGAAGTGTTCCAACCGCAGCACTCTGGTGTACTAGAAGTACCGAGGCTGGACCACGGCTGAAGCTTCCACCCTGTATACATTGTAAGATACGCCGCGGAAATGACCGAATGAAGATCCAGTTTAGGAAAGAAGGGAAGGTTGGGTGGAGAGACCTTAAGGCGCGTCCATTAAAAACTTAGATCTTTTTAATTAAATTATTCCCTCCCACCGCGTTGGATGTAACTCTCCGAAGCGCCTTTGATGCTTGATGGCTGAGTGTTTTGATGGAGCGAAGTTTCTCATTTATGACCTACACGGATAAGGAAGGTATAGATACTCCTTGGGGGGACGGGGAAGCCTTAAGTTAGCCGGCGCGAAATGAGTAATGAACATTGGCCGAAACATTCAATCGCGTTAAGGCAACAAACGGGGTTAGCTTCTTATAGCGGGTGCTTGGGGAGAACCCGTATTCTCACCCGATGCCGAAATCAAAGCCGCCGTTGATGGAGGCCTGTAATCGCCTTTGTTTCCAGATTAGAAGGGATTATAGGTCAAACACGGCGCGTTGATTTTGACCCCTTCGTTGATACCATTACCTCGCGGCTTCTACACTATTTATACGGAGAACCTTTAGATCCAGAGTGTATGGCCGCGTAACGAAGTACAAAAGCGGGGGCGGAGGTTCCGTTTGGGCAGCTGCTTTTCGTACTACTCGGAGAAGTCTATTCCGGCGTGTCGTCC
The DNA here is from genome assembly GCF_980474605.1 of Leiobunum rupestre. NCBI lineage: Eukaryota > Metazoa > Arthropoda > Arachnida > Opiliones > Sclerosomatidae > Leiobunum > Leiobunum rupestre. The sequence goes on from NC_143390.1 coordinate 16,242,562, forward strand.
TCCCGCGATCCCCATCCTTAGTTGATTCTTTTGGGAGCCACAAAAAGCATTATTTCTCATTTTGCTGGATGTGTTTGCCTCGCTATACGGATTCCAACTTTTGCCAGATTGTGATTAGTGGTATTTGCCTTTTCCATCTCCCGCCTTTAACTCTAGCGCGAAGCTTGTTTGACCTCGCCTCTCTCCATCCTCCCGATCTCGTCTTCTCATCCTCATCTTCCTCTCTTCTCCCGTCATTTCCAGCCGCGTAGTTTCGGTCCGCATTCCAGAGAGGACTCTATCTTTTTTCCCCTTTCCTTCTCTCTCGCTGGCGGAATCCTCCGGCGCAAACGATCTCAATATCGTACCCTAATTTGTTGTTTTCGGCTTTTCGGAACGTCCCGGGAATTGAGTAGGGAACCGCGCATCTCCCATTCCATTTCCGAGCTCTCTCTCTCTCTCCTCCTCCTCCTCCTCCTCCTCCTCCTCCTCCTCCTCCTCAGCTCGCGTTATAACGTATCTTCACCGTCATCCTTTTAGCTTCACGAAGGCTCGCGCGACCTTCGATGTAGGAGGGAAAGCAGCGCCCTCTAGGATTAATAATAAATGAAATAATGCACTTAGAGATTCCAATTGATGTTTCTAGGGATAATTTTACCCTCCGCGCGACGCCAATTTATCTTCGCCGCTGCCTCCTTAACGAGACCCAACTCGTAACTAGATACGAACCATTTTTCCCCCTATTTTTAATAATTTGTTTCGAAATGTTATTTTTACCTTTTTGTTTATATATTTCTTAATTTATTAACGAGTATGTTTCTAATCTTTAATCAGAGTAAATAATTTTTTTAATTTTGTTTCGCGAAATACTACGCCTTTTGGAATAAAATCGACTGTTTGCACTTTTCTGTGAATTAGCTCTTTTCTGTGGATTTTAATTAATTTATAGGCATTGTTGGTTTAAAACCGTTTTTTTTTTATTTAAAAATCTAGTATGGTTAAAACCGGTTGTAACCGGTGGTTTAAAGAATGCTCAAATTGCTTATATCTAGCCCTCGTTACTTCAAAAATGCTCAAATTGCCCTATTTCAAAATTAAGTTTTTGCGCGTGACAGTACCGTAATAATCAGCTAAGCTAATACCCAAGGCACCACCTTAGGCCTAAGTCATCAAGCAACTTTTAAAGCCATTAATTCAGGTGGAATTGTAAGGTATAGCAGACTTATTTACCCGATTTTATACCATAACATGGCGGCGTATTTTCACGCGCAAAATGAATTTGAAGATCCCCTAATTGCAAAAAGTGAAGGTTAAGTTTTAGTTTTTTCAATATTTCTAATTTTTTAGCAACCCTGTTTTCTGGTATATTAGAATTACCTCTTCTCTTTATATTTTAATTATTACGTCGTGTTTTTGGGTATATTATTGAATTTTTCGAATATAAACGAAATATTTTTTTATGGAACCACAGTTAGAATACGCGTTACAACCGTTAGTTTTCCAAGAAACTATAATTTGTTTTCGTAATAAAAGCAGTTTTTGTCCGTATTGGAAGAGATGAGGCTGAAAGAAAAAGCTACCGGCAATTGAATATAAGAGTTTCTCTTATAGTTTCATTACATAGCCGCTATAAGGCATACTTGGGCCGGGTTTTTTTTCGTCTCTTTCGGGTTGGCATCTACCGGGAGCGATTCCCCCTCCTAAGAATGAGCCACTTGGGTACGCTGGTGTTAGTGGTTAGGATGATTCTGCTTAAGAGAGTAGTAGTAGCCTCTCTTCAACCCCAGAGATTCGGCGGGGGGGAGGTCTCCCTTCGTTTCTTTCGCCCCCTTCGCCCAAACCCCCGGAGAATAGCCCCCTCCTCACCCGATAGCTCGCCCGAAAGTAAACAATCCGGTACAGTTTGTTCTTCACCCAGTTTTAACGTTACTATCGGGTAACCTTTCTCGGTCGTATTCTATTGTATCCAGTCCTATTACTGGCGCGGAGAAAACTCTTTTTTTTTCCTCTCTCGTTGTACGTAATCGGGAGCTAGTTCTATAGCAAATCATATCCCAGGCTTAACTTTTTATACAGTCGCTAAGAAGACTGCAATTTGAGGCGTTGCATTTCGTTAACGCTACCGTACGCCCGATAAACGTAGTTAATTTGTTACGGAAATTAATCTTAAAAAGTAGTGAAAAAGTGGTTTATCTTTTGGAAAAATAAACCATCCGACATTGGCTGTTTTCTAATTTAATAAAGTATATACAGGCTTTTTCCCTTCTTCCCAATCCTAGGGCGTTGCAACGTTAGCTGTATTTTGTTTTTGTTATCCAGGGGGCTATAGTTTTTTTCGCTTACCGCGTATGTTCTTGTTTCTTGGGGGGAGTTTACATTAGAATTGACCCCTGGGAATTTACCCCTAAAGCGTACTTGGCGCTTGGAAATTGTTGGAAAAACCCCATTTGGATTCCAAACTCGCAAACGTTCTTCCTCTCTTCCCTCGCCTCCTCCGCTCTACCGCTTCCTTTCTTCTCCATCTCCGATAGTGTTCTCGCCGATAGTTTCCCTACCAAAACGATGCGCTCACCTATTTGGCTAGCTGGTAGCGTTGCCACCGGCCATCACTAGATGGAGCGACTGTTCCACTAGAAAAGAAGAGAGCATTCCACGCATCGGTTGGGATCGTTTCAATTTGAAACGGAGAATTTTTTCTCTCCTCTCTCTCTCCTCTTGTTGATGGAATTTTTTTGTTTCCGGTTGAATGCCGCGAAGGCGTCTTTGACCCCCCGCCATTCCCCCAATTATTTCCCGCCCCTAGTAAAAAGGGGGTAGAGTAACTCCCGAAAACTTAACTCGAGTTGGGTCCCTCTGAAAGGCTTTGGTCCCGCTAAACTTTTCGTCTCCTTGAGTAAATACATCGAAATGTTCCTCCATTCGGACGGGAGAGCTCGCTCGATAATAGGTTGAAACCGATCGACCAACGACGACTGCCAACTTTCTATTTTATATCTCTTGGTACACCTACTTCCGCGACCCCCGACCCCTTGATCTTGAGCTTCTTTAGATAACCTACAATCTCTCTTTCGAAATCTATCTTTCCAACAGAAATCGAAATTCGTCTAAATTTCCAGGGCTTTGTCGTTTGTTTGCTGGATAAGGCAAACACGGCTTAACATTTTAAATTCGATTTGATCTAACATGTATGGAAATTTAGCTAAATGTGTTCCGTAGAAATTGTTTTTCCTATTTTGACTATCAGGGTGACCAGACTTCCTATATTTTTAATGCCTTCCTATAAATTCCTTTATTTTCACCTATTTTCCTATAATTTCACGATCTTTTGAAAATGAGATTAATTTTAAGTACGTGTCATTGAAAACCGCTAAGTGATCCAATAATGCAAGAAAGCTGTGTACAAAAAAGTATACCGATTAGCAGTAATTACTTTATTCGCTTATTTTTATTCCTATATTTTCCTATAATTCGCTTATTTCTATTCCTATATTTTCCTATAATTCGCCTCTATTATTCCTATTTTTCCTATAAAATTTTGCAAGCCTTTCCCTGGTCATCCTATGACTATGAATTAGGTAGTATTTTATAACCCTCGTTTTACAAATATAGAAATTTTCGTCAAGAATATTTATTTCAAATAACTTAAATCGCCTATTATCCGTCAAATATTCGCGATATTTATCAATGTATTTCGATTGAAGTTTGTTGAATTACCTTCTATCCTTCTCTTCATTTATTTACCAAAGAAAAGTTGTTGAACCCTGATATAACCTCCCATTATCATTCCGAACGCTTTTCGGTTGATATTTAAATTTTCATCCTAAAGTTCTCTCGAGCTTCCAATTCCAAGTATTTCTCCGGTTAATATTCATCCTTTCAGCAACGGGCATTGTGATCCTTCGGCCGTGTTTATACGGAAACTTACCTGTATATATATATTTCGCTTTTATTTTTTATTTTTTATTGCTATTTTAAGTTTTAAATTTAAAACTTGGCCCATCGTTTTTTTTTCTTTTGTTGTACTTGTACTTCCCAAAAAGCGAAACGGCAACTTCGAAACGGGGGGTTTGGCGGGGCTGAAGGCGGGACTATTTGATATTGTTTATGGACGCCGCTACCTGCTAGGGTCAAATGGTATAAAAGAAGAGCGGGAGGAGGTAATTTTATTTCGGAAGCGAAGGAGAAGCGGGATGCTGAGCCTTTTCATCTAGCCGCTGCCAGCGGTATGAATTATTTATCGCGCCGATACGAAACGCTTCGACTCGTTGTTTTCCCCTCCTACCGCGGGGGGCGCTCGGATCGTCCAATCGGAAGCTTCATTTCGGTCGGCGCGGCGCGATTCGGATGGTCCCGAGGACGGAGAAGGGGAGGGGGCGCGCCGGCAAGGCGACTTCCCAGCGGCGCGTCTTTCCCCGAAGAGAGTGGAAAGAACGTGGGCACGCGCGCGCTCTCTCCTCTGACAATCCTTTCCCTCCGCCGCTGTACGCGTGTCCGTGTGCCGTCTCGCCAGCGCCGAATCTGAACAGGCGCGAACGCCCGATTGTCGCTGCCACTCTTCGATAGGTGGCGCTGTCCGTTTCGCGAATCGAGCGCGCTGGCCGTTCAGTCAGCCGCCGCGGCTCGCTAATATTCGAGGGGAAATCGGACTAGCAGACCTCCGCCGGCCCGACATGTTACTGGGCTGGAGCCCGACCGCCTCGGCCCCGCAGCCGCCCATGGTGGCCGTTCTCGGCAGCGCCGAAGCCGATCTGCTCATGGTCCACGGATCGCACCCGGGCCCCGCGGGAATGCCCGGGGCCGCCCTCGCCGACTGTTGCCTGCCACTCAGCCGACTCATGAAAATGGAAATGGCCACCCAGACTTCCCTCGTGAGTAACTTCTCTCTCTCCTCTTTTATCTACAATATCTACGACGCGTCGCTAAAGCTACCCCCTGCGCTATCCTTCCCTGCCCGACGCCCAATATAGGACCCGATTTGCCCGCTAGGGGAGGGAGGGTAGGTCGAGGTCGCGGCCATTGTTATGAACCCAAATAAAACCGTTCACTTCCTACTTAAATATTCCCCAAAACGAAATACAACTCCTGCACCTTGAAATCGGTTAAGTTTAACCGAACGCGGGATTCTGAATTATTTTATTTTATTGATATTTCATTTTGTGGAAAATTTGTTAGTTTGTCTTTCGAATTGGAATTTTTTAAACCGTTTTTAACTTATTTCGGTAAATTTTGTTCCGGGAAAATGATAAAAAAAAGTTTTGGCGTTAAAAACTTTGCTCGGACTTTTTAAACTCGCGGTCGTAACTTTTAGAACCTTTAAGAGCAAAGTTGGTCTCTAGCCGGTGACTTTAAAGGGGAAGCGGCACCCTTTAATCTGTTGCTTTTAAGAAGGTTAAGCTTATACGATGGTCAAGGAGGATTTTTTTAGTCCCTTTTCCGCGTGATCCGACTCACCTGTTGGCAGTCGCTGATAAGCTGAGTTTTCCTTTTCACCACTCCTCCCTTCTTTCATTTCGCGGACGGATGACGGCGTTACGGAAGCTACCAGTATGGTAAAGTGCACGCTGCCAAGCGTGGTCAGTTTTCCCATCCTCCCCGTCTCGAATTTAGCACCCAAAGTGTCTCCTCTCCAGCCCCGAAATCTCCCAGGTGGCTTCGTCCGCGCCAAACGCTTCCTCCCCTCTCTCCTCTCGCTTCTTTGACCATGGTCAAGCCGGACGTATGTCCGGGAGTAAACGGTCAGTTTTATCTTAAACGCTCCGTGAAGCGAAGAAAATTTGGTCCGTCGACGGACGGCCTTCTTCCGGTGATAAAAGAGAAAATGCCCTGTTACCGCGTTTCTTGATTACGTCCTGTTCCCTGTAAAGTTGGTTTTGGTCGGGGAAACAATGTCGACTTGATAAATCTCTTTTTTAATAGTGAAAGAAAATTATTTTTCGTTCACTTTTTCGTAATAAATGATTTTACTTGGTTATAAAAATATCATTTACTTGACTTGATAAATCTCTATTTTAATAGTAAAAGAAAATTATTTTTCGATCACTTTTACGGATTAAATGACTTTATTTAAAAAGATTACTTGATATTCTAAATCTATTTTAATAGTAAAATAAAATATTTCGATAATTTTTACGTATTAATTGACTTTGTTAGAAACAATATTATTTATTTGACTTGATTAATTAATGACTTTAAAAGTCGCTCGATTACTTGGTCTTAAGGTGTTGCTTTGGATATTAGCCTAGCTGATTATTAATCTATTATAATAGTAAAATAAAATTTCCAGTCACTTTTACGTATTAAATAAATAACATTGAATTTATAACGTTATTTTATTTGAAATATTATTTCGATTTTCGTTAGTTTGTTTCCCAAATTATAAACTAGTAAAGTTTCCAACTGTATATCTGCGAAATCTATCTTAGCTTGTATACTAGTCTAGAAGAGATAATTTGGCATAGACATTTTATCGACACACAGAACATTAATAACATTGTTTTTCACTCTCTTTTTCTGGCCGATATTGGAAGAGTGTTATTACTTTTGCTTGGCCCCCTGACGGATGATTTATCAACGAATCTTATCTGTCGAACGGAACCCCATCATCTGACTGGCCCACCCCAGCTCCCCTTGGTCCACCCTCCACCTCTTTGCGCTTTCTCCTTCGCCTTTTTTTTTGGTATCATTCCGGCAATCATCAGCCAATAAGAGTAATTAGTAGAAGCCATCAACTTTTCTTTTTTTTTGGCAATTTCTGTCTGTCCAAGAAAATGGTTCTTGGCGTATGGATCTATATAAATTGGGGAAATAAATGTTTAGCGGTTTTGATAGCCGTAGTGCTTTATTTTTCTTGACCAGATCGCGATCCAAGATAAAGATGGCCTGATTTCATCCTAATTTTTAAGCAACTCCATAGCAACAGTTTTCTAAACTTTGGAAGTTTTTTCGAACAATTTGATTGCTGATCGTTGTTTAGATTAAATTCATTTTTGAACTCCTTCGCGGGTATAAACCTTCTTCACTTTTTATGAAATTGTCTTTCACCCTTTTTTACCTTCATTTCTATCTCTACGTTTTCCTAGCAACTTCCGCAAAAATATCTCTTAACTATAAAGTGGTTTCTTTAAGCCAGTTCTCGAACTAAAAGTGTACTCTTTTTAACCATAAACGTTTTATTCGCCTGTTCCGTGGATGAGAATTACTCCGCCCCATAAACTATTCGCTTGTTCCGGAGTATTAGGGCTACTCTTTTTACTCCTTCTGAAAAGGAGGTGGTACATAGAGTAAATCGGATTTGGTCGTCTGCTAGCCAGAATTTATCCGCTTAAAAGGCCACGGTACCTGGAAAACCTGGAATTCCTGTAAAAGTCAGGGAATTTGAATATGGGTATAAAAGTCAGGGAATTTTAAAAATTAGTCTTTAAAATCAGGGAATTTAATTTCGGTTGTAAATAGGAAACTTTTATTGAAATATAGGTAAAAAAATAAAAAATTTGGCACAAATTAAGTCAGGGAAAATCTCCTTAGATGGTCAGGGAAAACTTTGGAAAGTCAGGGAATTTGAATATGGGTATAAAAATCAGTTAAAAGTCAGGGAATATTAAAAATAATTCTAAAAATCTGGGAAATGTCAGGGAATTTAATTTCGGTTGCAAATAGGAAACTTTTACTAAAATATAGGTAAAAAATAAAAAAAATTGGCACAAAATAAGTCAGGGAAAATCTCCTGAGATGGTTAGGGAAAACCTGGAATGGTCAGGGAATTTGATAGTGGAAAAACTGTGGCAACCCTGTGTTTCGTATTTAACCCATAATTCGACCCTTTTTTTTCGCAAACAAACGAAAAGTTGCAGATATTTTTTTGGTTATTATTAGATGGGGTTTTTTGCCCCTTGTCGTTTATTCGGCTTCCCGCTTGTTTTGAGCGACGGGGGGGGGGGGGGGCGCTTGTATCGAGCAATCTTAACGTCGCGTGTTTGGTCATTAGCGGCGTGATTAGGCCTAACGACCATCTCCCTTCTTCCCCGTAGGCTTGTATCATTCCTCCGCGACCATGTTAACGTCTTTTCCCGGCTGCTGCTCATCCCTATCTTTTCTCACGTTTGTCGCTTCCAATCAAGAGTGACATTTTATTGAAAAAGCTTCAGCCCCCCCATTCTTTAACCATCTCCGCTCGGGACACGTAGATATATATTATCTTTCTTTTATTCGGCCGTTCTGTTTGGTGGGCGCATTTTGTCCCGGCCCCGGGGGCCACGATAATATTACGCCATGTAGGGGTTGGGGAGTGGGTGCGGAGAGAAAATCTATATGGTCTCTCGCTTCACTGCTTCCGCGTGCTGGACCTCGGGCGGTTCGCTACACCTACTTACCTGGTTGCTTTAACACTTACTCTCCCGTATTCTTCAATTTGCTTACGAGGTAAAGTTTGGCACGTTTTACGAACTACGAAGTGGCTAATATCATTCTGTCCTTGTAGAATTCGTATATCTATTGTATCTTGAAATTTTCCTACGTAATCTAGTGATATCAAAAGTAAATTATTAGTGTTGTTAATTTTCCGGAAAAATAAAATGCAGAAACATTTCTAAAAAATTTTCCGCAAATAGGAAAAATAAAAAATTGAAACATAGATTACTTTATAAGGGTTTTTCTAATTTTCTTTACTTTTAATCGATTTAAAATGTCTAATAACAGTAAACATACATCAAAATATTAATAGTGTTACATTGTTAATCAGTTTAAAGCTAGTATAGAGGTTGTTTTACTTTTAGATTCGAAAATATGAGGCGAAAATGCCGCTTTATTTAAATTTGCTTTGACTAATCATGAAATAAAACCTTTTTTTTATTTTTATTTTTCGGAAAAATACGGAAAATTTTTCAGCGGAATATTTTCCGACTTACAACACTACAAATAATATTGTTTTGCAAAAGAAGTACCCTAATAATCTGTTAAAAATTACTTAGTCATTTGGTTAATATCAGAGATAAGTATTTCTACTGAAATTTTTCCAAATAATGTAAAAAATATCGCAATCTTGAAGTAAGAAACCGATCCCGCTCTGTCATGGCGACTAGGAAACATGGCGCCCTCTCTAGATTCATTTCTGAACTATCAATTAGCAAAGCCCTCGGGATTCTAGAAACTATCGCCGGCTAAACGATGGTTCAGAAACTAATCTAGAGGTGACTGCATTACAATTTCCAGTTGGTGGAATCTCTTGTATATTCTTGGTAAATGTCAAAATTACACGGCATAATTTCTTATTTTTCAGCGATATTTTCCTCGACGTAGTAGTTTTAAAAACTCAAATGTATTTTGTAATTCGCCTGTTTCGAGCCAATTGCATTAGCGTATTAAGGTATAGTAATATTTATATTAATGTTAAAAGATGATTAATTCACGAACACTGCTTAAAATTAAATTATATTTTAAAAGGACAACTCGTATATCTAAAATTTTAAAAAGTTAATTGTGTTATCGTGAAAAGGATAGGGAAATTTCTAATGTTGATTCTTTGATAATGCGCCTGAGAATAATCCAATTTGGATGGAAGTAGTTTTAATTTGTTCGTCAAAGTGTTATTTAATTTTATTAAAGGCTACAAAATTGTGAAGTTTTGAATATTTTCGCCTGAAACATTTAATCATAATTCATTTTAGTTTTCAAAACTTAACGTAATTTTATTCTAAACTTTTCCTATTTTATTTCAACAACTTTAGAAAGCTAGTCGTGCGCGTAAATTCAATTAAGACTATATTTAGTTATTCGAGCCACTTACCTTTGGATTCTTAAATCAAATATACATTTTTAATACGATACTTCGTTGATGATACAGACCAGGTAAAACTAAGAAATATGCCTAAGAAATCTGGAAATTTTTAAGAATTTGTAAAAAGTTCGGGGAGGTTTAAGAATTTTGTAAAAAGTTCGGGGAGTTATAAAAATTTGTAAAAAGTTGGGGGAATTTCCAGAATTTGTAAAAAGTTTGGGGGAATTTTAAAAGTTTGTAAAAAGTTCGGGGAATTTTAAGAATTGGTAAAAAGTTCGGGGAATTTTAAGAATTGGTAAAAAGTTCAGGGAATTTTAAGAATTGGTAAAAAGTTGGGGGATTTTTAAGAATTCGTAAAAAGTTGGGGGGTTTTTAAGAATTTGTAAAAAGGTCGGGGAATTTTTAAGAATTTGTAAAAAGGTCGGGGATTTTTAAGAATTGTTAAAAAGTCATGGAATTCAAAAGGTTTTGGGAAAATTTTTAGCGCATCTATAAAAACGTAAATTTTGAAAACATTTCAATAAACTTAAAGATAAAAATTACCCTATCTTGATGTTAAAATGCCAGAAAAATCAGTGAAATGGTCAAGGAAAAATCGGGAACTTTCAATGTTCAATATTGTGGTAACCCTGTCGCGCGTGATTGAATCGTTGACGCTCTGATGTAAGTCGTCGATAATGTTATGGATAAAAATAAGAACGGTGCTTCCTCGAATCCCGCGGTGTTTCTTTCCCATCTTGTTATCCGCTTTGTATTAAAGCCCTACTTAACTGGGATGCTCGGAATTTCATTAACAGGGGCTTCAAAGGCGTCTCTCTCTCGCTCTCGCTCTTCCTTCGTCCGCGGCGTCTCTTTTGGAGTTCGGAAGCCAACCCCGGGTGTAATTCCGGATCCCGACTTCTCGTTTTGATTCCGGGGGTGCCCGGGAGGAGGAGGAGGAGGACACGGCTTATTAGAGGCCCCCGCCCCAACCCCCGACCGGGATGAAATGAAGCGGCACGACTCGATGCTTTATTTACCTTTTAGACCATCTCATCCCCTTCCTTACATCCCATATTTTATTCAACAACGTCTCCGTGTCGAGAAAGAGAGGATGGGAATTGGGGATCTCTTCTACCACCCACATCCACCAGAGAAAAGAGACCGAGTGAAATTAATGTAGTCGTATATAGCGCCACTCGCCTATGCCAGAAACTGAATCTTCTCACTTGACACTTTGTTCCGAAGCGAGGGTACTTTATAACTCCCCGCGATTCGGTTTTTGCCACGATCCTCTTTCCATTCTACTATCGGGTTAGGACGCGGGGACAAAGTCGCTTAAAGAGCCGCGACTGAAACGAAAATGGGTGGAGGGGACCCTCATATCGGGGACTTGACTAAGTTGATTTTTGTAAATTTGCTTTTCTAAGCAAAGAAAAGTATTCTGGAGTCAAAATGGGGGAAGTAATTTTGTTTTGGAGAGGGGGGGTCATCTTTAAGCTTTTATAAGAGCGAACATAAATTGTAGCATTACATATTCTGGTAACTAATACCATTTAAATAAAAGTTTTAATTTTTCGAGAGTTCCATTTTTATGGGAATTTGTTACGATTTTGTACCTGTACATTATTTATTTATTCATCGCTTAATTTACAATGTTGAATAATGTATGAAAATTTATGAATGTTGTTAATGCTAATATAGGACGTTGTGTCTTAGCTAACATCTTTCATCGTCATTTTAATAATTCATAGTTTCGTTTGAGTGCTTTTTTTCGTCATCCGGGTCTCTGTAAACATCCCCACTAACGGATAATTATCTTCAGACCGTTGGGAATGCTTAGGATATTTTTGTATTTCGCGTAAACACGACTATCTGACTAATTACAGTTTTTTCCCCGTCCCAGTATATTGCTTAAATAAAACCTTTATATAGTCTAAAATTGGTCTACTAACGCCTGTAAAAATGTTCCAACCGCAATACACCGGTGTACAGGGAGGAGTTAGCCACCAGGATATATAGTATTTTTTCAACCCTTGTTCTTTAAATATTTTTTAGAGAAAAACGAATTCATGTTTACGGGGTAGAGAACCCTTCATGCAATGGGCGTATCTTTGATTTCTATTTCGCCCTTTCCAATTTTCTTGTTTAAATATGGTAAACAGTATTTAGTTAGGTTTACTTTAGATTCCGTCGTACCTTTTTGAATGGCCTTAGCGAGGCTGTGTGACTGAAATCGAGTACCCACTCGACCGGGATATTTTCTGAAAAAATTTCTCGCTAAGGATTGTTACACGGGAGAGGGGGGGGGGTGTTCTCTCCATTTGCTAGTCCAGGCACGATTTTAATTAAATCTAGACCTCTGTGTTTCTTTTAGTCGCCGGGAATCCGTTGTTTTTCCTCGGGAAGGCGAGAGTTTCGTGTTAGCTATGGTCAAATCCGAGCATCTGTAGAGGGTTGCGAAACAGAGTTCGTTCGACACTGAAATCAAGCGGATTTTACCCCTTTCTTAGCTTTCTATACACCGCTTTCCGACCGGTGAAACGTTTGTATGTGTGTGTACGGGTGGTGAAGTGTAGCCATTTTCTTTCGGTTTATCAGGACCCGCGAAAGGGTGAGAAGGAGCCAAGATTAGCCCCCTCTCTAGCGAAGAGCAAACTCCGACAGTGTTCGCTTTTCTTTTTTGGAGTTCTTGGAGGACACGGCCACGGAATGCCAAAATGTTACCCCCACCCTTTCCAACCCCCCCCCCCCCCCCCGCGTTCGCCCCTATTAGAAATACCTACACGGTGTTAGGTGCGAAACCTTCTATACGCAATTTTATTTTTCTCTACCGTCGCTACACTTCGATATATTTTACTCCATTAATTATTTGTTTTAAAACGTATTTTTTTAAAAGTGACATAATAAAAATCAAGTGTGATCATTAGTAAAAATTATCACAGAATTAATGCGCAATTAAGATTTCGTTCAGTACAGAGCCCCCTAGCGTTTAAATAGGTCCAAAGTCGAGGGGTCGAACGTTAACATTTTGGGATACAGGATTTTGAATCTCTTCCATATAACCATATAAATTCTATGCAAAATAAATTATTTTTACCAAACTTTCTACCTTAAGCTGGTTTCACACTTGACGGAAAATTAGCAGCGTAAAGTTGAACGTTAGCGGTATATCGAATGGGAATCAATTTTCAGCTCGGCGTTTATTATCGTCTTTCCGGCATATTTTCCGTCGAGTGTGAAACCAGCTTTATTTGAGCCAATGTCCGACCACTAGCCCAAGGCGAAATATCAAACACATATTTCAGTTGTAAGTTCTAATTGGAAATGAGAATGTCGGTGTCGAAAAATGTTAAGAAAATTAGCTTCAAACAGTACAGCGGAGTGGCTATCACTTTTGCCTCGCAGCAAGAGGAGCCTGGTTCGAACCCAACTTGTGGTACTGGGTGAAAACTCAGAACAACTCCTTCCGCGTAGAGTTTGCAAGTTCTCTCCCCACTGGTTTAAGGGGCTTTCCCCCGAGATCTTCGGTTTCCCCTTCCACAAAAACTTGTTGAGGTTAACGGTAATAGTTAGTGTAGGGAGCATTAAGGGCTTTGCAGTAAAACCGGACCAATTGATTTAAAGATTTTAAAAGTTGCTTGTGCCTTGGGTTATTAGCCTAGCTTATTATTATTATCTTTAAAAAAAAAACCAAGAAAAAGTGTAGTTTTAAGGTATTTTAAGAAACTGTCGTAATTATGCTACTTAAGCTAAAAGATATTTTAGATTACCTAAAAGTCCCTATTTTTCTTCAAGGTCCATAATCTAAAATAAAGGTTTGGTTCCTAAAGTACTCCATTTTCATGAAAACCAGGGATTCCAGAATAATCTTAAAATGTTTATAAATCTGCTCAAGGACTTTTTACCAAATAATCCAATCTAATGATTAATGATAAAATACTTCAAACATAGTACACAAGGTGGCGGCAAAAATTTTGAAACATTATTAAATCCCAGGACAGAGTTTTGGAATTTAGTTCAACTAAAGAACTTCTTGTTTTTCATTGTTGGAAAAATTTGCTCCCTATTTGTTTATCGCGAAAAGTTTTTTAATATTTTGGTGGGAGCTCTGTACTTTGTAAATCAATTTAGGTTACAACCCACCTCATACAATCGGAGTCTGAAGTAGTTTTCTATATATTTTAGGTCTTATAAAATTGAACGCGCTATTAAGAGTATAGGGTTTTGGTATCTTAATTAAACGACTATGCGTGTGGAAGAAGACTCGGGGAAAAAGAGTTAAATTATTGGTATTCAATATTTCAATACCTCTCGACGGGTGAAGGGAAAAAAGAATTCTCCTTCCTTTTTTAGAATCTTTACCGATTCGACATTAGACTCTGGGTTTATTTTTAGGCTATAGCCTCTTCAAACTTTCAGGCGATCATTCGATTTCTTTCCACCCCACGCCGTTCGTCGCCTCTTTTGTCCTGCACCAAATTTTCCTATTTCCCCCACCCGCCTCTATCCTACATCCTTTTTTTTGTAACGCGACGAAGTACTTCTAAGTTCTTTTACCTCCTCCTCAATTCGAATCACCTCCCTTTCAGCGCTCTCTCTCTCTCCCGCGGGGGGATGAAGATGGGGTGGAGAAAAATAGTCTTTCTGGCAGACGATGGCTTGAACACTTAAAGAAGTGTTGTTGGATCCTCATCCATTTCGTGATTCTTTCGGTAAGAGTTGTTGGTAGCCTCGGAAGAGGGAGAGTATCCTGGTAAATAGTGGAATAGGAGAGGGAGAAGATTGGAGCTGCTCTCTCTTCGGGAGGAATGATAGCTAGAGGACCGACTATAAGGAGAAGGGGGCCCTCCGGTATAGCACCTTTACCGAAAATACGCGACTAATGGTAGGCCAGCTTCCTTCTTTTTTCGCCGTCTCGATTCTCGAGAAGTGAAGTCGGAAGATGGCGCCACGATCGTTTGTTTTGGTCCGCCACATTGTCCAACTGGGTCGCCGCTTGACCCTCGTCGTCGCTCTGCCCTCTTTTTTTCTCTCCCGAGTAAGAGCCGCCAACCTCCTTGTTAAATTTAGTGTCCCTGCTTCTCCTCTTCTCCGCGACACTTTGGAAGATTTTCCAACCATAGCGTATGGAAAAGTAGACTTTACCCCCCAATAGTGAAGCCCAACTCGCGGACGTCTCAAAATCCTGTATGTTTTCTATTCGTATCTCAGTCAGCGTGAAAGAGCGCGGGTAGAGAGAAAGAGAGAGGATGGTTTTTCCCCGTTTGTTCTAATTCGGGATGCTACTCTTTTTAAGGGTTTTCCGTTGTTATTGGGCTTGGCACGTCTCAATAACGACTTAGAAGGGGGAATGAGAACCTCCGTTGCAATTGTAGATATACAGGGTGGAAGCTTCAGCCGTGGTCCAGCCTCGGTACTTCTCCTAGTACACCAGAGTGCTGCGGGTTGAACACTTCTACAGGCGCTGGTAGGCCACAAATAGACCAATGGCATAATTAGAAGCGCATCTTTATCCAATCACCCGAAAAAGCATTTGGAAGATGCGCTTCTAATTCTTCCATTGGTATATTTTTAGACTAGGAGAAGTACCGAGGCTGGACCACGGCTGAGGCATCCGATTCTCCCATTGGTCTATTTGTGACTTACCAGCGCCTGTAGAAGTTTTCCATCCGCAGCACTCTGGTGTACTAGGAGAAGTACCGAGGCTGAACCACGGCCGAGGCTTCCACCCTGTATAGACTCTCTGTACCACTACGAACTTTCACATACAGGATGGCCGGGCTTTCCCGACTTATATCACTCCGGGAAGCGCGGGAGAAAGATGGTCGGAGGGGACAGTCTCCCATCCGAGATAAGTCTTAAATGAGCCATTATGGAACCTTCAATGCTCTTTTTACCCTTGAGCGAGACGTGTAAGGTCGCTTCCTTAATAAAACATTACCAATGTCTGCCCTTTTAATCGTTATTTTTCTGCTATTTAATAAATGCAATCTCTTTCGTAAGCCTGTTCATTATTATCTCTACATTTAATTGTAGACATTATAATTATTATTATACACGAAATACCGTCATTATAGTTATTAATTTGTGTAAAACTTTAATTTTATTATCCCTACGCAATGTATTTTTAAATTGTTAAAGGCCTAGGCTTGCTTCTGCCTGTCCCCCTTAAATTAACTTGCCTGAAAAGCAAATACCCTGGTGGTAGGCCAACCGCCGAACGTGTTTTCCCACCACCAGGGTATTTGCTTTTCAGGCAAGTTTATGTTAAAGGGGGACATGCAGAAGCAAACCTAGGCCTTTAAGCAGTGCTTAGTGCACGAGGTAACTTTTCATTCGGGAATTCCAAGTGAATGTCGTCCCCATTACAACGTCTCGCGCAGTGTAAAATACCTGAGAAGGGGGTTAAATGTTCAATCTAAAACTTGGGTGAAAAACCATTGTTATTCCGTTAATTGCACCGTTAAATACGTTTTTCGCAATATAAATTATCTTATCAATAACTCAGCTAACGCGAAACCTTCGACGTTGAATCCATTACTATATAATTAAAGATTGTACAATATACCCGCAATTACCCAATAACTCAATCTACTCCTGTGGGAACAAAACCATCCCCGTTATAACGGTAACTGTAAAATACCGTAACAATTGAACGAACTATCGAAGGACAAAGCGCGTATTATCGATATAAAAATTGTCAAACGTCCCGAGGTTTACGTACAACCTTCCCGCGAAAGTAGTCGTTCGGTAGTCCGTCCGTGCCTCAATCAAATCTCGGTATCGCGAGCCAACGGAGTTCCCGAGGAATTAAAACTCCGGTAACGAGGGGGGGGGTAATCGATCAAAGCGGTCCTGTTTAAGTCGTCTAAACACGTCCCAATACCTTCATTACCTCCTGGAGAAGAAAAAAAAGTCATCAATTAAAAAACACACACCCATTTTGTATAGTCTGGGAATAGGCGTACGTATTCGTACCAATATTTCCATTTTACTAGCCTTTACTATAGAATCCATAGTACCCGCCATTTCGGCGTTTCGCGTACTAACTATTAAAAAGAGAAAAATCCAGTTTTTCGTCGCCAACGGATCTATAACATCGAACGTTTTATTTGGCTTTACAAAACTTAATGAGATTTTCTTTCTCAATTGGAACGAACCACTTCTATACGTGAGTCTATTTAATATCGTATTTGCGCCATAACCCGCCAGAGGGCCACTTCGTACATACAGGGTGGAAGCCTCAGCCGTGGTCCAGCCTCGGTACTTCTCCTAGTACACCCGAGTGCTGCGGGTTGAACACTTCTACAGGCGCTGGTAGGCCAAAAATAGACCAATGGGAGAATTGTTTGCCTCAGCCGTGGTCCAGCCTCGGTACTTCTCCTAGTACACCCGAGTGCTGCGGGTTGAACACTTCTACAGGCGCTGGTAGGCCAAAAATAGACCAATGGGAGAATTGGAAGCCTCAGTCGTGGTCCAGCCTCGGTAATTTTCCTAGTCTAAAAATAGACCAATGGGAGAATTAGAAACGCATCCTCCAAATGCTTTTTCGGGCCATTGGACAAAGATGCGCTTCTAATTATGTCATTGGTCTATTTGTGGAATACCAGCGCCTTTAGAAGTGTTCGACCCGCAGTACTCGGGTGTACTAGGAGAAGTACCGAGGCTGGACCACGGCTAAGGCTTCCACCCTGTATAATATACAGTGTATATATATATATATATATATATATATATATATATATATATATATATATATATATATATATATATATATATATATATATATATATATATATATATATATATATATAAAGGATTAACTCTCGGGGTGCGGGTAATTTTTCTCAGCTCTCGTCCGACTCGCGAGGTCCGAGAGCACGATGCCCGTCGTCGAGAGTCAATTCGGATCACGTGCATGGAAACGAGGCCGATTAGGCGATTGGGCCAGGTAGGTGGGACTGCCACGCCCAAAATGCCACCGGGGAGATCCCCCCTTTTTAACCAGCGGTTCTTTCCCCCCTTCCTGGGTTCTTTACCGGGGCCTTTTTTTTTGGTCGAAGTGCCCCCCCCCCCCCCCTGCTAGCCGCGCGATTAAACGCTGTAATTTGTGGGCCATTTCGACTTTCTATTAATGTATAACGGAGCATTAATTGGACCACCCTCTACGGTAGATATCCTTCAAATTTTCGCCCCTTTTTTGCCAGTGTCGTATAATTTATCGGCGCGTGTTCAGGGAAAAGTACACTACCAGGGTATCCTCGTACAACAATTTTCTTCGGGAAAAAATTGGTTTCTTCTGTAGACGAACTTTTTACGTAACCGTAGCTTGTAGTAAGATTCTTTTCTCTTAAGCTATTTACTTTAGTGTATCTTAAGTACCTGGAAAAGTCGGGGAATTTTAAAAATTAATCTAAAAATCAGGGAAATGTCAGGGAATTTAATTTCGGTTGTCAATAGGAAACTTTTACTATAATATAGGTTAAAAAACCCCAAATCAAGAGAAATTAGAAATGTCTTATGTCGAGCCCTGCTAAAAAAAATTGTAGGGACTAGATATCGTCGGCTAGGTAGACTGCTTCACTTTTTTTGTGTCAGAAAAAGCTGAAAAGCTTGTAAAAGGCCGGGAGTAGTGGCGTACTCCTGTAATCCCAAGCGTCTGGGAGGCAGAGTTTGTGGATGGCCGTGTGAGGACGACCACTAATCCCCCAACGGGTGGTTGTCATACTTCCGCCACGGGTGTCCCAACCCTATACCCAAGTATCCCCCCGTTGGCGTGGCCATAACACATGTCTCACACCTGATTATTCAAATGGACGAGCGGACTGAATTGTCACAATCGCTCATAACGAGCTTCAAAAGAAAAAAAAGCTTGTAAAAGTGTACAGATACTGCAAAGGCAGCAAAGCTGAACCAAAGGACTGGTAGAAATCGGAAGTCATAAGTCTCAAGTCTCAACTATTAAGTTAACAAGCCGGTTAACTTTGTAAATTACTAAATATATATCTATATTTAAGTGGTCATTGCACCTTGAAAAATGCCTTTTCATTAAAATATGAAATTTCAAAGTGGGTTTTTCTCAGGTGGGTTTTTAAAGTGGGTTTTTTTGGGGTGGGACGGTCCAAAAAACCCAGTGGGTTTTTTGGGTCGGGTTTTTGGTTTTCGAACCCTGCCTAAGAACTTACTATAGTATACCCTAAGAACTTCCCTAAGAACTTACTATAGTATACCCTAAGAACTTACTATAGTATACCCTAAGAACTTACTATAGTATACCCTAAGAACTTACTATAGTATACCCTAAGAACTTACTATAGTATACCCTAAGAACTTACTATAGTATACCCTAAGAACTTACTTTAGTATACCTTAAGAACTTACTTTAGTATACCTTAAGAACTTACTTTAGTATACCTTAAGAACTTACTTTAGTATACCTTAAGAACTTACTTTAGTATACCTTAAGAACTTACTTTAGTATACCTTAAGAACTTACTTTAGTATACCTTAAGAACTTACTTTAGTATACCTTAAGAACTTACTTTAGTATACCTTAAGAACTTACTTTAGTATACCTTAAGAACTTACTTTAGTATACCTTAAGAACTTACTTTAGTATACCTTAAGAACTTACTTTAGTATACCTTAAGAACTTACTTTAGTATACCTTAAGAACTTACTTTAGTATACCTTAAGAACTTACTTTAGTATACCTTAAGAACTTACTTTAGTATACCTTAAGAACTTACTTTAGTATACCTTAAGAACTTACTTTAGTATACCTTAAGAACTTACTTTAGTATACCTTAAGAACTTACTTTAGTATACCTTAAGAACTTACTTTAGTATACCTTAAGAACTTACTTTAGTATACCTTAAGAGCATTAATATTCCTTAGAATTACTTAAGAGCATTAATATTCCTTAGAATTACTTAAAAGCAATAATATTTTGAAGAATAATTTAAAATAAATTTATTCCGTGGAATAAATTAAATAAACGGTCAGAGTGATTTACCCTTGAGGTTATTTGTTTAAAACTATCTATGTAGGACTCTCAGGGTATACAATAATTTCAGGAAATACTTCTCTAATGCTATTTGCCTTAGAATATTTTACGAACTTACTTGCAAATACCTTAAGAGCATTAATTAAATAATTTAAAGTAAAATATATTGCATGGAATAAATTAGATAAATGTTTTAGAATGATTTTATTTTAAGATATTCGTTTAGAAATGTCTACAGAATACTCTAGAGATCTAAAGAAAGTGATTTTATTAAATAAAATATTTGTTTTTAGACCTGTAGAATTGCTTATTATGAAATTTAAATTGAAATTGTTTGCCTATTAATATTTATATGAAAATAATTACACAGTAATATTTATTAAGATCGCTTTGCAATTAATAATGTTAAGAATAATAGTCATTTTAAATAGTAAACTGGCGATATGATTTAAATTTAATTTATAATATTATGTAAATTCAATAGTTCGTGTAAATAAACAGATTGTTAAATGTAGTTGTCGTTGTAACAACAAAATATAGATCCTTGCCTCGGCCCGAGGTATACCGTGATACGAAGTTGCATTACACTTCAAACCTATACGAGCCGAGCTACTTAAAGTCGAGTGTCGCTTGGGTCCCCGCTGTCTCCTCTTGAAAAATAGTGAACGAGGCAAAACCCCAGAAAACAAATCATCGGGTTTAGCGGGCGTTCAAGGACACTTGAAAAGCGCGGACCCAAGAGAGACTCATCCGTTCGATTGAAGAGGAGGGGCTGTAGGTAGTACTTCTTATAACGAGAGCTCTTTTTGGACGACTAAAGAAGACGGGAAATATATCTTATGAAAATATTTGTTTAGGTATTAAATATATAAAATCGGCGGGTATACCCTGATTAAATATATAAAATCGGCGGGTATACCCTGATTAAATACGTATATTCACGACGTTGTCATTTGATGAATTATAGTTTTCCCAGCATGCACCGGGGTCAATTTATCAGGCTCTGGTAAAAGATATACAATGAAGTATATAGTACTGCCGTTGGGTTTGCCAGCTTATTTTCCCAACTTTAATTTGAATTGATAATTACTGTGATAAATTTGCGCCTCCACCCCATTTTCCCGCGACTTTTCCGCCTTCCCTCTAACCCGAACTAGTTCCTACTGATGCTCCGCTATGCACTAATTCCATACCCCTTTGTTTTTAGCAAAAAGACAGATTTATAGAGCTCTTGAAATATGGTGCGCTACAAATTCGTTACCGTTCAAGCGAAACCCGTTTATTTTATTTAATAGACTATATGCAACGCTCGGAATTGCTTAACCTCTAACACACCTTATAGACGCTTCATTTGGTATTTGGATAAAATCATAAAAATTAGGTTCTGGGGTATTTTATGACCTCTAGTTTTAATCCTTATCAGGCGAGCGTGGTTGTACGTAGTTTTAAATGAACCGCTTATCTGTATTTTTGTTTATAATTAACTTTTCGAAAATTTCGTTTAAGGCATATTTTCGTTTTAGAAGATTTCAGCGAAATTTATAAATTTTGGGGCCAAAGTTTCAACGGCGGCTCCTTTGTGTAGATGTAAATGAGTATTCTCCAAATTTGCATCCACCATTTTGTTTGCCTATGATACGTTAAATATGTACCCGATTTTCCCTGGGTTGTTTACGCGTATGTATAGTTTAGAATGCTGATTTATACTTTATCTATACGACGATATTTTGAAAAATATTTTCATTATAAATTTCAAACCTCTATTCTTCATTTATTATGTTAATTATTTAACTCTATATTTAGACATACACTTCGGTATTCGTTTGTAGTTTAACTAAATTTAAAAATTTTGCTTCAAAGGGATTAACGTATAATTTAACTTCAATCGGAATTACATTTAATATTTATATTTTTCTACAAAGTATTTAGTAAAGTAAACTTAGTACGTTTTAATTATCAAATTGACAAGTGTCTATACGTTAATTGACAGATTAATATTAAAAATGTTATCGAAATATCATTTAATATATTCATTTTTGAAATTTATATTTTTCGAATAAAATATTTAGTAAGGTAAACTTAGTATGTTTTATTTATCAAATTGACAAGTGTCTATACGTTAATTGATAGATTAATATTAAAAATGTTATCGAAATATCATTTAATATAATATTTATTTTTGAAATTTATATTTTTCGAATAAAATATTTAGTAAGGTAAACTTCGGATGATTTGGTTATCAAATCGACCACTACGTTGATCTTTTTCTTTAAAATTAACCAGTGTTTATACTTTGACAGTTTATCGAAATAGCTAACCACTTATTTTATTTTTATCCATAACCTGCAATTATCCGAAAATTAAATTATTTTTTGCATGTTAAATCGTTGTTTATCCATAAATAAACAGTTAACCAAAATATTTATGATTAGTCGAAATTTTGTCAGTTAATTTATCTGTTACGCAGAGCTCTAGTCAGTTTATCGAAATAGCATTTTTGAATTATAAGCGAACAATATTCATTTTAAAGTGTGCTATACGACTCGGTTGTAAAACGCGAAAATTTTAATATATTTTAGGTATTCCAAACATCTCTTTAGTCAAAGTTGAAATAATTTTTGCAAAAATAAATAACGTGCACTTAAAAGAATGCTCAAAACGAAAAGAACTAATATTTGTTTAACGCATTTTGCAGGAGATGAAAGTGAACTGGGCAACCTCGCCTGGAAATACGCCAAAACAGGACACTAGTAGTAAGTAAACTTCTTCATTCGATAAATCTTTTAGAGGGAAAACACTATTCTCTGGGCGTTTTGCCGCTTTTATGTACACAATTCTTCTCCATCTTACGTGATGGGGAAAATGACACCTACCCCTCTCCCCTTTTCTGACTTAAACGGGCTTTCTGGCGGAAAAATAGCTCTATTTCCTCCTCCCCTCTCAGTCCTTTCCAAAATTTAAATGCGTTCTCTGTTTTTAAGTCCTCCTAATAGATCTTTCCCTTCCCGCTCTTGATAGCCTCTGAACGCTATTCTGATTATAATGCCTCTTCTATTATCATTTATTTCATTCTTTTTTCGCGGGAATCGCGTTTTAGAAATGAGCTCTCGAGTTTACCAAATAGTGTACTGTTTCTATCTACAATCTATAGACTTTTCAGTCGCGCCAAAACGTTTGCGCCATCATTTCGCTCATTCTCTAGCAGTGATTGTAGCTGGGGATTTGGGATAATTCCGACCATGTTTTTATAGTGATCCTACAGTTTTCTACTATAGCGTTTTCTCCATCATTTAGCAGTGATTTTAGGTGGGGATTTGGGATAATTCCGACCATGTTTTTATAGTTTACCTACAGTTTTCTACTATAGCTCTTTCTCCATCATATAGCAGTGATTGTATGTGGTGATTTGGGGTAATTCCGACCATGTTTTTATAGTTATCCTACAGTTTTCTACTATAGCGTTTTCTCCATCATATAGTAGTGATTATGGGTGGTGATTTGGGGTAATTCCGACCATGTTTCTATAGTCTTCTACTGTAGCTCGTTCTCCATCATTTAGCAGTGATTTTAGGTGGGGATTTGGGATAATTCCGACCATGTTTCTATAGTCTTCTACTGTAGCTCTTTCTCCATCCCCTAGCAGTGATTATGGGTGGGGATTTGGGATAATTCCGACCATGTTTCTATAGTCTTCTACTGTAGCTCTTTCTCCATCCCCT
Source organism: Leiobunum rupestre (assembly GCF_980474605.1). Classification (NCBI taxonomy): domain Eukaryota; kingdom Metazoa; phylum Arthropoda; class Arachnida; order Opiliones; family Sclerosomatidae; genus Leiobunum; species Leiobunum rupestre. The sequence continues at coordinate 16,266,021 of NC_143390.1, forward strand.
AGCAGTGATTATGGGTGGGGATTTGGGATAATTCCGACCATGTTTTTATAGTGATCCTACAGTCTTCTACTATAGCGCTCTCTCCGTCATATAACAGTGATTGTAGGTGGTTATTTGGGATAATTCCGACCATGTTTTTATAGTGATCCTACAGTCTTCTACTATAGCGCTTTCTCCGTCATATAACAGTGATTGTAGGTGGTTATTTGGGATAATTCCGACCATATTATTATAGCTTTCCTACAGTGACTAAAAGCGGGCAAACTCACTCTACAAAGTATACCAGAATGATAGCTAAATTCATTCTAGATAGTTCTGTATTTTGGAAAATACCTTAGCGATATATGAAAATCCACCTTTTAGCTAGCGATTTGGGATATATTGCAAAGTAAATTATACAGGCTATTTAAAAACAACCACAAAAACAGTGTTACCAGTCACGTTTTGACCTTTTGGTTCAAAATGGCGCGAAACCAAGTATATATCCAGCGGCACTCGGACTCCGAAAGAAGTCCACCGGCTTCGATCCGTCTCTCTCGGCCGTCACCGCTCGCTGCAATCGCGGCGTTCGATTCCTCGCGAATGTCCGTTCTCTTTCCACGCGGGAGTGTATATATAGGAGAAACTCGGGATAGTTTTAGCGTTACCGCTCCGTTCAACGCGACTCCGTACTTATACGTCCGGTTTTAAACAGCTGATATTTAGGTTACGATTACGTATATAGCTTTTACCCCCTCCCCACACTTTCGTAAAAGTAACCATTTTAGCCTCCCCTGGGATTTGGAACGGGGAGGCTATTTTAGCTCCATCTCCGTAGTCGGGGTAGCGTATTGCCTAATGGCTACTAAACAGAGAAGATTGCGTGTTAGCCTACCTACCAGGGGTCCCCTTGATGGCGTAAAAACTGTATTTATATATTCCAAGTCAGGATGAATACATTAAAGTCCCTTGGGATAAAAGTATATTATCTAAAGTATTTTTTACGTGTACTCAACGTAGTTTACTTAAGACGTTATACACAGGCGTGTAGAGGTACAAAAAATGTACTCTTAAAGGCCTAGTATTTCTTCCGCCTGTTTTCCTGGTGGTAGGTCAACGTGTTCTGCGGTTGGCCTACCACCAGGATATTTGCGTGGCGGGAAGAGAACTTTAAGGAAAACTAGGCCTTTAATAGATCTATTTCTTTAATTATATTAGTGAGGACTGTATGGGTTCGACTGGCCTCTTTTACAACAATTCCGAATCTTGTTTTGTTACCGAGTTTCACGCTTGGATTCTTTTCTTGAATTGTATAAAAGTTGTGTTTATTTTTGAGGTCGTGTTCTCTGAATTTCTCTTTATAAGTTGGTTTTAGCGTGAGCGCGCAGCCGGAAGTTTTAGCCTTTCAGTCGGGGTTAATGAGGTACCATGTTTTTATATAAATATTTACCCAAAACAGTGGTGATATATGTGCAAAATTAAGGACATAAATTTCAAAAGTTTTAACGGGAGTATGTGTTTATTGTGGACAGTTTTGTGGACAATTTTTTCGGTAACTTAACAATATTACAGGGTTGATACTTAGTCACTTTTTCAATTTAATAGGTTTTCTTTACAAAAATATTTTTCATAGTGAAATTTCATAGGGAACGTTACTAATAATCTAGCTAAAATTGTTAATTTAACTCAAATATATCATAACTCTATTTTTTAAAAAGATATTATCCCTTTAAGGTCGATTATCTTGTTTCTACCCCTATAATATAATTACTAATATGTTTAAGAAAGTATAAGTTATTATTACATATGCTGTGATTTTTACTATAATAAACTGTTAATTTTTAGTGGCGATTTGATCACTATTTGGTCACTTTTTAGTAACTATTATCAGAGTGGCTAGTCACTATCAGTGCTGATATTAACATCAATGTTAAAAATAATACTCTGAAAAGATCCATTATATATTTATTAGAAAATTAATATTTAATTTCAGGTCGTTTTTAATTTTGAACCGGTTAATTTAAAGAGACCCTAATTTTGACCCCGCGACCGAAAAACATCGTGATGGCTTTAAAGTTAGTAAAATGGTTTTGTCTCTAACGAGAATTTCGAGCGTCGTCACCGACTAAATCTTGAAGATATTCGTCTTCGCCAGCGGAGCTAAATCTAAGAACGGTAGTTTGTTGGAAAGACTCTCCCTTATGTTAATGTAAAGACGAAGGTGGAGAGAGGGGAAGAACCCCGAAAAGTTATTTTCTTTTGTGTTGCTAATTTCGCAAGTTTTCCATATTTGGTAAAGCGAAGAGGCGTTGGCTTTTGTTCCTCTTTCCGCGTGGAGCAGGTGCGAAAGAGGACCTTTCGCTCGTATTTTCGGGGGAGAAAGTACTCTGGGCATAATTGTTAGGCTCCAAACAATGTTTATAGCGTAAATATTAGAAAAGTTATAGAATATTTCGCCTCTAGGTGTCGTTACACTCAAGTCCTTCCAGCTATTTCTCGCGCTTTTTTTTCGTCGCCGAAAATAATGCGTGCATTCCACAATTTTGGTCGAGAAGAAAAGGAGTGGAGGGGGACCAGGCGCGGGGGAACTATTTTTGGTAAATGAAGCCCGCAAATATTTCCCCGATGGAAGGTGGGTTTTTTTTCCTTTTGTTTAAATATTTCCTGCGCGCTCACGATATATGTCATCGTCCACGCGGAAGAAATTTCGGGAAGGTGCGCGATTTCCCAGAAAGTGCCGTTACACTTCTTTTTTCGTTTAGCTTTTCGTTCTTTATTGATATTCAAATTAATCTCCATCCGAGAAACTTTTTAAATATTAAGGACCTGTGTTAATTAGTTATTCTATTTTGAACGAATTTTCGATTCAAATTAAGAATATTTGTGTTGATACGCCTGTGGTTAGGTCCAAAATGTTTAATTATCTAAAAACCGAGAAAAATTATAATTTTAATGTGTCTTTTTTTACCTGAATCGAACTTTTGTTTATGAAACTTCACTTAAAATAGGGTTGCCACGGTACCTGGAATACCTGGAAAAGTCTGGGTATTTGAATATGGGTCTAAAAGTCAGGGAATTTTAAAAATTAGTCCAAAAATCAGGGAAATTAATTTAGGTTGTAAATAGAAAACTTTTACTAAAATTAAGGTTAAAACATTTTCGCATGAAATAAGTCAGGGAAAACCTGGAAAAGTCCGGAAATTTTATTGTGGAAAAACTGTGGCAACCTAATAAAAATATAGTTAAAGTTCTAAGTTATTTTTCAATAAATCCGTAAATATTTAATCCCATATCTACAGCGCCATCTTGTATCAATAAAAGCGTTAAAATCGAACCTTTAATGGCGTCGTTTTCAATGTTTTGTTTCCCTATAACCAATTTGTAAAGCGATCTGTCGAATAATGTCAGCCTTTTCAAGGATGACAACTAACGTAGTTAATATTTTATATATTTTATTTACACTTATCGGTATTTCAATTTTTAATGGAACATCTAAATTTAAACACAATGATTGGTTGTAATTGCCACTTATCCGTGTGTATGTGTGCAACGGAAGAATGAATCTTAGGTCGAACGTCACCCTGGTCGTTTATATATTTTCCTCTATATAAATTTTGGTAGTTGCGCGGAGGAAATATTTCGGAAACTCTCTCTTTAACTCTCTTTACTTGATAGCTCCGATCACGTACAAACTCTCCCGTTTTTAAAGCAAAACGTAAGAGTGGGTAAAATGGGTCGTCGGCTTCCCCGCTCGACACGGAGTTGGCGAGCGGGGAAGCGGCGACGTCGGGGTATATAGGACGGCAAAGGCCCCTTTTTTCAAGAAACCTCTTATCGCTTTAATCGCTTCGCTCGCCGCGGAATGCTTAATATCGATAGCAATTAACGCTCCGCTCCCCCGTCCAAAGACTAATCGCGTGTACCCCGTTTGCCTCCCCCTTCACCCGATAATTCCTCGAGAAGCTATCGAAAGGGTGCAGTTTGTCTTCATTCTCTCGAACGCCGTTATCCGCTTTACGCGTTTGTATTTCTCGAGCGTTCGTCCACTTTTTACTGGTAACTTTTAACTCGACACTTATACCGCCAGGCGTCTCCGCTACAAGCTGGGAAAATAGCCAGCGTGCACTCTCGGACCCTCCGTGTTTTTGCAATTTGTACCCGTTAGAGACGGAACGGGAAAAAATCGGCCCGGACAGTCGTCGCGTTTACTAGCGGACTGCGGTTCGGCTTCACGGCTTGATCTCGCTCGGTGGCGCCACCCCGCGGCGGCTTTCGAAACGAAAGGGGTGATTATTTTTGGGGCAGCCCGCTTTCTCCCGAAAGTTCGATCGGTAGCTCATTCTCTCCGCTCGTATCCTTGGCCCTTCTAGTCGGTTCCTTCGGCCGTTGCTCGGGACCCGTCCCCTTCTAGTCGGTTCCTTTGGCCGTTGCTCGTTGTCCCCGCGATTGCTTTTGATGTCGGGTATGGGACCCATGATCGCCGCCGCTACCATGTCCCACGCGTGCTGGAGCCTACCCACCGCTATGAACATTCTACCGTGCACTTTTAGACCCATTTTCGAAACGCCAACCAGACCCGATCCCAAAATTTTAGCAGGTAAATTATCTTTTCTTTTACCCATCGATAATATTTCTAAAGGAATTTTTTTATTTTGCTCTTTCCGAATTAAATTTAGTTTTAAATAAAAATAACTTTCTGATTTTATTTATTTTTGACATTACTGTTAGTTTACTTAATAATTAATTTTAGTTTTAATTTGGACTTGAACCCGTTTACTTTCCCGAATATAATTAAGTTATTAAACCTTTTAGAAAAATAATATATTTGATTTATTCCCCCATTATGAAATCGGCTTAACGGGGCATGTTACAATTATAATTTAACAAAATAAACCTTAAAACCTTTTTAAAAAGAGTTTCTTTTTCAATTTGTCCATTTCAAATCTTCCGCGGATATCCAATCTGGGAAACGAATCTTATTCTTAGATGAAAATAGCGATAGGGCTGCGGTGATAACGGAAATCTGTAGAGTCCTTTTAAAGCCGAGCACGGTTGTCCCATTCTTTGTCGGTTTCGTCGACCGAAAGAACGGACTTTGAGTCAGGGATTTTTGGGAAAATCCTCAACCGCCGGTTCTTTAAAAAGCGCCAAACTAAGCTCGATTTGTCGGGCGAGAATCGGCTTAATTCAGTTCCGAGAATAATAGAAGAGCCGTTGCAACGCCCCTTACCTAGATAGGCCTTGCCGTCTATAGCTTTTGTTTCCTAAGTTGCCACGCGAGATTTCCTATTATATTAGACGAGTTAAGCCCGCTCTGGAAAACGCCGACTGGAGAAACGTGTAGTTTAAACAGTCTGCACGGTAAAGCTACGTAGCCTACGTTTATCCGGTCCCCCTACGCGTTTTACAGGGTGACCAGACTTCCTATATTTTTAATGCCTTCCTATAATTTCCTTTATTCTTACCTATTTTCCTATAATTTCACGGTCTTTTGAAAACGGAATAACCTTTTTTTTTGTACGTGTCATCATCTACTGTAAATACTGCCATTTTCGAACAAAATCTTGAAATGTACGAGCTTTGTAAATCCGCCAAGTGCTCCAATAATGCAAGAAAGCAGTGTACAAAACATAATCAATATTCTAGGTGATTCAAGTCAAAGTATACCGATATACAATAATTACCTTGTTATTTTTCCCATATTTTTCTTAGCCTATTTAGTTTCCTATAATTCACCTATTTTATATTTAGCCTAATTAGTTGCCTATATTTTCCTATAATTAACCTATTTAATTTCCTGTATTTTCCTATAATTCACCTATTTAATTTCCTGTATTTTCCTATAATTCGCCCCTAAAATTCTTATTTTTCCTATAAAATTTTCAAAGCTTTTCCCTGGTCACCCTGGTTTTAGTACGCGGCCTTAGCCAATCTGGTGAGAACGAAGGTCGTTTTAGTAGCTTCACGACCTGATTTTTCGTTAAGTCCCCGCTTTGTTACCTTTAACCCATTATTTAAAAGCCAGTCTCTAATGTGACTGGCGACGTATTGGCGTTCTTAAATACAAGAGGCACCTGTGTCGAAAATATTTAGGAATGTTGACCACAATACCCAGGCGCCGTTTTATCGGGTAGCGTAAGTGGGTCCTCACTGAAATCTTCTGTTTTGGGAACTATGGCGTTTTAAAATAACATTTTTAACGATTAACAATTTTAGAGATAAAGAATGTGTTGAGAATAATTTTAGCATTTTATTTACCTACCTTTATACCCTTCAATCAAATCAGCCCGTTATTTAATTGATTCCAATAAAACATGTGTGTTTAAAAACGCGGTGACGTCTAAGTTTAAATACATGCATTTTTAAAAGATAAAATAGGCCGCCATGCTGGTATGTTTATTTTTCCAATTGAAAGTATGAATGACGTATTATCTACGTCATGCTGCCCAATGGCTTCAAACGTCGCCTGATGACTTAGGCCTAAGGTGGTGCCTTGGGTATTAGCCCAGCTGATTATTATTATTATTATTATTATTATTATTATTATTATTATTATCATCCCCATTATATTTTTTAAGTATTTTCTTTAAAAAAATCTAATAAATTGTTGATGGCGAAACTAAAATGATAATAAAATTTCTAAATGACTGTTTGGTATGATAATATAAAAAAAGTTGTTTCATCCGTATCTAATCCATCCTTAAATCAAATCCGTCGTACTGAGGCTCTTTCCGATCCAAATCGGCGATTTTAATAGACCTTATTTCAATTGTATCGCGCTTCTGGATCGTGTTTCCAGTTGTCGTCGGGGAGCAGCCTTCGACGCCGCGGGAATTAAACGACTGTGACTCGGCTGCCTTTGTCGGTCCGCGATATCGAGTGAAGGCTTAACAGGATCAGACAAGCGGCGCGTCCCCCGTTATAATTCCAGATAACTCTAGTTCACACCCCTCCAGGCTTTAACCAAATTAACTTTTGAACTTTCGGTAAAGTTTTGTTCAACCCCGCTTCAACTCCCTTCGGAGTTGGGCACCCTTTCGAATTCCTCCTTGGAAACGACACTAACCCGTCATTTACGTCAACCCGCTGATCTGATTTAGCATCCCCGTTGTTGGAAACGCTAACCGAATGAATTCCACCAAAATCCGATCGCTCTTTCGTTAATTGTTTATATTGTTGTCCTTGCAGATTTCATATCTAATTAGTAAAATTTTACTATTTTTTTAGCGCCGAATCTTTATTAAACGTATTAAATTGGAAAACGTTCTTGCTGCTTGTTGAGATGTGTAAATTCGAAAACGACGCGTTCCGAATTAAAACGCTTCATTCCGCCACTGTAGAAACTAATTAGCGACGAAATTCAACCTTCGTCGATCTTTTGGCCCTTCGCGTCGAAGGACAGTAGCCCTCGCCATTTAGCGTAGTTTATCCCGGAACAGAATTGTGTCGAGAAGCTCGATTGAAGCCTAGTAAATTGTCGACGGCGCAACGTGTATATTGATATAGGGCGACTAGGTCCTTGGTCCCGGTGGTCCCAGCGGGACAACATCGGGACGGAAGTTTATTAGGCGTGCTAGCCAATGGGGCAATCAGTTCGACCGAGCGTCATAATCTCTTTGCTAAGCCTCGGCTAAATTGCGATCCGCCTACTGATCCCTAACACCCCCGACCTGCCTCCTATCCTCTCCTCTTCTGGCAAACGGCACTTGCGAAAGCGATAATTCGCTTCTGATTCTGTCCTTCGACGATCGTTTTTCCACTTTCATCCCCGTAAAATATGTTCGCAATATATTTAACAAGAAGCTAATCTGTGGAGTGTAGTAGTGTTAGAGCTTATTGCGGTGGGAAATACGTGAATTGAAGTAGTGTTAGAGGTTATTGCGGTGGGAAATACGTGAATTGAAGTAGTGTTAGAGGTTATTGCGGTGGGAAATACGTGAATTGAAGTAGTGTTAGAGCTTATTGCGGTGGGAAATACGTGAATTGTAGTAGTGTTAGAGCTTATTGGGGTGGGAAATACGTGAATTGTAGTAGTGTTAGAGCTTATTGGGGTGGGAAATACGTGAATTGTAGTAGTGTTAGAGCTTATTGGGGTGGGAAATACGTGAATTGAAGTAGTGTTAGAGGTTATTGCGGTGGGAAATACGTGAATTGAAGTAGTGTTAGAGCTTATTGCGGTGGGAAATACGTAAATTGTAGAAGTGTTAGAGCTTATTGGGGTGGGAAATACGTGAATTGTAGTAGTGTTAGAGCTTATTGGGGTGGGAAATACGTGGATTGTAGTAGTGTTAGAGCTTATTGCGGTGGGACGTACTAGGATTGTAGTAGTGTAAGAGCTTATTGCGGTTGGAAATACGTGAATTGTAGTAGTGTTATAACTTATTGCGGTGGGACATACTAGGATTGTAGTAGTTTTATAGCTTATTGCGGTGGGAAATACGTGAATTGTAGTAGTGTTAGAGCTTATTGCGGTGGGACATACTAGGATTGTAGTAGTGTTAGAGCTTATTGCGGTGGGACATACTAGGATTGTAGTTGTGTTAGAGCTTTTTGCGGTGGGACATACGTGAATTGAAGTAGTGTTAGAGGTTATTGCGGTGGGAAATACGTGAATTGAAGTAGTGTTAGAGCTTATTGCGGTGGGAAATACGTAAATTGTAGAAGTGTTAGAGCTTATTGGGGTGGGAAATACGTGAATTGTAGTAGTGTTAGAGCTTATTGGGGTGGGAAATACGTGGATTGTAGTAGTGTTAGAGCTTATTGCGGTGGGACGTACTAGGATTGTAGTAGTGTTAGAGCTTATTGCGGTTGGAAATACGTGAATTGTAGTAGTGTTATAACTTATTGCGGTGGGAAATACTAGGATTGTAGTAGTGTTAGTTTATTGCGGTGGGACATACTAGGATTGTAGTAGTTTTATAGCTTATTGCGGTGGGAAATACGTGAATTGTAGTAGTGTTAGAGCTTATTGCGGTGGGACATACTAGGATTGTAGTAGTGTTAGAGCTTATTGCGGTGGGACATACTAGGATTGTAGTAGTGTTAGAGCTTTTTGCGGTGGGACATACTAGGATTGTAGTAGTGTTAGAGCTTTTTGCGGTGGGACATACTAGGATTGTAGTAGTGTTAGAGCTTTTTGCGGTGGGACATACTAGGATTGTAGTAGTGTTAGAGCTTTTTGCGGTAGGAAATACTAGGATTGTAGTAGTGTTAGAGCTTTTTGCGGTAGGAAATATCCTGTTCGTAATAGTAATAGATAATATTGCCGTAGATTACCAGAATTATAATAATAATTAAGGTTAATGCAGTAGGAAATTCTAGGATTGTAGTAGTAATAGAGCTTATTTCTCCTAGATAACACCAGGATTGTAGTAGTTATTGAAATTATTACATTAGAAAATATAAGAATTGCGGTACGAAACACTCTAATTGTAGTAGTGATATACGCTATTGACCATTGAAAATATCTTATTTTATTGTGGTAGCAAATAACCTGATTGTAGTAGTCTACACCCTTTATATAGTAGTATTTACTCTATTGTGGTAGCAACTCCTTATAAAGTAAACATTGAGTACAGTTCAGAGAAATAGTTGGTGATTTTTTTCTACTAGAAAGCACTATTTTCTATTCTGGTTGTACGACGTGTTTTAATTGTCGTAGACGAGAAGTAACTAAAATGTTAAGAAATTCTCCGCAATTAGTGGCATATATCGAAAATGAATAATCAACAGGGTTCGTACAGAACCTGGAAAACCTGGATAAGTCAGGGATCTGTAGAATGGAGGTATAATGTCAGGGATTTAAATAAATTCGTAGAAAGTCAGGGATGGGTCAGGGATTTTAGTTAGTCAACCGAACCCAGCATTAACAAAGAAATGTTTACCTAAAATAATAATAAAATGTCCAAAAATATAACCAAAAAGGTCAGGGATATTAGCAAAAATTGGTCAGGGATAACCTGGAAAAGTCCGGGATTTTATATCAGAAATTTTCGTACGAACCCTGATCAAGTTTAATAATGTTTTCCAAGTGTATAGGAATAGTGTGATATGGGTATAATACTAATACGCTCTAAGAAATAGTATTCTTTTGAATTCGGAAGTGTGAAAACAAGTGTTTTATTATCTTTTCCAGAGCACTATCATATCTTTGTTGGCGATCTAAGTCCTGAAATCGAGACGCAACAACTTAGGGAGGCATTCGCGCCTTTTGGCGAAATTTCGTAAGTTTTGTTTTCGTTTTGTCTGTCGTTTTTTTTTGCCATTTTTTATTATCTAATTTTTTTGTGTCCGTTAAGCATTTTTGTTTTTGAGAATATTTATATACGTGTATTTTTTCATCAAAATAATGTTTTGAGTATATATGCTTTGAAGTGTGCCGTCCGTTTGTGTCCATAGCTTGAGTTTCCACGTTAACACCTTTCTAAGTAAACTAAATATCTGACAGAGTAAGTACTAAAGAATTGAATAAACCCGGAAGTGGAAATTCAAGCTGATAATTTTTTTAATCCCATCAAATTAAGATATTCTTTCGATAACGTTTTTTTCCCCAAATTTTGATTTCTTAAATTTCTAAATTAATATTTAATTACCAAAATTTTATAATAAGGAAAGAATATCTAAATTTCACAATTTGTATTTTTTGATCGTTTTTATTTTAATTTATTTAAGTTTGTTTTGATTATTATTATTTTTGATTTTTAGTTTTTTCTTAATTTCGTTTTTAAAGAGAAAGTTTTGTTTTTAAAAAAAATGATTTTCTATTCTGTGGCGATTTAAAATTAACAATATTTAGAAAACATTTAATATAAACTATATATGCAGTGCAGAGAAGTATACATACATATCTATATATATATATATATATAGCTTTCTGTGTTCATTTGATATAATTGTTGGTTCGATTCGAAAAATTAAGAATGCGTGCTCTCCCCTCAGGCGCGCGAGGCCCGCCTTACGGGGCCCCAGTCAGAGGCCGCCTAATCTGGGGGCCCGAGAGAAACTCAGCGGCTCGTTCACACCCGTGTAGCCCCGAATGTAGTAGGCAAATTCCATTCTTATTATTATTCCTTTTTTTATTATCATTTTTTATCTTTTTTATATTTTTTACAATTTTTATTATTATTCTGTTTTTTTCTTGTTTTTTACGCTCTTAACATAACCTCTCTATCTTAACACTTTTGTTTTCTACTCCTTTTTTTCTGTTATATTTTTTAACTTTTTTATATTATTCGTTTTCGTGTTTATTTGCGTTACTTAAAAAAAATATCCACAAAAAAGGGGTAAGTACAACGCGATCGAAACGAATGTGGATAAGGCCCCCCTCTCTTCAAAGACATAACCTCGTCCGAGATCCATTGATAGAAATTAAAGAGAGCTTTCCCGAGAGAATAGTTTAAAACCATTATTAACCGAGCTATTTTTTAAAACTATCCCAATTTCCCCTTTAAAAGTGCTTCGGAAACTTTTCTTATCGTAGAGATTTCACCGTCTTGCCAAGCGTTTTCTGTAAGGTTTGTAAGGAAAGTTTGCGAGAGGTAAACTCAGCGCTCTCACTTTGGGTGTACGTTTGTGTGTCCATCGCCTTTAATTCCCGGTAGTTTTAAGCTACGTTTACTCTTTTGTTTTCGGCGAAAGTCCGGCCTGTTTCGCCGACCCCTCTCGTTCGCTATACCACTAATTCGAGAGGGAAATTCGCTGCTTCTTCCCTTTTTATCCCTCGGCACTGAAAATAATTCATCTTCATCAGGAAGCGAAGCTCCCGGACCTCCGTCTCGTTGTGTCCTCATTCATTTCGCCGGGCTATTGGGATAACCTCGCCCTTGTCCTTACATCTTATCACCCAAAAATTGCCCTTTTGTTCCGTAATAGACAGTTTTCGTCTGCTGTTTAAAACAACAACACTTCCTTTAATCGAACTACCGGTAATTGTTCGGATTTTTTTGGACTTCTCTTTGTTGATGTTCGATGAGAATGTGTTTAGCAGTGTTCCTAAAAAGCCATCAATTTGGAGAAAAGGCCACTGCAGACCAGTGGCAAATAGTGGCTAATAAAGAAAAATAGCATTTCAAATCTTAAAAAAGTAATTGGAATTAAATTTTTAAGAAGTTTATTGTGAAAATGTCTTAGTTTACACTGAACTTACAATGTTAGAATTAATGATTCCAAAAAAATTAACAGACTATTCTAATGTTTATCAGAATCTGACCATTCCTATGCGTATATTCTTGCCATAAGTAGCCCAAATCTGAAATTTCGGTGTTAAAATATTTTTATTATTATTTTATAATTTTCTGTGACAAAAATATTTATTGGCCATTTTTGGAGAAACACTAAATATCGTGTTAAAGCGACTTTAGGCTCTTATCATTGCCACAAGAGGCCCTTCTTATTAGAGATGACAATGAATCTATCCCATTCTTCGACAAAACGACTTTACTATTTTTGGAAAAGGAAGCTTAAATTCAAAATAGCGAATTGTAGAGTATTATAATTAGACAACTTTTACTCTATTTAGTTTAATTAGACAACTTTTACTCTACTTAGTTGACTTTAACTTAAGTTATTTATACCATATAAAATATATTGTCCAAAATTACTATAATTTATGTTATAGCCAATCAACGCGAGGGGTACTTTTATGTCCCGCCTTTTTGGTCAAAATATAGCTTAAGCAACTTGTTTCATTTCGACGCTTGCGACATCTGTTGAAAAAAGAGCTACTTCACTTCTGAGCCGACACTTGTTTTAACATAGTAAGTCTTCGCGAGTATAAATACATAATTGGGTTCAGGACGTTTATTGTCCATAAGTTATAAAATACGAGCAGACATTTATTGGCAATCGTTCAGAGAGGATTAAATATTGGTTAAGAAGATAATGGTGTTTAAATTTCGCTAGAAAGAAAGGTAGTACGCAAACATCAAGCAATACTTTACCAGGAAATCGCAATTTTCCAAAATTTTACCATCGACTTTTTGGTTTTCTTGGCGCGGTCACCTCTACGCGCGGTCCAATGGCCTTAGAGTCCAATATCTCTGTTCACCAGGTTTTGCCTTCTCTTTTTGCTCGATTCTGACCCGTCCCGATAAACATTCCCGTCGTAAAAGCGTCCGGCTTTCCTAATATTCTCCGTTTTTACGGGATTGCCGCCGTTTTCACCTTACGGGTAAATAAAACGCTGGCAGAAATCTTTTACGACGGCTGGCCATGTTGCCTATATCCTCGACCAACGGCGTTACCAATGCTGGGAATTTTTTTACGTCAAAGCTCTTCTTTAACCTCTCCGGAACAGACCTGATATATATATATATATTTTTTTTCGCCTTGTATCGTAATTTTTACGACCATCACTTCTTCGAAGATTTAATAATGATAAAGGAAACAGTTTATTAGAGGTGCGAGTCCCGTTCGCGCTGCTCCATAGAGACGATTTTCTTCTCCACGTTAGAAGTTGGAAAACAAAAATTAAGTTTTTCCTTTTTCGAAAAGTAGATAATATCTTTGAAGCGTAGGTTATCGGAAATCTATTTTGGGTCAAATTTTTCCACCTCAGTTTATGTAGTTATTTTTTGTTTCTCAAAACGTGGTCGCTCCGTACGTGGTTTGTACGTGGTATATAGATAATCTAATAGTATTTTTTCGCTACCTTCAATTTAATTTCCTACTAGATGTTCTCCTCCGGTGTTAGTATGGATGTTGTTGTTTGTGGGACTACATCTTATTCTTTTCGATAATACGATAGAGTTAAAAGGAGGGTGGAGTTTTCTTTCGTCTCTTCCCGGAGATAACGCGAATGGACAGGAAACTGGCTGTGTATTTCGAAGATGGACAACGATTTTTTTTCCACCCGGATAGCGAAGGAAACTAACCGCGTATTCTCTTGGTCCTAAAGTTTAAAATTTGATTTGGGGAACAGAGGAGAGAAAAAAACCCGTCTTCCCCAACTGCAGTCCGTATCTCCATCCTTCCTGTTGGAGGAAGGGATGCTTACAGCACGATGTTATTTCTCCCTTTTCCTTTTATTCGTTTTAACAAGCTTCGATTTTTCGAACATTGAATTTTCTGCGGTTTTATTTCGTTTTATCAGTTGTCTCGCGTTGTCTTCCGCGTTATTTCGTTCTTATCCATCATCTAATGTTTTTGAACTTCTTACGAGAGACGATAGCTTTTTGGAAAAGTGTATTTCGTTAATGTTTCGCCTTCCTTTTTCTTTTCGATGCAGGATTTCCGATAATGCTGGTTTGTTCCTTCTCTTGGTTCATCCACCTTCTGTGTATCAACAAACCCTTTGTAAAATATAACCATTTCAAATTAAATATCGCGCGTAGATAATAAATGGCGCGTTTAATATAAGCGAGACGCGTGTAGCTAACTTTAATCTCAATTTAAATACAAATTGAGATTACGTAATTAACCGAAACTTTTATCTGTATTATTAAGTTTTTTAACCTTTTTATTATATTAATTTTTTTATATTTTTCTTTATTTTATATTTTTTATATTATTTATTAAATGAAGGTTCCACCTTATATAAATCTCTTTATCAATAAGCTTGTCTATATCAGTAATATTATAAATCATAGACGTTTCCTTTAAAATTAGTTTTTAATTAAGTTAAATTACGTAAATATTATCTTTGTTGTACGTTCGTCATCCCCGCAATACACCCCGTGAAAATCACGTGACTGACTCTAGCATCTGATAGGCTCTGTTACGATCCAATTCCGGAGTCGTCTTTTCGTCACGTGGTCGTGGCTTCTTCCTCTAACCGCTTTCTGTTTGAGCGTTAGGCTTAGCAATCGAATCTTTAAATTTCACTATCGAAGAGGATTTAGAGCCAAAGCTTACTCTTGATTCTTTTTCGTACTTCATTATAACCATAACTCTTACCCGTTTTAGCCACTTTTTAACCAAATCGGGATTAGTTCTATAATCACCACGTGACGAAAAAGCGATTCCGCGATTGGATCGTAAGACAGCCTATCAGATGCTTGATCCAGTCACGTGAGGGGTGTATTGCAGCTAGGAGCAACAAACGCAGCTAGCCTTTAAACACGCTAACGCAGTGTCGTGTACAAATTTCATTGGACGAGCCTTTACGCTGCACTTTTTACGGGCGGGAGGGGGGACAATTTCCGAATTTTCACCTTCCGACGGCAGTAGGCACTAAAGCGTCTAACCAATGAAAATTGTACACCAGAATATCCACGACTTTTGACGGGTTGCGTTCTCATTGTGTGGGTTGCTGTGTTTGTTGCTTCTAGATTGCCGGAACGTACATCAAAGTTAATTTTTACGTAATTAAACTTAATTACAGATGAATTTTAAAGGAAACGTTTACGATTTATCATATTACCGATATAGACAAGCTTATTTATATAGAAATATATAAGGTGACACCTTCCTTTAAAGAGATTTTAAGACGAATTCGCTTTAGTCACATTACAGAGAATTGGTTTTAGAATCCAAACTAAAAGTATCAGTTAGAAAAATACAAAGATTGGTAAAATTCTCTATTTTCCTAAGGATACTTGTAGTTAATTTTTTATTATTCTTTTTTTATATTATATTCTTTTTTATAATTATATTATACTCTTTTTTTATAATAATTAATGCTTTTTGGTGTGAATTAATAAATGGATCTAATATGATATTTCTTTTTCTCTTTGTGTGTTTTTTCCGTTTCTTCCTAGGGACTGCCGTGTCGTCCGCGATCCGCAGACGTTAAAATCCAAAGGTTACGGGTTTGTCTCTTTTGTTAAGAAAGCGGTACGTGTATAGATCGTTAGGATGGGGACACAAAACGCGCGTCCTATTCATATTTTTACATATACTACACTCGTTCTCAAAATATCTACTTTCCTTTTTTTGTAGAATTTATAATTGAACCGGTATACGCCCCTTTTCTTTCTTATTAAATTTTCTATTTAAGAGTATGTTAAAAAAATATTTTAACTTCATTTTTAAAGCCAAGTTTTATTTAAAAAAATGAAAGAGCAAAATCAGTCTATAGAAGAGAAAACTTTTTGCACGTAAAAAAATCTTTTCTTTTAATATAGATATTTTATATTTTCGTCTGCTTTCTAATATTCTCTATTTATATTCTAATTATATCAATATTTTTACGTTTTTTTTTAAATGTGATAGATCTAGGCATCCAGGTGCAGAGTTTTTATTTATATAATTCTTAATTCCTTACTTTATATATTTATGCGTTTAATGTTAAATTATTGAAACGAGAAGTATTACGGGTGGGTGGGGAGGGGCAAAACATTTTGGGATCATGTTTTTTTTTCATTGTTTTTTCCTAATTTGCTTGTCGATTTAGCGCGCTTTCTCATTTAATTTTTGTGCTATTTTTTGTTGTTGTGGCGTTGCGTGATTTTTGGCGTTGGTCGGAAATGTGCCGTGATAAACAGGACGCCGAGAATGCCATTGGGACGATGAACGGGCAGTGGCTGGGAAGCCGCGCCATAAGAACCAATTGGGCCACCAGAAAACCACCCGCCAACAGAACCCAAAATGACAGTAAGTACCGCAGTAACTGACTTCATTTCATTCATTAAACCATTAACAATTAGCAATAGGCTATATCGGGGTTGCCACAGTACCTGGAACCTAGGAGCAACAAACACCCCACACAAGGAGAACGCAACCCGTCCAAAGTCGTACATTTTCTTGTGTACATTTCTCATTGGTTAGACGCTTTAACGCCCGCTGCCGTTGGAAGGGGAAAATGCGGAAATTGTCTTCCCCCCCGCCCGTAAAAAGTGCAGCGTAAAGGCTCGTCCAATGAAAATTGTACACAACACTGCATTAGCTTGTTTAAAGGCTGGCTTCGTTCTCCTTGTGGTTGAATATAGGTTGAAAAGTCAGGGGACTTGAATATGAATCGAATAGTCTGGGAATTTGAATATGAATCGAATAGTCGGGGAATTTGAATATGAATCGAATAGTCGGGGAATTTGAATATGGATCGAATAGTCGGGGGGATTTGAATATGGATCGAATAGTCTGGGAATTTGAATTTGGATTGAGAAGTCGGGGGATTTGAATATGGGTCGAAAGGTCGGGGACTTTCAATATGGGTCGAAAAGTCTAGGGATTTAAATATGGGTCGAATAGTCTGGGGATTTGTATATGGATCGAATAGTCGGGGAATTTGAATATGGATCGAAAAGTCGGGGAATTTGAATATGGATCGAAAAGTCGGAAATTTGAACATGGGTTGAAAAGTCGGGGACTTTCAATATGGGTCAAATAGTCGGGGAAATTTCAGAGAATTTAATTTCGATTGCCAATAGAAAACCTTTTCTAAAATATAGGTTAAAAATTCAAAATATTAGCACAAAATAAGTCCGGTCTAATCTCCGGAAAACCTGGAAAAGTCAGAGAATTTGAATGTGGAAAAACTGTGGCAACCCTGTATATTGTTTCGTAGAACAAGAACAGCTGTTTAATTTAAAGCAAATGGCGGCTTTATTGTAGTACCTCGATAACTCAATAGATGTCGTTGTCGGTAGGGAGTTTGAGCTAGTGTATTAGGTCCGATTGGTTGAGATGATCAAACCCTATGCTTGGAGACTAAATAACTGGTGTTATTTAAATAACTGGTGTTATTTAGTCCAATATCTTTCCCGCATATTTAAAATAGTATTTTGTAAATTATAATGAACATATTCTTGATTGAACAAAATTAAATATTAGATATATTTTTACTAGTAATTGGCTAAGTTGATTAAATTTTAAATAAATTAATATGAAATATTTCGCGCAGTTGTAACGCAGGGACCCCAGAGGTCCTATAATTAATATAAAATCCTATATTTTGTCCTATAACATCCTATATTTTTAGCAAAAGTCCTATAAAATCATGTAATTTTGATATTTAGCATTTCTAATCCAGCCACTTGGTTAAATTGCTAGATATAGCTATAGGATAAATTCCTATACCAAGTCATTCTAGTCTATACTTTTGTTATTGTTAACATGGTTAGCTACTAGTATATTTTTGTGATAAATTGGTTAAATAGTTTCTATTTTTAAGTGAAAATCAAAGATTTATTTCTCTAAATATAGATTTTGTTTTTAAATGCCTAAAGTTAGTAAATTATATAGCATATATAGTCCTATAAAATCCTATAATTTTGTAAAAATAGTCCTATAAGGTCTTATATATTTAGAAATATAAAGCTATTTTTCCTATTAAAAAATTTAAGATTTGAGTGGGGTCCCTGGTAACGATAGGGGGCGGTATAATAAGGAAATGCATCCAATCATGACCCGCCACTTGTTTTAAAATTTGTTTATTGGGTGGCGTTTATATCAGCCGCGGAGCATTGTAGAAAGTCTACTTCTGAGAATGTCCGCGCTTTGACCGTTGTCCGAAGCGGGGGCAGCACGTGTCTTACCTACGTCTTTTGTTTCTTTATTCGCATGTCCGGCAGCAAATTCTAAACCCTTGACCTTCGACGAAGTCTACAATCAGTCCAGTCCCACCAACTGCACCGTGTACTGCGGCGGCATCACGCAAGGACTATCCGGTAAGACCACCCCCTAAACGTATCATTACCAAAGACGTACCATTACACGCTAATAACTATTTTTGTAATCGGGGAAACGCAGAGGACCTGATGCAGAAGACATTCAGTCAGTATGGTCACATCCAGGAGATTAGAGTATTTAAAGACAAAGGATACGCTTTTATCAGGTACTTTAGCTTTTCGAACGATCGGACATCGTTTTCTCTTATCTGCTAAAAAGACAAAGATGATGATGAAGTTCCTGTTTCGGCGTTTTCCAGGTTTGGTACGAAAGAAGCCGCGACGCACGCCATCGTCTCAGTGCACAATACGGACATCAACGGTCAGCCCGTCAAGTGTTCGTGGGGCAAAGAAACTGGCGACCCGAACAACCAGCAACAGACGCAGAATTTGGCTGCTCAGTACACTTATCCTTACCAGCAGATGGGCTATTGGTACCCCCAAGCCGCCGCCGCCGCCGCAGCCGGATATCCGCAGATGCAAAGCCAATTTATGCAGGGGATGCAGTACCCTTACGGACAGTACTACGGACAAGGGTTCGCGGGGTAAGCTTGGCTTACCTTTTTATATTCTCTCTCCTACGACACTGTTGTTTAAGTCTACCAGAGTACCGGACCTTCATCCCGGATATTACCAGCCTATATTTGTCAAACGCTGGTCATGTCGATTAAGGTCTCGATCCTAGTCTTTTAAGCCGACTCAAGATTTGGTCTAGTTCGCTGTCCGAACGACTAGCGCCAAAGGTGAAAGATACGATACATTTTTTCTTCTTTGGATTTAGTGGTTCGGATATCGGCCGAAATTATTATTATCATTATTTGGCCCTATTGCCGAAGTTACTTCGTTTAAATTGTGATAGGCTAGGCTTAATACCAAGTCATCTGGCAACCAACCAAATTTGACTTTTTATACTTCATTGCAGTCAGGGCTGGCACGTTTTTGATTTTTTTTAATTAAAATCAAATCATTCAGTTTATTTTACTTAAATCTGATTTGTTTTATACATTTAATGACTTTCTCCTGTATAATTAACGGATATTTTACTTTTATCAGTTAGCAAATCTTGAATTAAATTAAATCTGAATTAAATTTAATTATTTAATATTTTAGTTTACTCAGATTTTCAATGATTTTTTTAAGAACTTAGTTTTGGCTATTTTTTATTAATTAATTAATTAAAATTATTATTCAATGCATTGCGTGATTTAATCGATGATTTTTTCAAACAATTACTTGATTTAAATCAAATTGATTTAATTCAGCCAACCTTGATTGCAGTATAATAAATAAACTTTGTTTTACTACACGAAGTTTATCCGGTTTTATAAGCCTCTTCTGAAACGAGTATTACCAGGAAATTACATACGTATAGACTTGGAATGTCTAAAGATGAAGTAGTTGACAACCGATATTTTCGCTTGTTTCGAGCCTTGGCTCGAATTTAAGTTCACTCAACTCATTTTGCTTTTTTTAACCGTTTAAATACGTTAAATGAGTAAGTTGCAAATTATTAGTTGCTGCTTTAATTTTGTTATTAAACGAAGCGCTTACGTTTAAAGTACCCAAATTTAAAGTTTCGTTGCTTTCAGTTAATTAGAAATAATTAGTAGAACGCCAAAACAATTGGAATTTTAGCGGGGTGGCTGACGTCATTGACTACACGCTATTCCCAACATAGAGTTTAGCCTTGGATACAAAATGCAGATGCTACTGATTTCGTGGTCAAATCCGAAAAATCTCCTATAGAATTATCGGATTTTACTACTGAATTTTGTACCTGGGTGCTTACATGGTTTTAAAAACACACACTCACGTGTATCCTTTAGAGCGCGCGCTAACATGGCATCGCCATATTATCTAGCGAGGATATTACAAGAATCATCTTGGTAGCATAGTGGGAACTATCTAACCTATCAGATGAAGTGGGGAAAATTCCGACACAACCATAGTCCATGACCGCACAAACTATGCGCGATAATATTATCGTAAATTTAATTTTAATATTAAATAAACTTAAAGACGGTATTTCATCAAATGAACGAGAAATAGTTAAGTTTCTATTCCGAAAATCTATTTGCAACTTACTCTTTAATTTACAGGCAACTAGATTAGTTTCGTGAATTTCAAAATTCTCCTAAAACTTAAGTGCTTCTGAAATCCATTTCTCAAATTCGACTTATCAGATTCCATTTGTAGCATGGTTGTAATTAAGCCTTAGATATTCCAAGTATAATTATAAAACGTATAATTTCGTGACAATACGGGTACCGTTTTATACTCAGTTGCAACAGAAAGTGAAAACTTTAAATAATACTTATTTTATTTTATGTACACCAAATGGTACACCGATAAGCAGATACTTCCCTAAATAAGTATTGATACTTTTTCCCTTTCTAAGGTTGTATCAGAGTACCCTAAGCATACAATATCATAGTTATTATTTCAGGCGTTTTACCAAGAATGTATTCAGCTGAACAGAGAATATGTTAGCTCGCGATTCTCCAGTAGAAAAACCACGCCTCCTGGTTCTTTTTACGTGTAGCTGAAGTATATCACCAAATATGATAATATGATATCTCGTTCCCTTGATTCGAAATAACTGCGTTTACCCACTTCCTGCCGGAACTCCGAAAGAAATAGCTCTATAGTTTCCATGGTAACCAACTATAGATAAGACAGGGTTCGTACAGAACCTGGATATCCTGGAAAACCTGGATAAGTCAGGGATCTGTAAAATGGAGGAAAAATGTCAGGGATAAGTCAGGGATTTAAATAATTTCGTAGAAAGTCAGTGATTTTAGTTAGTCAACCAAACCACACATTAACAAGGAATTTTTGACTTAAAATAATTAAAAAAAAATACAAAAATATAACCTAAAAGGTCAGGAATATTGCCAAAATTTTGTCAGGGATAACCTGGAAAAGTCAGGTATTTGAGATCAGAAATTTTCGTACGAACCCTGTAAGACCACGGCCAACTTTGATGACCCGCTGTTCGAACGTTAACGAGTCATCAAAGTTGGCCGTGATAGGACAATACAGCGACCGATGGAGGCTAATTTTTCGGAGCACATGGACCGGAAGTGGGTAAACGCTTTGTTATAAAACTGTTTATCAGAAAGCTCTCATAATTTGGATCTAGGGCACCGAATTCTATACTAGGTGGTTTATTTTCACTTGTTCCGGGATTTCGGAGTAGGGTAAGAAGAGTAACGCTATGAAGTCATTTTACTCAGATTCTGTGGTGGCGAATAATTTGAGTCGGAGTAAAAACGTTTTTCCAAAATGGCTGCCTGTGGTCTTTTTAGCCGATAAATTCTGGCTAACAGACGACCAAATCTGATTTACTCCTTCCGAAAAGGAGTTAAAATAGTAGCCCTAATACTACGGAACAAGCGAATAGTTTATTTTTTCCCCGGATCAGGCGTATAAAACGTTTTAAGTTAAAAAGAGTACACTTTTAAGCAGAGGCTACAGTTGCGCACATTCTCCAATACCCCGTATACATTCTTGGTAATACAAAAGCGAGGGTGAGATAAACGTAGTTAGGGACTGGGATGGGACACTTTGTTTCCGGAGCGAATCGACACTTCGCCTGACGATGGTTTTTGTTTTGTCCTTACGCAGTATGGGAATGCAGATGGCGTGGCAGGGTATTCCTGGTCAGCCTCAGATGGCCGCTGCGGCTGCAGCTGCCGCCGCCGCCCAATCACCGATTGGTCAAGGCATTCAACAGCCGACCGCGGCACCAGCTCCAACGGCGATGCCTCTAGGTGCCTACCCTATGCAACAGTATCAGGCTCAGTAATACTAAACAAAAAAAACCAGCTCTAATTAAAAAAAAATTCAAAGCAAAATAACACGGATTGATTAAATATAGACAGGACGGGTACCGATTTTACAAACAAAAATAAACCACGATCCTTACACCTACTCTTCCCCCCTACTTAGACCCCTCCTCGCAGATCCTATCCTTTAGCCCACCCTTCCTCTCCCTCTGGTTCGAATTAACGGATAACCTGTACAAAAAAACGAACCCTACAACAAAGAAAAATCGGATCAAGTTTATGAAATAGTAGAAAATTGAATGAAAATATTAAAAAAATTGATCGAGACCCGGGTTTTTTCCAACGACTAAAACAAAAATTATGAAAAAAAAAGTTTTTAGGTCTACCACGTGCTCGTGTTAAATATGGAAATTAATTTAAAAAAAAAGTGGTGTAGGTCAATTTAAAAAAAGTTGCTTTTGTTTTCCGAAAGATGGCGAGCTCAAAACGTCTCGCGCGTTGTGATTCGATTGTTTTTCTTTTGCGCGTTGCGGTGTGAGCGTGCCTACGTCACCAAAAGAAGAACAATGGTATGAAAGTGCGCACGCGCGTTGGAAGACGTCATCGTTGAGACACACGATCAGCGGGCGCGGTGTTTCGAAATGGTTTATGAAAATAATAATAATCAGCGCCATTGGACAAAAAAAAACTGTTCGTTATTTTTTTTTCTCCGTAATGAAAGTATCTATAACAACTTCTTCCTCCACTTCCCCTCTGAGCTGATCAGTTTTATTTTTTTTTTAAACATGTGTAAAAAACAAATAATTGTCTTTTGCTGTTATTTAAGAAGCTTATATTTCGATATATATATAGTTTTTGTTTTATTTTTGTGAATTCCCGACCCCCTGTGTTAATTTTTCAAAAGATGTAAAAAATAGGCGTTTTCTTTTTGTTTTTTCAGTTCGGTATTACGTTGTCTATAATTAATTTACGGCTGTTGTTTGTATTTAAAATAAAAATAAGGGGGGAAAAATATACATAAAAGTGCTAGATAAAAATTACAGAAAAAAAGGTCAGCTCAACTGGTGGTTTCGAGGCGTTTTTTGGGGGGGACAATTGTTGCGAATTAAACGATATAATAATTGGAAAAAGACATTTTATGTTGTCATTGTATGTTCGTATAAATATTTGTGTTTACGCGCACTTATTATTGTGAAAAACATCGCGGTTTTAAGTTCAGCCGTTTTTAGACGTAAACGAAAATGGGGGAGCCGGGAGTCTTATAAAGAAATTAAGATACTCCTTAAGAAAACACCAAAAAACCAATAGCCTCTTTTATATATTTTGCTGCAGTCTCGATCCGAAAAACTCGTCGTTATTGGTACGAGTATGTGTTCAAATTTTGTTATTTTACTTTTAAGTTCCGACTAAGACGTCTCTAATTATCGATTTAATTTTTAAAAAAAAAGTAAATACAACGACTCGAACCGAAAAAGGTTATAAATTTTCATTTAATTAAAAATTATAAATTCGTTTTTCGTGTTTTTTTTTGTTTTGTTTTGAAAATCGTTGTTAAATTTGGTTTATTTTCGGATAAAATTAACTCGATATGAAATAATATCCCGAATTATAAAGAAAAATGAGCTCATCGTGAAAATTGAAAGGACACCCATTAAAAAGTAATAAAAACCCAAAACCCTTCAAATTAGTTTTTTTCCTGTTCATTTTTATTTCGTTGCCCCAAGGGGGGGGGACGAAACTATTTAATTTGCAAAATTGACCAAAGGCAATCGAAAAATCAGGTGATAGCTTTTTTGAATTAAGGATGTTTAAGGGCCCGATGAAATTGGTAAAGACGATAATAGGTACGTATAATGAAAAGAAAATTCTATTATTTTCGTAAATAATGGGAACGAAAAACACCTGGGTCAACTCAAATAAAAAATCGTCGCATTTGCGGGAAGGAATGCAAAAAAAAGAAGTTTTGATACTAAGCACTTATTTTTAAATATAATACGAGAGTGCGCCACTTCGTGGTTTGTTTGAAAATATCGTCAAAAATAAAAGCAAAATTAGTCGAGCGATGGGGAATGAAGTTTACAAAAATGCCAAAAAAAAACGTTTTCGTTGATATATTTTGGGGCCCCTATGTCTATGTTTTAAATGTCTCTTTTTAAAAAAAAAACGTAAAATTGTCCACCGTTGTTGTAGCTAAAGTTAAGTATGAAGTACTAGACTCGAAAGAAAATGTGTTTATATACATAGTTTTTAAAAGAGCGTTTAAAACACTCGTTTCGTGTTACACGGTGTAAAATGTTGCGCCCTTGGCCCTCCCGAACCCCCCTTTACCTCGCTCGCACTTAAATAAAAAATATACTTAAATCTCAATTAAAAGAAATTAAATCACAGAGGTTTAGCTATCGACGTTTAATAAATATTAAGAAAGAGATAAAAAATTGTCTACCTATTTTCGTACTGATGATAAACAAAACAACTAACAGGCCACTGAAAAACATTGTTTTTTCGTATACGAGACAAAGAAAAAATCTTCCTCGTGAGTAAATCATTAATGGTGTAGTTAATTATTGTAAATTAAATTAGAACGGAGGCAATTTACATTAATTTCGATTCGAAACTTATACGCGATATTTTTTAAGTTCGGCAAATTTAAGCAATATATTTAGGTTCCCCGGGGTTTCAAAAAAATATAACGAAAATATAAAAATTTATAGTTTGAAGTACGTATAAAAAATAGGGGTTTTTAATAATAAAATAATTTTTACGATGACGAAATAATTTAAAACTTTTTACGAAATCATACCTAAAAGTAATAGTCTTTTCCTTTTACGGGAAAAACGGGGCAAATATTATGTAAAAAAAAATACGAAAAATACAAAAATCCGAGGTCCGAGTTCGGTCACCAAAAAAAGACATTTTTGCAAGAAACACTTTCGGCCCGACTAAATTTACCCAAAACAAATTACACGAAAAATGTAAACAATGACTAAACAAAAAGTATATAAATTGTCATCCTGTTATTAGTATATGTAGTCGCTAGAAGTAGTTAAAAAAAAACTAAAAATTTAAAATGGTGAAAAAAAAATTACCAAAAAATGTAGAGTGTGATACAGTGATATGTGTGGGGAAAATGCCCTATTCCCGAAATATATACCCTGATGAGTACGTGAATTACAGAAATCCTATCCTAAAAATGTAGAGGTAATGAAATATAGCAAAGCGATAGAATAAAATTGCCTAAAAATTTCCTCCCAACGTATGATTGAGAATAAGGTGTAAATGACAATTTAGATGACAAAACAAAAAAACCGTACGATAGAGCGATAACCTATATATTAGAGAATTTAAGAAGAAACGAGAAATATCGCTCAGTATTAAAAAAAAAGTAGGTGATGTTTTCGTTGACTGTAGACAAAAAAAACCCCACGTTATTATAATTTTAAATATATGAAATAAAATTATCGACGCGAGAGGTAACCCCGAGATTAGACTGTGTAAAGTAAAGTTATGATAATAACAAAGCCACCCGTATCTATACACTATATCTATTAAATCCCCAAACCCAAAAGAAAAAAAGCTTTGTAAATAACGCCAAATAAAAAACAATACGAAAATGAAACGCAGGCTTTAGATGAAAAAAAAATAATAAAAATCAAGATTGTATATTTGAGGTTCGAGGGAGATTATTGAAGTTGTGTGCAAATTTTTATTGTTAGTCTATAGGTTATAATACAGGCTGCGTTTTTTATAGATCCAAAAATGAAAACGTAATTGAAACGATTAGCTTAGTAATAAATAAATTGTATTATTATATAACTAAATGTGAGTTTATACCATATTTTTGTTTCAAATATAAAGAGAAAAACGGTTTGATTTCGCGTCAACTTACAAGGAATCTTGCTGTATCTTGGAATCGGAAAGATTCGGGTATTACAGTATTTTTAGAGCTTCCTTCACTTTTAAGACCGTTAGTAAGTTTCGTTGTACGTCGGGTCGAAATCTTAAGTGTACTAAATAAGCCTGTAATAGCTAAACTAGCCGGACATCGTAGCTACTTAACGCGGCGTTTCCACTCTCTTAAACCGGAAGTAGACGGGTTGGATTGTTATTACTATTCTCGAGCCTCCAATTTACTTCCGTTCCAATCTAGGTGGGACACTTTGCCTTAAGTAATTACAATGAACACCGCCTTTTGTAACGAACTAAAATTCTTCGAAAGATAGTAACACTTGGTTATTCCATCGCTCCCCCATTAACCTCTGACCTCCGTTGATATGTTGAGAGAAAAAATAATAATAAAAAGTGCTTAGTGTAAAAAAAAATATGACCCGTACCACGACCTCCCTGAGGAAAAAAATGTCGATACGGGACATAGTGAAAAAAATTGTTTTTGTTAAAAAAGAGAAAAAAAGTGTTGTCTGAATACATAAATGAGGATACCAAGCCAATTTATTGCCCAGCTGTTAGTTTTAGTGTAAAACAAAAAAAAATGTAAAATAAAATGCTGTTGTTAACACGTGGAGTTGAATATCGGGCTAAAAAAAATAAAAACCGCTCTATGTTATAAGGACTAGTATAAGTAAATAAACTGAAATATTGTAGAAACCAAAAATAAAAAATCTAACGAAAAAGATTTGAACATTAAAAAACCCCAGGTGGTACATTTGTACAAAAAAATAATAAAAAATGAAATGGTGTCAATCTTTGTTTGCTATTTGTCTAAACGGCGGCTTTTTCCAATAGGCCTACTCGCACAAACCAGCATTTTTCTCCTACTTGTTTGTCTTAACGGCGGCTTTTTCCAATAGGCCTACTCGCACGAACCGGCATTTTTCTCCTATTTGTTTGTTATTAGAATGACCGTAACTAACGTAATATTTGTTACTTATGGCTTGACATTTATCTTACCGAGATTTGGCGTTTTAAGCTTACAATTCTTATTAACATTGAGGACCGTATGTAGTTATAAGATTTTCATTTAGGTCACCAACTATTTCGGAATTAATTCTTCCTATTTCGTGTTCCCGTTTCTTGTTATTCGAGTACCCACTATTCCCGTTTATTGTTATTCCTAATACTAACTATTCTTCTTTTTTGTTATTATTAGAGTGCCCACTATTCCGTTTCTAATTGTTATTATTAGAGTACCCACTATTCCCGTTTGTAGTTATTCCTAGTACTCACTATTCCCGTTTCTTGCTATTTCTAGTACCAACTATTCCCGTTTATTGTTATTCCTAGTATTCCCTATTCCCGTTTATTGCTATTTCTAGTACCCACTAATCCCGTTTCTTGCTATTTCTAGTACCCACTACTCCCGTTTCTTGCTATTTCTAGTACCCACTACTCCCGTTTCTTGCTATTTCTAGTACCCACTAATCCCGTTTCTTGCTATTTCTAGTACCCACCACTCCCGTTTCTTGCTATTTCTAGTACCCACTACTCCCGTTTCTAGCTATTTCTAGTACCAAATATTCCCGTTTCTTGTTATTCCTAGTACTCACTATTCCCGTTTCTTGCTATTTCTAGTACCCATTAATCCCATTTCTTGTTATTTCGTGTTCCCGCTTTTCCGATTTTTCCCTATTTCAGACTATTTTTCCGATAACGGATTATTCAGAATATTTACTATTACCATCGAAAGTTTTCCGATTAGTTATGTAAAGAGCTTATTTAAGGCAAATCACTAATTTAAGCTATTCTAAAGAAAGATTATTCGTGTATTCGTGAGGTATATTAGGGTTTCCCACTTATGCTAATTTGCTCACATAAGTTTCGTCTATTGAAAAAATCGCTTGGAACCTATGGTTTGAATCCTGCTTCTACATTATTAGATAGTGGGTTATTTATAATAAGCCACTATGAAATTTCGGAAACCTACACAAACGTAGGTCTTAAATCATTTATTTTGTTACTAACAAGGAGAGTACCCGAGGTGTTTATTGCCGATTTAGTTCAAAGTCGGCCGTAATGTGGACCTATATGAGATATGAAATTTCCCAAAAGGAGACGTTGCACTACCCATGAGATTTGCCATGGCAACCGAAAATGTTTTTGACCACTTACAACCAAAATAAGATTTTTCCCTTATTTTACCCAAAATGTTTTACAAATTTACCATAAAATGTTTCAATTTACCCAAACTTGATGAAATTTACCTAAATGTGGTCCAAATTACACATTTCGTGATTTTCAAAATTTTTCAAAATTTTCGTAGCTGTGAAACCGAGAAAATCCCATGCTTTTTTAAATGGAGATTTTATTGTTTTAAGTGATCAAAAACATTTTCGGTTGCTATAGCAAAAGGAATGGGTAGTGCAACGTCTCCTTTTGGGAAATTTCATATCTCATAAAGGTCTACATTACGCCCGACTTTGAACTAAATCGGCAATAAACACCTCGGGTACTCTCCTTGTAAGTGTTTTAAAATTAATTTCCAAAACATCAGTGTGCCACCTAGGAGCAACAAACACAAAGAGAACGCAGCTAGCGTTTAAACACGCTAAAGTAGTGTTGTGTACAAATTTCATTGGACGGGCCTTTTCGCTGAACGTTTTACGGTCAGGGGGGAAGACAATTTCCGAATTTTCCCCTTCCGACGGCAGCGTCTAGCCAATGAAAAATGTACACAAGAAAATCCACGACTTTTTACGGGTTGCGTTCTCCTTGTGTGGGGTGCTGTTGCTCCAAGGTGCCACCAACATTATGTTAAGGAAACTGTGTTTGCATTGACTTAAAGGAATGATGGTCAACTCCAATGAAACTCCTATATATATATATATACCTAACTGTACGTTGAAAGATGTTACCTTGATAAATTTCCTGGAAGATATCGCAACTGTGGGACGTAAAGGTAAGTAGAACTTTTCTTTAGCTTTTTTAACGTATGGGTTAAACAGGGTTTTAAAAATGTATTTATGTTTTATCTCGTGGGTTGTTGTTAAATGAAATGTATATGGTACGCCATAGAAGTCAAAATTTAAAAAATAAAAATATTTTATCGAAAAATGAAAATGGGGAAAAAAAATTGCGGAAAAGAAGCAAAATATTTGGTATCTTCCCATTGCGCCGAATCCCATTAGACCGAATTCCGCCAATGTTTTTGATGTAATTAGCCCAAAGGCGGGTTTTGTATTTTTCTAAACGACCGACTCTACTAGATTGTGTAGCTGCCAATTTTTACGTAAAATTTTTATGTCAAAAATAAATTGCTTAAAATTTGTATTTGTATCTAATAAAATTGAATAAAATAGCGTAGCATAAAAACTGGGTGTCTAAATAATAACAATTTTTAGTTTTCGTCTGCTTTAAAACATTTAGTGGAAATACTTAGGCTTAGGAAAGGAAAGGAAATTGTGGTGGTGGTGGGCAAATGAGTTGACCACTTTAAAAATTGCCAGGTTAGGCTAGGTTAGGTTAGGTTGGGTAACACTGCATGCTGTTCTGACAGATGCTGAAACGGATAAAACCGAATCCTAAACCCGGAGAAGTGCGGGTTTTTCGGTCGAATGGCACAATCCCATTAGACCGAATGGGATTCGGCGCAATGAAACAGATTCAAATATTTTTGATAAATAAAAATTATTGTTACGAAAATAAAATAAAGAATTTTGCGAAATGAAATAAACATTATTTTTGTGAAAATGAAATACAAATATTTTGGCGAAAATGAAATAAAAAATATTTTGGCGAAAATGAAATAAAATATTTTGGTGGAAATGAAATAAAAATATTTTCGCGAAAACGAAATAAAAAATATTTTAGTGAAAACGAAATAAAAAATATTTTTGTGAAAATTAAAGTAAACATATTTTTGCGAAAATGAAATAAAAAATTTTGGCTAAAATAAAATATGTTCGCGAAAATGAAATGAAAAATATTTTCGCGAAAAGGAAATGAAAAATATTTTCGCGAAAAGGAAATA
This sequence comes from Leiobunum rupestre, assembly GCF_980474605.1. NCBI lineage: Eukaryota > Metazoa > Arthropoda > Arachnida > Opiliones > Sclerosomatidae > Leiobunum > Leiobunum rupestre. Next base: position 16,296,254 of record NC_143390.1, read on the forward strand.
AAAAATATTTTTGCGAAAATTAAAATTAAAATATTTTTTCGAAAATGAAATAATAAAAATTTTGGAGAAAATGAAATAAAAAATATTTTGGCGAAAATGAAATAAAAATATGGGTAAGAAAATAAAAGGTTTTTTTTTAGAAAAGAAAAGTAATTTTTGCGGTAAGAAAATAAAAGTTTATTGTTTAGAAAAGAAAAGTAATTTTTGCAAAAAAAAAAATCTAAATATTTTTGCGAAAGAAAAATCCGTACTTAGTTTGTACTTAGTTTTTTTCTGGTGCTGCTATTTTCTATTACTTGGTGTAACTTAAAACCTTTTGACAAATAGTACATTACCAGTAGTTGTAGTAAGAACAAGGTATTTGCTTTATTTTTCGTCAGGAGAAAATTATTAGAGATGTAAAGTTCGTTCTAGAAAACTTGTCGGGATAACGTGTATGCGTGTCGACCGTACAGGATTAAGCTACACGTTCTTAACTTCTCTAAAGTTTAAATTTAAACTTATTGTTTAAGAGCGAGTTTCTGGTGAAGTTGTACAAAATTGCAACAGAAAGTATCTCAACGTTTTCCGGTTGAAAATGCGGGAAATAGGAAACAAAATAACTGCCCTTGGTATTTCTTTTAGTTTTGCTATAAAGGCGACTTTAAAGGCTGAGACATTTCAGTGTTCACATAAACAAAATTTCCACAAAGTATCTCTACGGTTTCTGGGTTCGAAATTGCGACAAACGGGAGAAATAAATTGTTGTTTTTTGGACCCTTTGCTGTTCAAATAACCGCGGGCATGTTTCCTTCGTCGTTGAATTTCAAGGTCAATAAAGGAGAACACCTTGTGACGTAGGAGTTTTAAGTCTGGTTTTCCAAAATAACTCTGCTACTAAATTTAGTAACAAGCAAAACAACACCGAAAGGTTGATTCAAGGAAACAGTGTAGTTTATGTAACTTTTCTGTTAATATTACAAACACTGGATTACAACTGGGAACAACTCATGCGTTTTCCCCTAGTTCTTCAGTTTCCCCTTTCCATAAAAACGTGTTGAAGTTAACGGTAATAGTGAGTGTATAGATCTGTTGGCTCCCGTGGCATGAAGAACTTGCCACCACCCTCCTACGCATTGTAACCCGGCCAATGTTTAAAGGCATTAAAAGTCGCTAGATGACTTGGGCCAGAAGTTGAAATCTTTCTTAAATTATGATTGACAAATGTCAATTTACTAAAATCTTACTAATAACATAGCAATTTTCTAGTATAACGTGTTTGTGTGAAAATGTTCTTGTATGTGTGACGTGATGTCCGATATTAGCAAATTGTGCGTACGGGATTTTGAATCTCAAAGTTTTTTCAGAAATTAGAAGCTGATTTTGAGATTTCAGAGCATGATTTTCATGTTCATTTCTGGGGGTGGGGGTTTTGGCTGATTTCGAGCTTTTGGAACTAATTTTTGCCGAGATTTCGGGATTTTCAAGTTTATTTCAAGATTTCTAAAATTTATTTTCTCTTGAGTGTAAGGAATTTGTAAGAATGTCGGACCCCTTGATGTGGGGACTATTTGATATTCAAAGTACTATGATCGGTTAAATAACTGTGATTTTAATCCAAAATTTATTTCACGTTTTAAAAATTCAGGGTGCAGGGTGACCACACTTCCTATATTTCATAATATTTGCTATATTTTGATTGTTTTCCTATATTATCCTATTTTTCGTACTTCACGCTTTGCTTTCAATATAGTTTTAAAGTTCGATAGAAGGCGCTCAAAAAACAACCAACCTTTTACTCAAGCACTAATATTATTGGCTTTTACGGCTGACTGGAGTTTTAAAATGAAAATGTAATATTACTTAAATACAAAGTATGTGATGTTTTCATATTAAATGTAATATTTATATTCCACCAAAGCTCGTTTAAAAGCATTTGTTTTATCTTTATTAAAATTATTCCTATAATTTCCAATAAATTTACCTGAACGTTCCTATTATTTCGTTTATTTAATAAAAAATAGTCTTATAATTTCCTATATTTAATAAAGAATACTCTGATAATTTCCTATATTTCATAAAAAATACTCTTATAATTTCGTATATTTAATAAAAAAAATCTTATAATATCCTATATTTCATAAAAATACTCTTATAATTTCGTATATTTCATAAAAATACTCTTATAATTTCCAATATTTCATAAAAAATACTCTTATAATTTCCTATATTTCATAAAAAATACTCTTATAATTTGATTAATTTCGTATATTTCATAAAAAATACTCTTATAATTTCCTATATTTAATAAAATATACTCTTATAATTTCCTATATTTCATAAAAAATACTCTTATAATTTCCTATAAAAAAATTGGAGGATTTCCTGTGGTAACCCTGGGGGTGCTATATCGGTACCGATCATCAAACTTCAATAACCTTTGAACTGTCCCAAAAATACCTAAAATTATACCGTTATATATATTGTTATTTCCGTGCATATTTGTTATATTTCCGTAATGTAGACGCCAATAAAGACCATTTTGAAACAAAACTATTCGTCAAACGGAAAATCTATACAGAATCTCAAAGCGGTAGACCTGACCTACGCAATTACCTCGTAAAATTATCTAAACTCCGCTTTGTAGGTGCGAGAGAAACGCCACTTTGATCTTCGGGGGCGTCCTTTTAGCTCGAGTACGAAAAGACAGTTTTCATTGGGTTGAAGCCGCCTTAAGAGTTATAGAATGTATGGAGATCGATCTGCACATTTCGAGCATATTTTATCGTCGTCGCGTTGCCAGTTATATCCTCGACTTCCTACTCGCGGGTCCTACTGCACTCCGTCGTTAACCGCCGAATATTTTGTCCCGGCCATTTTAAGAGGAAGGCCCAGAAATTCCACATCGATCCTGGCAATATGGCTTTGACTCGAACTTCAACTCGGCTTGCAGAGTGGATGGTAGTCGTAGTAGTAGTAGCCGTAGTAGTTTGGGGGGGGGGGGGGTATACCGCGTACTTTCTCCCAAGAGGTAGGACCCAAAGGCCCCGCAATGATGCAGAAATCAAAAGACGATGGGCTGCAGCGTTATAATCTTAGGATTCGACGCTTCAAAGTGGCCACTATAAACAGTCTTCCTCTGCCTGGCCGCTTTCGGGATGTCGGGGGCATCTTGAATTTATCGGTGCCCCCGACGTTACCAGCCACTCCATTCCGAGGTTCGCGAAGGGGTAAAGTCGAGTATTGGCTAAGAGGCGGACGGTAGCCGGCGAATGGCTAAAATAAGAAAACCCTTGATGACTAATTTATAGTTCATGAGAGCGTTGTGAAAACGGCGGTTTGGGAAAGGGGCACTAGAGAAGGAGGTTCGAAGCTCCATCGGCCAAACATTTATAACAGCGCGTCTCACAGTTTTGGCGCCTGGCTACTGTCTTAATGACTGGTCGTTCTCTCCGAGCCACCCCCTTTAGCCTCGGTTGTCCGGCGCACCCCTTTGTCACCCCCCCCCCCCCCTCTTGCCGTTGACCCGTCTTTTCGACATTTTTGGAAATCGTTTCTCTCCGGGTTGACCTTAAAGCTCGTCCAGCCAAACTAGAGTCGGGTGGGTTTCGTTGGGATGAGGATAAATTTTGTTCGCGCTCGTTAGTCCAAAGGCCTATTTTGCCGTCTCGGATTCAAACGTTTTCCATCTCGATTTGGCCCCGGCCGATTCCCGAAGCGTATCCTAATCTCTCTCCGTCTCGCGTACGGTGACTTAATTCTTCGGAATTAATGATTTTTCGGCGCTGGGGTGCGCCGTTCCTATCTTTGGTCCATCTCCGTCCCTTCCTCCTTAAGCGTACGGTTTGTCGGTGCCCGCGCAATTCCCCATCGCCGATTCTTGTTTCTTCTTATTCTTCCTCCGTTAATAGCGTTTAAGAGCGACCAAAGGTCGTGTAATGCTTTGGAACTAAAATCCATTTATTGTTCGACTCCTTAACTCTTATTTTTATCTTCTCCATCTCTCTCTCTCTCCTCCGCTCGCGCTCCCATTTTCGAAGGACGAAAGTGGGAATCCTCGTTGAACTCCTCTTTTCGCTCCCGAAGAGGTTCTTCAGTTTAAGGAGACGAGTGGATCCCACGCTTTTTTACAGAGTTCTTGGTCCTTTTGTACGCTGTCAAGTTCCTACAAAACAAAATGTATTTTACCTGATGTAACCCCAATTGTGGTTTATTTATTATCTTGATTTTAATTCTAAACTAAATAAATTATAAAAAATATTATCGTGATTTTAATTCTGAGAAATATTTTAACGCTTTTTCTAAAATAAATAAATATTAAAATAAATTATAAATAAATAAATATGTGATTCCGAAATATAATATCGACAAATACTTGTACAAAAGAGTTGATTTTTGTGAGCGCGTGCTTTATATGTACTAATAAATACATACATTATAATAATCAGCTAGGCTAATACCCAAGGCACCACCTAAGGCCTAAGTCATCAAGCTACTTTTAAAGCCATTAATTCAGGTGGCCGGGTTACAATGCGTAGGAGGGTAGTGGCAGGCCCTTCATGCTACGTGAGCCAACAGCTTCCTACACTAATTTTTACCGTTAACCTCAACACGTTTTTATGGGAAGGAGAAATCTAAGAGCTCGGGGGAAAACTTCTTAAACCAGCGGGCAGAGAACTTGCAAACTCAATGCAGAAGGAGTTTTTTCGAGTTTTCACCCAGTGCCACAAACTTGGATCGAACCCGGCTCCTCTTGCTGCGAGGCGAAAGTGCTAACCACTCCGCCACCCCACCGACAAATACATGTACAAAAGAGTTAATTTTTTGGGTGCGCGCTCTTGATATGTTAGTAGATTGTGGCTCGCGTGATATTGCACGCGCGTTGCAAATGAAAAAAGAAGTGCGCGCTCAAATACTTTAGCCATACGGAATCACCTATTAGTGGTGTAACAATTGTTTTTTTTTCTTCAATTTGATTCGCTACTGATCCCCATGCTAAATTTAATAATAGACATTATTTCAATATTTGAATAGTGCATTAAAATTCGTTAACCTAGGCCTATTATAATTATGTAATTTTATAAAAAGTGTGAAAGCATTTCATTCTGTGAAATTTTAATTTTATAAAAAGTGCAAGCAGTTAATTCTGAGAAATTTGAATTTTATAAACCACGTGAAAGCATTTAATTCTGAGAAATTTTAATTTTATAAACAGCGTGAAAGCATTTAATTCTGAGAAATTTGAATTTTATAAACAGCGTGAAAGCATTTAATTCTGAGAAATTTGAATTTTATAAACAGCGTGAAAGCATTTAATTCTGAGAAATTTGAATTTTATAAACAGCGTGAAAGCATTTAATTCTGAGAAATTTGAATTTTATAAACAGCGTGAAAGCATTTAATTCCGAGAAATTTGAATTTTATAAACAGCGTGAAAGCATTTAATTCTGAGAAATTTGAATTTTATAAACAGCGTGAAAGCATTTAATTCCGAGAAATTTGAATTTTATAAACAGCGTGAAAGCATTTAATTCTGAGAAATTTGAATTTTATAAACAGCGTGAAAGCATTTAATTCTGAGAAATTTGAATTTTATAAACAGCGTGAAAGCATATAATTCCGAGAAATTTGAATTTTATAAACAGCGTGAAAGCATTTAATTCCGAGAAATTTGAATTTTATAAACAGCGTGAAAGCATTTAATTCCGAGAAATTTGAATTTTATAAACAGCGTGAAAGCATTTAATTCTGAGAAATTTGAATTTTATAAACAGCGTGAAAGCATTTAATTCTGAGAAATTTGAATTTTATAAACAGCGTGAAAGCATTTAATTCTGAGAAATTTGAATTTTATAAACAGCGTGAAAGCATTTAATTCTGAGAAATTTGAATTTTATAAACAGCGTGAAAGCATTTAATTCTGAGAAATTTGAATTTTATAAACAGCGTGAAAGCATTTAATTCCGAGAAATTTGACTTATATAAAAAGTTTGAAAGCATGTTATTTTGCAGTTGAATTTATATAAATTTTAAATAACTTTACTTAATAAATTTTTGAACAAGTTCATATATTATTTCGTTGTTGGATTACATTCGGCTTACGAACACGATCATTTAGATCTCAATTTGAAATAAAAGTAATATTTCAAAAATTCCCCTAAAATATATTTGGGAAAAAAGCGAATCCGTCGAACCGTAGGACATTTGAGACCCTAAAATAAAACTCTGAATAATTTTAACCCTCTGGCATCATGAAATCTTTCCTCTTTTTTCATCGTACTTGATATTTTTATCGTATTTTTCTCCATAGAATCTGTAGCCATGAAGAATGGGTTAGTCACGAGGAATTGATAGTTATTTATAGTCTGACGCTGTGTGTGACAGAAAGTGTACGATTCTCGAATACAATTTCACTAAAAACTTCCTTTAGGCGTGCCAAGAGTATTATAAGTCAAGTTTCCTCCCCCGCGCGTACTCTATAGCCCACCAAGTTCGCAGTTACCAATTTTTTGACTCGTAAAAGGGTGACGTCGTGGGGTATAGCCTCAAACCGTACTTTCCCCGGAGGTTTTGCCTATATAACGTCTATTTTACAAAAAAAAATCTAGTTTTTTTACAAAGAGCTATAGACGGTCCCCCGCGCCTCGGGCTTCCCCTCGCGACCAGGAACGGATGAAAAACTGGGAGGGGGGAATTGGGGGAAGACAATCTCTCTATTTTGGCTGGCTCGTAAAAGCGAGAGTGAACGCGCAAGGAATGATCTCTGAATCGATTCCATCCCGAACTTCTTTTGAATATCCGAATGCGTAAAGTCGGAAACCGTCCTTGGGCTCCCTGGTCGTCCAGCGTTCCTCAATATCAAACCCCCCCTTTGATGGCTGGCTGGATGTACCATTGGCTCCGGGTTGGGAATAGAGGATATTTTAGTACCATAACTTCGATTGTCCGAATTCTAAATCGCCAATTTTTATAAAACTTTGTCGGGTATAGTTTTTGGAAGCGAGTGGTGAAGTACTTTGATGGTTCGATAGATGTCGTTGTCGGCAGTCAGATCGAGATAGGGTTGAGGTATCAAAAACCTACGAACTACAATGGTATTAATCAATTATGTTAATACCCAAGGCTTCACCTTAGGGTCAAGTCATCTAGCTAGTCCATAATGAAAAGGGATAAAAAATCTAAACCCTAAACAAATTTGAAGAAATTTAAAAACTTACAAATAGCTCCTACCAAAAGGTCTTCAAGCAAACATAAAGACGCGAAACTCGGAACCAAATAGATCTTCGAGTGAAAAACTAAATTAAATTAAATAAAATAGCCAAAGATTTCAACGGTAGACTGGTTTCGTCCTATTTGGGACTCAACAGTATCGTGCGGAAAATCTGCCTCGCGACTGTTACACCAAAAAGAGAAACTAAGCCTAAACATTAACTATTTCAAAACGCGTTGCGTAGCAACGGGGAGCCGAATAAGGGGAGAGTGGTGGAGAATATTATATGCGAAATGTTATGTTAAATGGAACCACCTATGGACTGCATTGAAATTTGAAAAATAAGATAAAATAAGCCATTAGTTAAGCTGGCCGTGTTACAACGCGTAGGATGGTGGTGGAAAGCCCTTCAACTCACTAACTAACTAACTATTCACGATGTCAATTTATACTGTTTTTCTCTTATATTTAATACATTCAGAGTCTTCATAAATAACATCTTTTGAATTGAACAAACAAAATTTAAAATGTTAAAATCTACTTTATTATGTTAAATTGAATTACATAGATTGAAGTAGAATTATTACTTTTATAAAGAATTACAACTTTCGTGCTGTTGCTACTATAGATGGCGATACTGGTCGGTTTGGTTATTCAGGTTATAATTCTTAAAAATGTGAAAATAATAAGATAGTCAGATCATGTTTATCTGTTATATTTCTCTCACAAAGCAATTGCAACTGATTCAGTGACTGAAGTAGCCGCTCTGAAGCGATCTATTACAATCTATCTGACCTGTGAAAAGCGTATCACTCTGAAAGATCTGAAATCTGCTAACAGTCTGATTGTCTGTCTAGTTTACAATGTATTAAACATTATAATTTTCATTTTGACGCGTATCAACTAATCTGATATATCATAATAATTTCAGAAACACTACGTTAATAAATATTTAAATTTTGAAAGAAAATTTCTATTGAATTTAAATAAATGTAATTCCGCAATATAAAAATAGATTACATTTTCATTTAATATTTAATTTAATAAACAATATCAATATCTACTTGGGTCGTAACAATGTAAAATATTTAAACTGCGCGGAGGTCGAAAGTCTGTTCCACTGTATTTTAGTCCTTTGCTCGGCTATCGGTACATATAAGAACGCTAGATTCAACGGCCAAACAATCTATTTAAAGGTTAGCCCTCTGAATATTCGCTTTTGGGGGGTTTTTGTCCCGGAGGGGGAAACAACAGCCTATATATATTTATGATATTCCAAAACGTTGTTCGGAAAGAATTGTTCCTTTACCCGCGTTGCACTGTCCGTTTCTCTTCGGCATGGTCCCTTTACGGACCCCTGGCTGCTTTGCCAATCCCTCTCTGCACTACGGGAAATCGCTTCTCCATTCTTTCAACGCGTAAGGTTGGAATATACACCACCCCATTTCCAACTCCGTCCGATGCGAGGGGTTACGCGCGAAGCATTTTTTTGGGCTTCGGGTTATAAAAGAAATATAGAAAAATATGATTCGAAATTGAGTGTGACGTTATTGTATATACGCGCTGGGGGGCGCTGGCTATATTTGCCTGGGCTCGTGCCCTGTTTCGACAATGCGAATCCGAGTCTTATTTTTGCGGGGGGCATCTCCTCTTCTTCTTCTAGCTTCTGGGGCATTTGCCCTCCTTCAATACAGACACGACCACCCTTTTCAAAACAGTATTCTCGATTTTGGCTTTGTTTAACAAGTTTTTCGCTAGTTTGTTTTTTCCCGGCTTGAATATATATTTACGGGTCTATATATACAGGCCTATTATTGCTAGCGCGTCTTCGATCAGATTTAAAGCCGTTTTTCCCGCAATGTTCCCTCTCTCTCTCTCTCTCCCTCACGAAACCCCCGGAACGCATATATATATATATATATATATATATATATATATATACAGTGTGATAAACAACAATTTCTTCCACGTGCATGAATGCCGCGACTAGAATAGATGATTTTGATTTTCTGTCGTCCCCTCACTTTTTTAGATAGTTTTCTTTCTACGACTTTTTGATGTGTCTATATCGTTCTATAAACTTGTATGATTTTGTAATTTACCTCTGTTATTAGCTGAAATTCATAATGTTTCGTTTTTCTTATTTTCTACTGAAGGTAGATTTACTTAAAATTATAACATTATTATTAGGGATGTACCGATATATCGCCCGATTTATCGGCCTATTTTTCTAATATTGGTATCGGCCGATACTGGTATTAGAAAAATATTTTCAGAAAAACATTTAAAAATAAGAAAATTCTCGATTAACTAACTAATAATAATATTTGATTTGATTGGCCGCACCACGTACGCCAGACTTCAGAAGCTAGATCATACCTTTTTTAGACCGGGGGTTACGAGTGAAAACCAATAAAAAACTACGATATTCGATTTGTGATAGAAAATATGTATCACGTAAAATGAAAAGAAACATATTCGGATATGCTCTTGCAAACTTTCTTTAATGAAAAATTAGAATGAAATGGTATGATAGTGCACTGAACCGTCCTTTACATTGATTTTATCATATATAAATTGTTATGATAGATACCTTTGTTAATATCGGCTGATACATTGGCTGTAACCATATCGGTGCATCCCTAATTATAGTACACATCTATTTCAGTGTTCTATATCGAAAATGGTAAAATAATTTATTTTTGTTATATCTTATTTTAAATTGAAAATAACGGCTTTAGCGCGCGCCACGTTCTTCGATAAGCTATTCATTTCACGAGACAAAAATTATTATTATTAAAAAATAGTCCGCGTCTGCAGTCTCGTAAATTTTAAGTTTTGAAAAGTGATTTAAAATTAGGCTTGGTCCAAATTTTTACCCTCTATCGGTTGATGATTAGTCAAGATTCTTATTCAATATGAATACCGTAATGAGCATAGTTCCGAGAACAATCACTAGCTTTAGTGCGCCTTCATTTGGCCCATCAAAGAATCTACCCAAAACGCTATCCATTCGGATGGCGAATAGCAAGTCGACGAACTCAAGAATAATTCCAGGAAGAAAACCGTTGAGTAGCCAGATTGTGAAAGCTGCAGCGGCCAAATCGAGGGCTTCTTCGGGTGTCAATAAGAGTGCGTCGCCAAGATCAAAAGTCTTTTCTAATAATAAACCATTGACCAAAAAGATCTTGAAAACGCCTGCAACCAAGTCAAAGGCTTCTTCCAGCATTAAGTCTTCAAAGAAAGCAACTCACGTATTGACCAAAAGAATCCAGAAAACGCCTGCAACCAAGTCCAAGGCTTCTACTAGCATTAAGTCTTCAAAGAAAGCAACTAACGAATTGACCAAACGGATCCAAAAACCTCATACAACCAAGTCAAGAGCTTCTTCCAGCATTAAGTCTTCAAAGAAAGCGACTAACGTATTGCCCAAAAGAATCCAGAAAACGCCTGCAATCAAGTCCAGAATTCCTGCAGTCATTAAATTATCAAAGATCACGACTAAAGACTTAACCAACCGGACTCCGAAATTTACTCCAGCCATGTCGAGAGCTTCTTCAGCGATTAAACAATCAAAGAGCACGACTAAACCATTGGTTAACCGGTTTCCAAAATCTCCACTAGCTAAATCAAAGAGTTCTCCACTAGCCAAGTCGAAAACTTCTTCACCGGTTAAATCATCAAAGAACACGGCTGTACCCTTAACCAACTGGATTCCGAACACTTCACAGGCTAAATCGAAGACCTCTTCAGCCCTTGAATCGCCAAAGATCACGACCAAAGCCGGAGCGAGTTCATCCAAGAGATCCGAAACATTGTCGTCGTCAAGCCATGGAAGAGGGACCTCCGGCAACGTTTTCAGGCTGGAGTCACTTCCCAGCAGCGCCAGTTCCAGTCGCTCTAGGCCAAAACGAATGGCACATATGGAACCTACCGGAAGAAGAAGCGTTCGGGTGTTGTCTCGACTCAGTCAAGAGGCTCCACGATACGCCAAGCCATCGGGAGATCAATCCATTTAATGACATCCAACTGATTTATAGTATCGTTGTTCAAATTGTAAACCTTTGGAATTAAAATTTTGTCGATCGACGTATTCGTTTCATTTATTTCAATCAACTCGTGACGCGGTTATTGGGGAACCCGTAACGGTTCTAAGCAGTTGATAGCTTTGTCTGGCGTATAAACTCGTCTGTAAATCACCGAACGCTCCCGAACGACGTCTGACTGTTTACAAACGGGCTAATTGGGACTAAGCCCTCCAAGCGCAACTTCTTAACGAGTGAGCTCTATGATAACGGGTAGGTTATTTTGCTCGGCGTTTGGTAAGGTTCGAAAGCGATTAGTTAGTAAGTTGCAAAGTGACGTCGAGTTTAAACGGTATTACGTCGCTGTCTTTATAATTAATATCGTTCTTGATTCCCTAAATTGACGCAAAAAGGGGTGGTTGGTCGGAGGGGTTGGGCTAACTAGGACGTAGATTATTCAAAATGAGGGAGCATCCTTTAGAAGCCATCCATCGGGGGGCTATTTAGAGTGGGGGTCAAAGGGTAGACTAGCCTAGGACATAGACGATGGAGGCGGGAGGAACTGATGGCGGATCGGTGTCGCGTCCCCTAATCACTCGACGTCGTCCCGGGTAATGATGAGGCCCGTAATGATACCTGAGAATGGGACCCGGACTGTCGGTACGCGACAATGACTCTCCCCTAGATTCTAGAGAACGAGAGACGCTCGGCTACGTCAATGAGTGCCGGCCTCGATACCGCGGCGCTAGCTATACGTACACTTATTAAAATTAACGAGAGCTAATTTAAACGGAGCGTGCCTCATCTATACATTTTCCTCGGGCATTGCCGGGAAAGCGACTTTATCATTTGACGAGCGTAGATCACCTTCGCGAAGACACGGAGCCTCTTCTTACGCGCCCGGTCTAAAGGACGACGGATATCAGGGGTGAAATTGAAGAATGGCCGAGCCGCTCGTGGTGTCTCGCGACGCCGGCCGAGGCGACATTCCTGATGGCAGTTTATCCTCGGGAGTACGCGTCGTTCCGCGCTGTTAAGAGAGCTACGGAGAGCCGGAACTGTTTATATTAACGATTTTGACTATTTAGAATTTTAGAGTTCGCCTAGCTTAACCCTCGGTCGCTTTCCAACCCAACCCTTCGCCGTAGCCCGTATTGAGCGCGGCTCGCTTTTCGAGAGCGGTTAGGATGGAGGGAGGTTGGGGTTGGAGGAGAGGCTTTTGATGGCGAATACTTTTGACCCTGGTGGAATGGCCGATCTAAATTGGTCTTTTAATTTAAATTCCCTTTCTAGAAGGACTAATCGTCTTACGGGCACTTTGCTCGAGGCTCTTTCCTCCGCGCTCCCCGAAACTATCGGCCCTTCAGAAGGCCCTTTAGAGGAACCCCTTCTCCTCGACTCCCGGGGAAGAGTGGTTGCGATTAGCGTTACAAAAGCCGTTAGAAAAACCAACCAAAGTAAAACCTTTTTTGACCCCGTCAAAAGCCCTTAACCGCAAATACGACAAGTTGACGTTGTTTAACGTGTATACGAAGTTGCTGAAAAATTGAATATTCGTTTGCGGTTACGAAACGTATACCTGTACTTAACAAGTTGGCAAGCCAAAATATACCTCTCCTCGGAAGAGTTTTTAATTTTCAGTGAAGCGTAACTGTATCCGTGGTTCTGCGGTAGAACGCTCACCTGTCGTGCAAGAGGGCTCGGGTTCGAATTCCGGCCGAGTAAAAAATTATACTACACCCAATGCCAAAAGAGGGCGCATTTGGAAAAACCTTTTCCCTGATTCTAAGAAACTGGGTACGCAGTGATTACCCTTTGCCCCGAAAATGCGAACGCGTTCGCAGGCCTGACAGACAGACAGACTGACAGACTGACAGACAGACAGACAGACAGACACGGTGGTTGTATAACCCCTCCTAGGGTACAAAGTCCCCTCGGAGAGGTAAAAATCTTCGAGTTAAAGGTTCAAATTTTAATTACGAAATAAATTTTAAGAATTATATTAGGTCGTATATTTTATGGAACTTTCGAGATGTTCAAACTTAAATGAAAGAATAATTTTAAAAAGTTGAATGCTCGTGTAATTCTGTCAGTTAAATGAGCAAATACACGAAATTCCAAATACTTGAAATAATTTGTACGTACGACAGAATAGTTTAATTTAAGGAATTTGCCGCCACAAGTCATACTTTAAACTAAATATTACCTATTTAATTGCTGCGCTTAATCTGCATGAATAATTACGCGCTTGCATCGAAGCCTTCATAAACTTTGTGGTTAAACAATTTAAGTGATTGTCTAATAATAAAATTGTATCAAACTCTTCATAGAGAACAATTAATTATTGTTTAATCGGCAATAAATCGAGTTCACGTTTTGGAAGAGGAAGGTTTGCTCGTTAAGCGGCGTTCTAACCAGGCATTAACTACGAATGCGAATAAATATATAACTCATGTTTAAAAGTCGTATCCCGAATATTTAAAGGGTACTTTATACGGAGAGAGACTCGCTTTGCGCGTTGTATTTAAACGGAAACTGTAATTGACGTTTCTCCTCCCAGTTTGTCCCGCTCTCTTCTCGGTTCCGGGTGCCGTCGCCTCGAAACGGGCCGATCCACCTTTACGAGTATGGGATAGGATTTGCAGTTTGGAAGGGTCGCCTTTGTCGCGTATTCAACGCGGGTATCTCGCGAATTTTTACTCGAAACAGCGATTGATATGCGGAGGGTGACTCTCGACAGCCTCAGTTGTCCTTAATATTCGCCTCCGTCCGCTTTCTCATTTAAATATCGCAGTTAATTAACATGATTACCCCGTGACGTGACTCACGCATCGACGCGCTCTCTCTCTCTCTCTCTCTGCCTTTTCAGGGCGGCGAACAGCGTCCTTCGATTTTTAAAACAGAGCCCCCCCCCGCGTTCCCTTTCGCTTCCTTTCTCATTGGTCCGTCGCGATCACGTGCCACTTGACCGCACGCGATCTTCCGTGTACACCCCCCCCCCTCTTTTTTTGCCATACCTGTGCCTACGCGTACCCGAACCGATGGGGAAATATACCCCCGACCCCTTGGACGCTTTTCTAGGTCCAAATCGTAATTTTCATCCAGGTATTGTTTCGTACACGAAAGGTCGTTAGATTTTACCGGTCATAGAGTAACACTGATAAATATGCAAATTGGATTTATCATTGTCGTCATAGCGTCGAAAATGTATACTCGAGCATTCCTGGGAGTGGTAATAGAATTTTTCTTTTTGTATCGTACGCCTAAACTAACATTTGACTTATTTTCTTATTCAACCTCTGCTGTTAGTGAGCCTATCGTTACAAGCTTTAACTCGCTGGTAATTTTGAATCGTTACAAGCTTTAACTCGCTGGTAATTTTGAATCGTTACAAGCTTTAAATCGCTGGTAATTTTGAATCGTTACAAGCTTTAACTCGCTGGTAATTTTGAATCGTTACAAGCTTTAACTCGCTGGTAATTTTGAATCGTTACAAGCTTTAACTCGCTGGTAATTTTGAGTTGGACCGCGACATATATAGGACCTGGCGTATATCAGCTGGAGGTTCAACTTTATTTTTGAAATAACGCCCCCTGCCCCCTCCCTCCCCTACCATTTTCGAAATTGATTTCGCGTAGTTTGAATTTCTAATTAAATTAAGAGCGAAAGTCTTCTGGACCCCTTTGAGCCCATGAATAATTAAAAAATAAGTAGCTATTTTTAATTTCAGGAAACTCCTGGGCTCGTTAATGCGTTCTCGGCCGGAGCTTCTCCGAGTGCCTTCCCAGCCCCAGAATTCCCTCTTTCCCTCCATCACTCTTAACGTTAGTTTTAAGTTTTAAACGGGAGAGGGCGCTGTCTCCTCCTCTTTTCGTAGAAAGTTTTTTTTTAACCGCTGGTTTCGGTGATCACTTAGAAATTAGTTTTAAGTTAATCAAGAGGGAGGTATCGGATAAGAATTAAGCCGAACTTTTAGTTCGGAAACTAAACGCTAGATGGAGGCGTACGACGTTACCTTCGCTTCGTAAGCGTGCCGAGTAATCGTCTACTAAGAGATAATTAGCGAATAGCCGGCGGTTAATTTTTGCCAAGTTTTTGAGACACCTTTCACAGATCTTTGTACTTGGATTTCACTCGTTGACTAATTTATGACTAGCTTCGGGCTTTAGATACGCGAAACTTCAAAGTTGTTCGCGTAGTTGGTTCAATCATTAAGTGGAATAATTAAAAACTAACGCTTAATTGTTACAAACTTAGTTCTTAAAGAAATTTTACTTTTGTGTCGTACGTAATAAAACCTTTTCTTGCGAAGTAATTTAAATATTATAGTTTTTAGACGTTTTATTAACTTTAGTAAATTCGTTTAATATTTATTAGTTTAAAAGTTTTTAATATTTATTAGTTTAAAAGTTTTTAATAATTAGTTTCTAATTACGTTATAGAGGTTATAATGAGACTTACGCCTTTGTACGGTATTCATTTTGAAATTAGGAATGGAAATTTACAACACGTAATTAAAGATATTAGCATCATTAGCTAATAAGAATTGAGAATACAAAAGCAGAAACGAGATAAAAAATACAAGAATAAATGACAGTCGTTAAAAATATGACGAATAGTTTTTTTCGTACCCCCATCAAACCATTAAAAAAACTATGCTTAAAATCAAGCTTTCTTTAAAGAAAAAATCTTTCCTCGAGTAGTCATTCTCAAGAGATGAAAAAAACGACTTAAAAATTCCCGAATTTTCGTTTTGAAAGTATTATTTTTATTTTCCTTTTATTTTTGCGTTCGGGACGGGACAATTTTGAACCCCTATCTGCTATTCAGAATGGATATAGGCTGCTCCATTCCCCCTAGCTCTGGCTCTTCTATGCCTACTGAAAAAAAACTCAAACGTATTATGTTTTCTGTCATGTTAGGATGGATAGAGAACTTGAGGGGAAAAAACGAAATTTCAAACGATTCCAAGTATTTTTTATCCTTTTAAAGAGAGGGAATATGGAGAAAGTGGAGATCTTCCGCCATGCGTGTTAGGATGCCCCAAAAGACGCTTTCATGGGGTTGGAAAAAAGATTCACAATTTTTCCTCCAGCAATAACTTCTCTTTGGTAATTCTTCCGTTGAAGTTGGCCAGATGAAAATTTTTAAAGACCAACAAAGTTTCCGAAGATAATGGCTTCGAGGGGCTATTTTAAAAGATTTTTCGTTGAATTCTCATCTCTTTTGAAGCGATTCGAGACATTAGGAAAAAAAATTTCAAGCTTGTACAATTCGGGATGTAAGGATCTTTGATGTTAGCGGATTCTTTTTAGCGTTCTTTAGAAAAAAAATAGTTTATATCATTCCCGACAACAATAAATGAGAAATACAAAGTTTTACAAAACGTTTAAGCTTTCAAAGCTTAAATGACAGACGACGTTGCTTGTGAGCTTCGTAACTTTCAAGAACATAATACAAACTAATGAGTCGAAAATTTAACGGAATTTTAGACATTTTTTGGTTTGGAGGGAGGGGCTAATATTGTTGGAACACTTTAAATTTGAATTTCTTTGTAGTTTTTCTGATTTTTAATTGAAGGTCAATTTATATTAATTTTCATATTGTAGGAAACGTTATCTTTTTAACGATATACCCTCTATCATAACTGTATAATATATTTCTTAATGTAGAAGTTTTCATCTATTTCTTACTAACAGAAGTATTCACCTAATTCTTACTGCAGAAGTATTCATCTAATTCTTACTATAGTAGAATTAATCTAATTCCTACTAGAGAAGTATTAATCTAATTCTTACTACAGTAGTATTAATCTATTTTTTACTACAGAAGTATCCATCTAATTCTTACTGCAGAAGTATCCATCTATTTTTTAATACAGTAGTATTCATATACTTCTTTACTTCTAACTTCAGAAGTATCCATCTATTTTTTAATACAGTAGTATTCATATACTTCTTTACTTCTAACTTCAGAAGTATTCATTTATTTATAGTACTAAAGTAGTATTCATTTATTTATAGTACTAAAGTAGTATTCATTTATTTATAGTACTAAAGTAGTATTCATTTATTTATAGTACTAAAGTAGTATTCATTTATTGATACTACTAAAGTATTCATTTATTTATACTACTAAAGTATTCTTTATTTCTTATTACAGTAGTATTCATATATTTCTTACTACAGAAGTATTCATCTGTTTCCTACTACAGTAGTATGCATTTATTTCTTACTTTTTGCTTCAGAAGTATCCATCTATTTCTTACTAAAGTAGTATTCATCTATTTCTTACTAAAGTAGTATTCATATATTTCTTACTAAAGTAGTATTCATCTATTTCTTACTAAAGTAGTATTAATATATTTCTTACTAAAGTAGTATTCATATATTTCTTACTAAAGTAGTATTGATTTATTTCTCACTAAAGTAGTATTGATTTGTTTCTCACTAAAGTAGTATTCATTTATTTCTCACTAAAGTAGTATTCATTTATTTCTCACTAAAGTAGTATTAATTTTGTCTTACTACAGAAGTATTCATCTATTTTTATTTGTTCGAAACACGTACCTTCGCAGGTTTCAGAAGAAAAAATAGTGCAAAGTGTAATACTTGATATAGTGACGTTTAAAAACAATCTGTTAAAATGTTTTTTTTTATGTAAGTAAATAAGTAAAATAGAGAGTTTTTTTTACACCTTTAGTATCCACGCGATTTGGCAGTCTTGCGTTAGGATTTGATAAATTTGAGATAAATTAGGTTACTGTAAACGTAGCTTTGCCTTTTAAAATTTACGCTCCTAAAAGCTTTCCCTACACGGTTATATAGGGTTATAACTAAAAAAACGATACAGGGCCAATAACTCAAAATGTGTTATAGCTAGGAATTTGAAATTTTCAGAACACATAGAACGGGCAGGGGGTCACTTGTAAACGGAAATTACCGGGACCTTGAACCATGTCTTCAAGGTCATTCAAAATTTATCTCGAGAACCATTAGAGATACAAAGTTGGTTTCAATTAGTGAAGTGTTCCCCCTTCATATTTTAAGTCTAAATAGCTTTGATACCACCTAATTTGGCTAATAAGTACAAGTCGAGGGAATTTAGACAAAAATAGGAGGGACGTGATGAAAATAATGTACCAGAGACCAGGTTGAAAGGTTAATAACTCGAAAAGTACTTATGCTAGAGTATCAAAATTTGCTAGACATACTCATCTGGTAGGGAGTCTTTAGAATTTAAAAACTCGGATGACCTTTAACTCATGGTTCAAGGTCATTCAAAGTTTATCTCGAAAACCAATGAATTTAGAGAAAGGGTTCCAATTTGAAAAGTTTTTTCAAAATGGTGTTTTGTATCGGGTTAAAGACATTTAGACTTAAATTTTCAATTCACACACTTTTACAATTTTAATAGTTAGTTGTTATTAGTGCAACGTTTGTATGAATAAGTAAATAACATATACAAGTTAGCTCTCATACCTGTACAAGTATTTTAAACGTTTATTCCCATTCGACCGAAATCCCATTCGACCGAAAGAATTTTAAAATGTAGCCCAATTGGCGGGGTGATTTGGTATTTTATTTATAAGGTATGTACTATCGAAGATCCATGTTTAGGTTAGGTTAGGTTAGGTTAGGTTAGGTTAGGTTAGAGTTGGTTAAGTTTACTATTTCAGATTTGGTTCAGTTTGACTAGGTGAAGATAAAAATATAATTCATGCTCATTCCATTTTATTTTCAAATAAATGCATAGTACAAAGATATCAAAATGGCATAGTTAAATTCATAGCTACTGCATCTAGTAGGGAGAGTGCTACTTCATTTTGAGATTAAGACGGAATAAATAATTATTATTGATGTATAAATACCCTCCTTTATTAGCTATCCGCTCCATTGCAAACGACTTCAGTAACTAAATTGAAAACATAGCAAAAGCCAATTTATATAGCAGCGTTCGGTCGAATGGGACACATAAAAACCGCACGTTTCGGCGGAATTCGGTCGAATGGGACACCTCAAAAACCGCCTTCGGTCGAATGGGATTTCGGTCGAATGGGACTAAAGCATTTTAAATGTATGTGGATTTATAATAGTAGTAAATCTTTCATTAATTTCCGTTTGTAAAGGACAGTCGTCCACAGCCACCAGACTAAACCTCTCTTTTGGCTGCGTTTCATTTTTATCCTAAAGCGTCGATGCTCTAGGCCTGCCAGGATGGGGACATCGAAAATGAGAGGGGTTGAATTGCCATTTTGGAAACTGACTCCCCCTTTTTTTCGATTTTCCCTCAAAATGAATGGGCCAAAATTTTGGCCTATTTTCTCTGTCGTTTAATTCAATAAGCAGAAGTGGGTTGTGACCTACCACTAAAAACCCTTTTTAACCCAAATTGTTTTAATTTTATCTATGACCCTAGTCATTATATGGACATTACGAGATACAAGTAGTTAGACGATCTTTTTATTAAGAAAGTAAGAATAAGGAATTGAAACTCCGTTATAGCTTACGATAACGACAATTAATGGTCATGTAGATGAGGCGTATTAGAAAAATTAACTTTTAAAACGACGTTTTTAACTATAGCCTCGTAATGTCTTGGTAAAATATAAACCTAGTCACTCAATTTATTGGTAACCGGAAGTTAAGTCTTAGCTTTTCATTGAAACGTCTTGAGAAACTAAACTTTTTATTCCTAAGTTGTATTTTCTGCAGTCTTTAAATGTGATCAATTGGTAACCAAACATCTTAAAATGTGATCAATAGGTAACCAAACATCTTAAAATGTGGTCAATAGTTAACCAAACATCTTAAAATGTGATCAATAGGTAACCAAACATCTTAAAATGTGATCTTTCGTTGACCAAACATCTTAAAATATGATCAATAAATAACAAACCACTTTAAGTGTGATCAATAAAAAACCAAACATCTTAAAATGTGTTCAATAGGTAACCAAACATCTTAAAATGTGATCAATAGGTAACCAAACATCTTAAAATGTGATCTTTAGGTGACTAAACAACTTAAAATATGATCAATAAATAACAAAACTTGACAGTTACTTTTAAAAACGTTAGATTTTTTGTGGTTGCCATGGAGACGTACTAATTCTATTCGTGAAATTTAAACTTTGTTGAATTATATAACTTGGCAATAAAAAAGTGTAGTACCTCGATGGCTCCACAGATGTCACTAGCGGCAGTTGCTTTAAGTGTTTTTAAAGAACAGTATTAAAATTAAAATATTTCGCGCTGCAGCTACGATAGGGGGCGATACTTTACGTTTCCAAATCGGTGTAATACCGGAAAGGATCCAACGGGTTTTCTTGCTTTAAAGCAAGTGGCGGCTCTACCAAATAAAGTTTCCAAAAAAGCTTTTAAAAGCGCTTCTATCTGGCAGCACCTTCCGGGGACTTAAAGCAAATGCAAAGTTGTCTGCGATCTATTGGCTTCCCGAAAGCACTTGTTAAATTAGTTAATAATCACGTAATTCCGAAAAGCCAATCAACGCGAGAAGTTGAGAATTTTCCACACTTTTTAGATTAGATTTCGATGCTTACTCAACTTTTTTTTATTTATACGCTAGCGACATCTAGCGCGAGAGAATGCAACTAGACAGGAGGCGCCACTTGCTTTAAATTTTTACAATTTGAAGTAAAAATATTTAACGTAAATGTCTTAGCCTCTAACGAATATAAATGTATAAATTTAGGTGCGCATTCGACTGAAATAAAAATTCAAATGACATTCGAAATCTATAAAAGTTAAAATTTCTTACGAAGTCAACGCGCTATTACCGAAAAATATGCAGTTGGAATATGTATAAAATAAAGTAATATAATAAAAATGAAATGATAGGGACAAAAAAACGTCCCGAGATTTGGAGGTAATAGGATTCGCTCCAAGGAATCCGACGAAATTAGCTTTATAGGAATTTGGCTGCGGTGACTTTGGAATAAATCATCTTCATTTCCCTCCGTTAATGATCCGAAGCGCCCCCTAGGACCGCCCACCTTCTATCGCCGTTGAATATACGCTATTTCATTCGTATTGGGTCGCAGCCCGGCTGAAGATCGCTCACCGCCGATCCGGATGAGAACCTAAAAAATGGCCGGACCTTCGACGACAGATATATGGGCCACTTACGCCACCCCCGCGCCCCGTTTCGTTCTTTCGCCACACTAACTCTTTCGCTGATTTCTTGGGTGCCCTCTTCAAATCTGTTCCAGAGCGGGGGAATTTACGATCAGCGCCATCCAACGGAAGAATGGTTCGCGCTTGTTTTTGATCGCGGATTGACCCTCGGCCGCACCCCGACTGCGCCACTAACGAGACAAGAAAAACCACCCCCTTTGAAGGACTCTTCCCAGAGAGTCACTTAAGCGACGACATTGTCGTCTTTACTTATGTGCGTTTAAAAAAAGTATAATAGACCATTTGGGTAAATAATGCCTTGATTCGAAGTGGTTTTAACGGAAATAAATATTATAATTTGACCTATAAAGAGTTATCTATGATCTCAAATTTAAGTGTTCTGGTAGTTTTGCATAAAATGTGAAGATTTGGTGTAATCATTAATTGATGGTAGAGATCGGCGTTTGAATAAGAAATTATCCAATTATTTATTTCTATTCATAACCGACAATTATCCAAAAAATATACGAAAAAATCGATTATTTTTGCATGTTAAATCGTTGTATATTCGTATAAAATGTTCATAAAAAACAATTAACCCAACTTTTTATGGTTAATCGAAATTTTGCCGGTTAATTTATTCGTTCCGCCGACCTCTAATTGATGGTTAGTAGTTTTCATCTGAATGACCCCTACTGACCTCGCTCGACCTTATGGTTGTATCGTATGTTCCTCCCTGATTTAAAAAGGATTTTGAGTTAATAAATATTCATTCATTATATTCATATTGGTTTTATTATTTCTATTTTGTTTAGCAGAATATACAGGGTGTTTCAAAAGAGTATGCAAAAATTTTAAGGAGTTGTAAGGGTTGAGTTGAGAAGTATGCCTGTTTTTTCCCCATTTTCCTACGATGAGTTCAAAGAGCGCCAGAGAGCTTCAAAGTGTGGCCTACTAGCCCCTGGAAGTAGGCGGCAACAAGCGCAAAACCAAGCAGCAGGGAAACGCGAACATTAGGGTTTGGGTTCGTGTGATAGGTAAAAAAGGACTTTGTAAACCAATCGAGGTAACCAGCGTAACAAAGAAAAATTAAACAGTATTTAAAGTCCGTGCTGCTTGGTTTTGCGCTTGTTGCAACCTATTTCCAGGGGCTAGTAGGTCACACTTTGAAGCTCTCTGGCGCTCTTTTAACTCCTCGTAGGAAAATGGGGAAAAAAAACAGGCATACTTCTCAACTCACCCCCTACAACTCCTTAAAAAATTTGCATAACCTTTTGAAACACCCTGTATAAGAGTAAGTTTTATTATTTATATTTTGTTTAATAGACGACCTATGAGTTAGAGCTATCATTTCAATTTTAATTCCAAAATCAAAGTACCTCAATAAAATAAATTTGAATAATAATTTTTTTTAATTTTCAAAAATATTATTAAGCCTTTCTTTTTGAAAATATTAAAAAAATCGAGAACACAAAATCAGTTAAAATGTTCTTCCGAAAAAAAACCGCAAGAATAACAAGTTGGCAAGCCAAAATATACCTCTCCTCGGAAGAATTGTCCCTAGTGGTATTAAGTTCTAGAGATGACCCTTAAAGATATCTCCGCAATTCAGAGTTATTTACTAAAAAACGTAATCCCGGTTCAATCCCGCCCGGTATAAAATTTTAATTTTAATTAAAATAATTGAGACGAAACAACCGAGTTTAATTTATTCAGAATAATATAAATTAAGTAGTTACAACAGCGAGTTAGACGTACTAAAACAATGCCCAATTGAATTTAACCCTATTTACAGAACAAGTTTATCATTTAAATGTAATACGAAGCCAATTTTAATGAAAGAAATATCTACAGAGGGTATTTGTATTTTTCTCGCTTACGACACACTTGCCGCATCTTTAACGCTCATTTTATTTCAACACTAGCCCTTGATGAAGATACCGTAGAGTAGTTATTTTCGACATCTGGTAGTGGACGACTCGTAGACTTCCTGTTGACGTTGTGACACATGCCGCATGAAAAAGACCAATACCGTCCAATTTCCAATATCATATAATGACTCGCACACCCAGGAAATCAATGACTGCATTAGAAATCGTAGTTGTCCAAATATCCGCACCAATAAAAAAGGTATTAACAAGAAGCGAAAAACTTACCATTCACAAAGCGCAGAAAGCCACTTTACTAAATGACAGCTCGTATATCAATAAATGACCGTAGACGGAATAGTTAGGGCTCTTTATAAATAAAAACGAACGAACCCAATTAATGAACTGCATTAAACATCTTAATCAGTCGAGAAAACGTTTAAAATAAATTACAAAGTAATGATGACCCAGTTAAAAACCAGACCATCATAAGTGTGAGAGCACGATGTAAACAACTCGATATTTCCTTCATAAATGAACTATTACGCTTGAAAACTAATACGCTAAACACACAATATATATAAATATACGACTGAAAAAACGAAATAAATTACAAACAAGCTGGCAAGCCAAAATATACCCCTCCTCGGAAGAATTGACCATAGTGATATTAATTTCTCGAGATAACCCTTAAAGATATCTCCGCGATTTAGAGTTATTTGTTAAAAATGTTATCCCAGTTCTATCCCGCCCAGTATAAAATTTTAATTACAATTAAAATAATTGAGACGAAACGACCAATTTTAATTTATTCAGAATATCATAAGTTAAGTAGTTACAACAGTGAGTTAGACGTACTATAACAATGCACAATTGAATTAAACCCTTAATACAGTACAAGTTTATCAGTTGAATATAATACAAAGCAAATTTTAATGAAATAAATATCTACAGAGGGTATTATAAAGACCGTTCGCTTTTTGGTTTATAATATTAATGGAATCGGGCCGATTTTAATTAAACGATAGTTTATCGAAATTTTGTTAAAAGAATATTCCCTAAGGCCGCGCGAGAAATTTACGAGAATAATTTCCCGTCGCCGTTATATCGAAAATTTATTTGATTCGGGATTGCCAGAACTGTAATGTTGTGGGCGAGTGATTAGAAAATAAAATGGCAACCAGAATTATGCAAAACTATAAATGTTTATTTTTATTCAGAACAGTCTATGGAACGTTCTAGATTTAACTTTCATCAATAACCCAACAATATATATCCCTTCTACGTAATTGTACAGAACTGGTACTCAAGTGTCTAAGACTAGATTTGTCTTAGGTCATCGTGATTGAAAAATAAACCAAAACACACTGACACTTAAGTAAATATCATAAATTATACTGAGTAATTTTAACTAAATTCAAACTACCTAACTATAAACTCTGTCTTAATTAACAGCTGAGAGCTGTTAGTAGAAGGAAAGTAAGGTCGACCCATCAGTCCCAGGATCGAGGATCGAGGATCCAGGATTTAAGGGGTGAAATGGGGGTAAAATCGTCGAAAAGTCAATGTATTTCTGATATTTCTCGCGACGATTTGTTTTTTCGTATATCAATATATTATGTTCAGGCCCAACTTGTTTATTTATCTCCGCTTATCTCGAAAGATACTTGAACGTATATCTTATCGCGTTTTATCGTACGGAATAAGTTGAATGATGTAAAAAGTGATAACCTAGGCGGCGCGCGCGCAGATTTCCTGGGGGACGCGGTTAATTTGAATTTAAGAGTGTTTTGTCGTCATGGAATATTCGTTGTTAAAGTAGAATGAAATTAATTTTATACAACATTCAATGTCATAAAGTATCTATTTTAATCAATAAGATAAAATCGTTAAGTACTTTGCGGGAGTGTTTTGACGTCATGGAATATTCGTTGTTAAAGTAACGTAGAATGGATTTTTTTTGACACTTGAACGTATATCTTATCACGTTTTATCGTACGGAATAAGTTGAAATGATGTAAAAAGTGATAACCTAGGCGGGAAGATAGTGTTCGCGCGCGCGTGCGTGGATTACCTGGGAGGCGCGGATTGCCCGGGGGCGCGGTTAATTTGAATTTAAAACCTGGATTCCCTCTCCGAAATAATTCATGTACCCAAAATTGGACCGCAAGTTTTTTTCTTTTTAGGGGAATCTCTATGGGAGTTTAACATTACAATAAAGCTAGTAGGTCCAGTTTGGGGTACTTTTGGTCCGAAATGGGGTACATAGGGCCAAAAATGGTGACTTTGGTCGTTTTTAGGGTACTTTTGGTCTATTTTGGTCCATTTTTGAGTACATCAGAAAAGTAGTTGGAAAAACGAAGAGCCTTATTTTTTTTCCCATCCATCTCAAGTTTAGCTCGTGTCTCGCGATCACGAGATTTTGTTTCCTTGGTAAACTTTTCAATAGCGCAAGGATTATAAGCATTTTTGCATTTTTGGGTCCGCTTAATGTATGTTCCGCGTGAAACAAGGTCTCATTGAATTTTTTCAATGGAAATGTTATTCATAGGCATACTTATGAGTAACATTAACAAGTATCCAAATTATACCAATTTTTAACCAATTTTCCCCAATTGTACTAATTTTTAACAGAATTTCCTAAATTATTCTAATTTTTACCATAAGCCAACTTAATTTCAAAACTTTTGTCTATTTATGAAAATTGAGTTTTGTACGTATTTGGAATCGTTTCATTTTTATCCCTAAAATGGGTGATTTGTAGGAAATTTATATTATTTTTATTGGCTTTACGATATTTCAAGTTAATTTATAAAATTTATAAATGAGTTTAATTAAATTAATAATTTAGTTTCGTTCGTATATTGAATCGGTATTTATTTATAATAATTTTTTCACCTAGATTCATTTTTTTTATCCCCCACACTCTCGATCCAGCTCCCTACTATACGTGTCCATTTATAAAATCAAAATTGAACCGTCATGAATAATCCATATAAACGTAAAAGACGCGGGCGTCTAAAAGTCCAAGTTTCGTTTCCACTGAAATAGAAACAACAAGAGGAAAGGGTCTTTCTGGTGACCTAACTTTTAACATTGCTGGACGTTTTATATTTATTGTGTTCTGTTACTTATAGTCATATGGATTTCCATTCATTCGAGGAAGTTAGTGAAATAGTGGAAGAGTATAATAGGACGTGGTTAGATATGCAAGAAATAAAAGGGCATTTGGACGAAATGGAAAAGCATTTAAAAAAATGGGAATTGAAGTTAAAAGAAGCTTGTCAAAGGGAAATTGTACTGAGAAATAAAGTTAAAGATATAAAACCAAATACAATTGGATTGAAGATATTGCAAGATAGTTGGAAGGGAGCAGAGAAGTAAAGGGATAATATTGTATGTCATTGATTGGCTTAAGACCTGTTATATAAAATAAAAATATGAAATAAAATAAAATATAAAATAAAATATGAAATAAAATAAAATATAAAATAAAATATGAAATAAAATTAAATAAAAAATAAAATGAAATAAAATAAAAAATATTAAAATATTAAAATATTAAAATTACTAATTTTTAACAGAATTTCCTAAATTATTCTAATTTTTGCCATAAGCCAACTTAATTTTAAAACTATTGTCTATTTACGAAAATTGAGTTTTGTAGATATTTTGAATAGTTTCATTTTTATCCCTGGTTAAAAGTTATTATAATTGCATTGTATTTTATATTCTTCAATTGTGTTGAAATCCATACGGTAATAAGGGTCAAAACGCGATAATATAAAAAGTTCTGCAAAACTAATCCTTTATCGAAAAGTCATCTTAGTATTGTTGCTATTACAGTATAAACAAAACGATAACCAAAACTAAATCGTATTCCCCATTTTTCTTTCTTATGGTGAAGGACGAGGTTTTTCTTGTAGCATTTACGGATGGAGGTTCAAAAGAAATCTGGAAAATTCGTTCGCTATGTCATTTTCTGTTCAGCTGTAGAACGAATAATCGTAATCTTATCATTTCAGGGTAATTAAAGCAAATTTAAGCTGTACCACACGGTCTTCGCTCCGATAAACGAAGGTATGCTCTATCCAAATGCATACAGATGGAAATTAAATTAAAAAAAAATTAGATACGCAGACAGAATAAATTGTTTATAATATTTGATAAAAAGTACACTGGTTGTTTGCGTAAACATCTGAAACCTTTAATTACTATAAATATTATTTATTAAACAGATATTAAAAACATTATTATTTATTTTAATTTTCTATTCAGAACTGTTTTATATGCAACTTACTTATCTCTTAATCATAGTTTCGTACCTTTGGAAAAATTATTAATATTGTAAATTTGTGCAGAAATTATCTCCAAATGGCTATGGACAGAATATTTTACAAGACGAGGAATTGTACACTAACTCATATACAAATAACGACGTTAAACCGAATCAAAATTTGTAAAATATTGTAAATATTTTAAGTCAATAAAGAAATTAAGAAATGTTTTAAAAAATAAGATATCTTCTATTTTCTACCTTTTATTTCTATAAATATTTAAATATTTATATTTATATATATATTATTTTTATTTTAATATTAAATCGCACAATTTTTACAGGACTTAAGCTAGTCAATGGTATACAACATTACAAAAAGTTCTAATGGTACTGATTCACGATGTCAATTATTCTAGATTTAGTTTCGAACTGAGAGACTGTTGAAACTAGTTCGCGTGTTTCACTTTATCTTTCAAGTTCTATGCTCTCTTCCACTATGACGCGTAAACGTTCGGTTTCTACGTTTATATGGTTTATAGTAATATGACGGTTCAATTGTGATTTAAACAATGGACACGATTAAAGTTTACATTTATAGATTTTTGAAAGTAGAATTTTCTTATCAGGGAGATAAACACATTGACATAATCAAAGATAATAAAAACTTTCAGGGGAGCCCACCGCGCTCCGCTCAGACCCAACCGCGGATTACCCTAGGGTGCGGCGCGGAGATAAAAGTTACAAATCTTACCCACTCTAAAGTCCATTTTTCAGGTATTAGTAAGTATTTCATACAAACTAACTTCTAAGTTTGAAAAAAAATATGGATTTAGTTCGTAAATAAAATCCTTTTAAAGTACTTTGAAGGACTCTTTATACGTTTTGAACTTGAATAAAATTAAAAACAATAATCTAAGATACCCTTTAAAGTTAAATTCCTTTAGAGTTTATCAATAAAACCACTTACTTTAAGTATTTTTAAATCCGTTCGGTCTAATAGTAGATTACGCACCTATAATCCATGATGTTTTCATTTAAATTTAAATTATAACGAATTGAAAGTTTGAAGAAAATATTAATTTAGTTTGTAAATGAAATCCTTTTATAGTACTATGAAGGGCTTTTAATACGTTTTGAACTTCCGAAATAAATTAATGTACTAAGTTACGTTTAAAAGAACCTTTTGTAACAATTGCAATATGTAAATATAGGTATAAGGATTGAATTAGAATGGAAATCGGCTCCGGTAACGGTTTGGCAAATTTTAATTCTAATCTCAGGTTACTTTTTTTTACAAGATGCAAGTGATTAGCGTTGTTATTAAGCTCCGAGGTATCCAAAATCAAAAAGCAGGCTTTAATTTTCTATTTTTGTTTGAAAATAACCAAAACTATGCAGTTTTTTTAAAAGAATCTCACAAATTATACTAACTTTTAACAAAATATCCCCAATTATAATAACTTTTAACCAGGGATAAAAATGAAACTATTCAAAATATCTAAAAAACTCAATTTTCGTAAATAGACAATAGTTTTAAAATTAAGTTGGCTTATGGCAAAAATTAGAATAATTTAGGAAATTCTGTTAAAAATTAGTAATTTTAATATTTTTATATTTTTATATTTTTTATTTTATTTCATTTTATTTTTTATTTTATTTTATTTTATTTCATATTTTATTTTATATTTTATTTTATTTCATATTTTATTTTATATTTTATTTTATTTCATATTTTTATTTTATATAACAGGTCTTAAGCCAATCAATGACATACAATATTATCCCTTTACTTCTCTGCTCCCTTCCAACTATCTTGCAATATCTTCAATCCAATTGTATTTGGTTTTATATCTTTAACTTTATTTCTCAGTACAATTTCCCTTTGACAAGCTTCTTCTAACTTCAATTCCCACTTTTTTAAATGCTTTTCCATTTCGTCCAAATGCTCTTTTATTTCTTGCGTATCTAACCACGTCCTATTATACTCTTCCACTATTTCACTAACTTCCTCGAATGAATGGAAATCCATATGACTATAAGTAACAGAACACAATAAATATAAAACGTCCAGCAATGTTAAAAGTTAGGTCACCAGAAAAACCCTTTCCTCTTGTTGTTTCTATTTCAGTGGAAACGAAACTTGGACTTTAAGACGCCCGCGTCTTTTACGTTTATATGGATTATTCATGACGGTTCAATTTTGATTTTATAAATGGACACGTATAGTAGGGAGCTGGATCGAGAGTGTGGGGGATAAAAAAAATTAATCTAGGTGAAAAAATTATTATAAATAAATACCGATTCAATATATGAACGAAACTTAATTATTAATTTAATTAAACTCATTTATAAATTTTATAAATTAACTTGAAATATCGTAAAGCCAATAAAAATAATATAAATTTCCTACAAATCACCCATTTTAGGGAAAAAAATGAAACGATTCCAAATACGTACAAAACTCAATTTTCATAAATAGACAATAGTTTTGAAATTAAGTTGGCTTATGGTAAAAATTAGAATAATTTAGGAAATTCTGTTAAAAATTAGTACAATTGGGGAAAATTGGTTAAAAGTTGGGTATGATTTGGATATAAATAAATATAGTGTAACTAACCCTATGCATTAAAATACTGAATAAAGTAAAATCAAAACCACTTTTGCATAGTAAAAATTAAAAGAACATTTTATTTAAAATGCTGGTCACGACTAGTTTCGCTTACCGTTCGGTAGCATCATCAGCTTACCGAACGGTAAGCGAAACTAGTCGTGACCAGCATTTTAAATAAAATGTTCTTTTAATTTTTACTATGCAAAAGTGGTTTTGATTTTACTTTATTCAGTATGATTTGGATACTTGTTAATGTTACTCATAAGTATGCCTATGTATAACATTTCCATTGAAAAAATTCAATGAGACCTTGTTTCACGTGGAACATACATTAAGCGGACCCAAAAATGCAAAAATGGTTATAATCCTTGCGCTATTGAAAAGGTTACCAAGGAAACAAAATCTCGTGATCGCGAGACACGAGCTAAACTTGAGATGGATGGGAAAAAAATAAGGCTCTTCGTTTTTCCAACTACTTTTCTGATGTACCCAAAAATGGACCAAAATAGACCAAAAGTACCCTAACAACGACCAAACTCACCATTTTCGGCCCTATGTACCCCATTTCGGACCAAAAGTACCCCAAACTGGACCTATTAGCTTTATTGTAATGTTAAACTCCCATAGAGATTCCCCTAAAAAGAAAAAAACTTGCGGTCCAATTTTGGGTACATGAATTATTTCGGAGAGGGAATCCAGGTTTTAAATTCAAATTAACCGCGCCCCCGGGCAATCCGCGCCTCCCAGGTAATCCACGCACGCGCGCGCGAACACTATCTTCCCGCCTAGGTTATAACTTTTTACATCATTTCAACTTATTCCGTACGATAAAACGTGATAAGATATACGTTCAAGTGTCAAAAAAAATCCATTCTACGTTACTTTAACAACGAATATTCCATGACGTCAAAACACTCCCGCAAAGTACTTAACGATTCTATCTTATTGATTAAAATAGACACTTAATGACATTGAATGTTGTTTAAAATTAATTTCATTCTACTTTAACAACGAATATTCCATGACGACAAAACACTCTTAAATTCAAATTAACCGCGTCCCCCAGGAAATCTGCGCGCGCGCCGCCTAGGTTATCACTTTTTACATCATTTCAACTTATTCCGTACGATAAAACGCGATAAGATATACGTTCAAGTATCTTTCGAGATAAGCGGAGATAAATAAACAAGTTGGGCCTGAACATAATATGTTGATATACGAAAAAACAAATCGTCGCGAGAAATATCAGAAATACATTGACTTTTCGACGATTTTACCCCCATTTCACCCCTTAAATCCTGGATCCTCGATCCTCGATCCTGGGACTGATGGGTCGACCTTACTTTCCTTCTACTGCTGTTCGCTACTAATTACTTCCAATCTACTTAATTACCCTCACAGGTTGAGTTGATAATTTCAAGGGTATAATTAGGTTATTCCAATTCAAAATATAATAACAATCAATTTTATCTTACAGCTGCCTTGAGTTAGTTCACAATTACTTTAACACTTTCAGTCTTTAACACGCACTGTTCATACACTTAAGTCCATTCACTCACGTTCCAAACGCGAAACACAATTTATCTCTTTTCTTGACCGAAGAACGAACATACTAATTAAAACAACAAAGTTTCCTCATAACTTTTGACCGACACCAGGACCCCGTCCTGTAGTAGTTCGTCTGACAGCCAAGAACTAAGAAAGACTAAATCTTCTATATTGACGGCAACGGCCTTATATACATTTATTTTGTGTTTTTTTTACCCGTCCAGATTTGACTAAAGGTCGAAAAATTTAAGATATTATATTTTTTACCCGGTTTGATTAATAGTTCTCCACACGGTGGGGCTATATTATTACTTTGATATAGTTTCCGCGGGAGTTTTGAATAATTATCCTTTTTCTAAGCGATATTAAAAGGTAACAATGAACTACTTTTTGTGTTTTAACGAAATTTTGTTAAGAATTTAACAAAAATTTAAAACAAAACAAAAAACCGTACCAAAGAATAAACAAACAAAGTTCAATAAACAATATATACAGATATTGTATTAATCCGTTTAGTAAAAAAACCCGCCTTATCATAATTGTTCCTTTACTTTAATATTTTCCCTAAGGAAGTCAATGGCTCGGTGGTGAACTATCCGCAGTGTTACAATGCGACCCGAGTTCAATTCCTGATCACGATCAAATTTTACATTGAAATACTAAAATATTTAATTAAATATAAGATTAATATTATTTATAAATATTTCATGAAATATAAGATTAATTTAATTTATAAATATTTAAAATGATGTAGAATAAATTATAGTACCTTACGCTATAACTTTGTAAAGGACATTCGCCAAAGCTGTTTTTTGGAAAAACACCGTAAGTTAACAAGCCTTGGTGGCTGAGTGGTTAGAGTACATCTCTTGCACGAGGGAGACCCGTGTTCGATTTCCGGCCGGCGCCAAAAAATCGCAAATTGATACTAAGACGAATACCGTGTACAATTGGTGGAAACCCTGCCATTGGACGTTGAGAGGTTGCATAACACTCAGCACTCGGTCTGTCCCAAAGTCATTAAGAAGAAGTTGGAGAGAAAACGCACATCTAAACACAACAGACTCAATATCCACAACCATCATAACACAAATACAAGCAACTACACACCCACAACATTCACAACATGAACTCAAAATTCACAACTCCACACCCACAACTTTCACAACACGAACTCAACATTCACAACTTACACATAAACATTACAATAACGAAATATCCAATCAAACAGAATTGAAACTATCGCGACGGTGAGTGTTGACGAAAAAAAGACAATCCGAACCAAACCCAACATCAAGTCAATCCGTTAACGCTCACCGTTTTTCCAACCCTCCGAGAAACTGCGAACGCAGAAATATCGAGAAATTGCGTACGCAATGATTAACCTTTGCACTGATAATGCGAACGCGTTCGCAGGACAGACACACAGACGGACAGACACACTGACAGACAGACGGACAGACACGGTGATTGTATAACCCCTCCTAGGAGAGGTAAAAAGTCTTCCGAGGAGAGGTATATTTTGGCTTGCCAACTTGTATTTTATTTTAATTTTAATTTAATTATTAAAAAGCACGCTTAATTCGTTTACCAACTCGTGACTAGAGGTCGGTAACGGTTAATCATTATCCATGATTAAATTGATTTTTTTGGGGAAAAAATTTAAACAAAGAAATTTACCGGTTAAAATTTCGGAAAATGATTAAAAAACATGTATTATTCGTAAATTTTGAGCTTTTTATCGAAAAAAACGTCGTTTTTCCGATTAATTTTACAAATTTATCTAAAAAATTAATCGAATAATACAGAAATATAAATTACTTGATCAAAACATTTTACGAATAATTTTGAGAGCTTTATCTATTGAATAAAAGTTAACCATCCCCGACCTCTACTCGTGACTTAATATAAATGTTTTCCAAACGTCTTTATTGATACAACACCATACAAATTGGAGGAATAAATTCTGGACCAAGTTTTAAGATTGCTACACAACGCTCATCTAGCCTTGCGTAAAAATTCTTGTATCAACTTTGCCCGATTATAAAGCATCGTGAAGGGTTATCAAAAAATGTAACGTTTATTTAGACAATTTTAATGTATTATATGGCTTTAGATATTTCTGGCTCTAGTTATAATTTCTTGTTCAATTTGTGACGGGGGTGTTCCATAAAGAATGCGTTGAGTTTATATTTCCTTTAAAATAAATTGGAAATTTCACATATATATTTTAACTGAAGTGCAGATTTAATTATTACAAAAAGAGTGCTATCACATTCTATTATAACGTAAATTTATTTATAATATACTTTCTTCATAAATCGCAGAATTTTATTCCTTTGAAGCTCAGGCATTTAAGAGTTCGTCCTCTTTCATTTTTAAATGTTTTGCAGTCGTCGTTTGTTGCGCAGCTACAAACGCAGGCAGAGCCACTACATTGCCCAATAATATATTTCCAGCAAAATCCATTTTGTTTCTCTGCACATTTCAAGTCGTTGCAAATTGTTACGTTGTCCCAACAATCTGAAAATATTCAATTTCTGTTTATTCTATTTAAGCGATTTTTTTATAATTCGCTAGATTCCGGGGAGCATTTGATTGTTCAAATCCTTCTCTCACGCCATTGACCTCGAGCCCGATCACTCTTGGTTTGCGCGTCGAAACGGAAGATACTAAACTAGAGCACTCTTAATTGGTCAATTTCCTACTTTTTATTAAATTGGATTAAATAGGATTTTGAAAAAAAATTTGTTTCTTTAAAATACCATTATGATAACCACAAAATTTTGTTTCTTTAAAATACCATTATGATAACCACAAAATTTTGTTTCTTTAAAATACCATTATGATAACCACAAAATTTTGTTTCTTTAAAATACCATTATGATAACCACAAAATTTTGTTTCTTTAAAATACCATTATGATAACCACAAAAATTTGTTTCTTTAAAATACCATTATGATAACCACAAAATTGGGGTCAACTGCGCTACGGACAAGCTATAAAGTTCATTGTAAGAATTTCTTTGATCGCTTTTCAAACTGCAATAAAATTAAGATCTTACGATGATACAGAGTCCAGCTTTGTGACTTTTATCGATGGAGTTTTACTGAGAGCGCAAATTGGAGAGCGTTGTATACTTTTTTACAAAGCGCTCAAATTGAGGAGCAAGGTTTTGTTTTTTACAAACCTCTAAAACTGAGGGGTGCTGTTTCGTTTTTTACAGAGCGCTAAAATTTAGGAGCGCTGTTTCGAATTTCATACGATCACTAAAAATAAAAGCAAAACGGAGGTATATTAATTTCTAATAACTCCCATTAGAAATTTGTACATTCATGGAGCCACTTAATGAGCGTAAAATGAGATGAGCGCCTAGTTATTTATCTTTATTTGCACCTACTCAAAAGAGACAAAGGAATGTTCTCTTGCTCATTTGCTCCCTTTAAATTGGTCTGTTTCAACCGATATATTCCAGTAATAAAAAATTCCCGAAATTACGAAATAGCGGTAATTATCAACATAAGATTGTAGCAGATGGCGCCAGTCTTATTAATTTTATCCGTTTTTAATAAAATGAATTTCTGTAAAAATCCAAAAAATCGACAAATTTCCGTAAACACTCGTTTAATTCCCTTCTTACCTCCTCGCATTTCGACTGCTCCAATTCCAAGGACAGCGCAGAGCGTCAACGCCAAGAAAACAGCCAGAAGTTTCGAGCCCATGATGTCGTACAGTTCACCGGGATTTAACCTTAATAATCAAAAACGTTCTGTTAGAAAATATATTAATACAAGAATCAGTCAATTGGTCATTTTACTCTGAAAAGCTAAGCTCTTGGTATTTTTAAGCGGCGTCATTAGATTAAAGTAAATAAAATTTAAATAAACAATTAAGACTCTTCTTATAATATGTTCAAACACTCTAACATATTAATTATCTTTAGTTTCTTTAAAACATTTATGAGCACCCTGTTTGTTTATTACTTTCAAATCCATTTTTTAATGAAAGGGTTTTAAGAGCGCTAATATTTTGAATTTCATATTTCTGACCGTACAAATAAGGTAAAAAGAAAATAATAAGCCAGTAATTATCATGACTCGACCGATTTGAGGTGTTGGAGAATGATTGTAAGACACAACCTCACCCATACAATTTTAATTTCTTTATGTACGTCAGCTTCATAAATTTGCCAATAATGATTTCAACCACGGCGGTTGAAAGCTTCAGGCAATGGATTCGAAAAGATGATATTTTCGACAGAAACTAACAAATTCTCGTAGCTTCCTTAAAATTGTTCAGTTTTTTTGATCGGAGAAGCTGCGTTCTCGAACTGTTTCGTATGAAAATGATTATTTACCGACTCTTGTAGCACGTGTTGCAAATTTAAAAGAATGGTACATAAACTGATTGTAGTTCTTTATTCTAGGCTATTAATAATTTCATTTTTCTTTACATGCATTAAAAGTGCGAAAGAGGTATATCGCGAATTGCACCAAGATAATTCGCCATAAACAATTTTAACGATAGTACTCTGTGAAAAATCCCCCGCGGCACTTGACTTTAACAAGTAACATTTTTAAGATTTAAAATGGGCCTTTGCTTCGCTAGAGCTAACAGCCACGATATCAGAATAACCAAACCACATTCAAATATATTTCTACCTTTTTATTTTTCTCAAATAACTGTTAAAAGCGAAATAATTTTTGAAGAGCAGGATAACTATTTAAATTTAGGAGGTTTTAAAATAATTTTAGTTCATAAACGAACTTTCCAAAAGTAGGAGTAACGAAATTGACCCACACAACCGGACTATATCTTTAAGCACCTGCATGCAAGCAAACAGGCTACGAATTGCTTACGAAGGCTTGAGCCCTTTCAAAACTAGACAACGATAACTTTAAACACTATAATTTAAATATTGAATATTTAGTGTAATTGAATAATTAAATCATGATTAAAAGAATAAATTATTCAATAATGACTATACATGGTGTTTCAAAAGGTTATTCAAAAATTTTAAGGAGTTGTAGGGTTGAGTTTAATAGTATATCTGTTTTTTTTTCAATTTTTCTACGATGACTTTGAAGAGCTCCATAGAGCTTCCAAGTTTGGCCTACTATTTACTAGCCCCGGGAAGTAGTCTGCAGCAAGCAGAAAACCAAGCACCAAGGAAATGCTAACATTAGGGTTTTTTTTAGTGTGACCGGTAAAAAAGGACTTTATAAACAAATCGAGGTAAACAGCTTAAAAAAGTAAACTTAAACAGTATTTAAAGTCACTATACTAATTAATAATGAGATCGGAAATAGACTTAAATTCAGGCAGAAAAACATTCTATAGTTTGAACATATTATTGCGCCTTTCTGAACTTCACTTATTTCTGCCCTGATTTGACATTTGATAGGTTAAGCAGAGCGCTATAGAAGTTTGAATCAGCTGATGATTCACGTGCCATGAAGGGTTTGTTACCACTCTCCTACTCAATTTAATCTGGCCACAGGTAATTCGCATTTATTTCCCAGCATTTTGAATATTTGTAAAATAAATCTAAAACGGAACCCTTAAAGGATTGTTTGGTTATCTTACCAAAACGTTAAATAAAATAATTAGGCAAATTCTTACGAGAACGAATTTTGAAGGAAGCAAACTCCGGCAATTTCCAAATAGTAATGTTCTCTTCCGTGTCCTACGCGCCTTTTTATGGCGAAGCCGCGAATCGTGTAGTTGACATGCAGAGTTTCCTTTACCTCGCAGAGATGCTTCACGTTCGAGTTAAGGGATTTTTACTGACATTGACTTTACGTAGAATGAAATTGAGACTAGGTGTTCGCGTCACTGTTCGCGCAAACAGCTTAATTCGGGGAAACGTCTAGACTACTCTTACTCCGAAAGTTCCTCGTTTCACTATAACCTGACAACCTTGACAAAGGTGCGGTTCATACAGGCTACAGACGCAATTACTTCTAAGTAACGTATACTTGATACCGATAGCTTACGCGCCTGCATTTTAAAATTTACGTCAAAGTAATGACTTTAATACAATTAAAAATTATGCGCTGTCATAAATAAAAATTCAAAACCTGTCGTTCATGAATTAAATATTCGTAGACGCTTTCGTGTTATAACTCATAGTTGAAAAGCTCCGAAATTTAGCAACAGATAATCAATCATAGAAATTATTGGGTGAAATTCCTTGTAATTAAAAAAATATTATTAAATAATAATAATTTTAAAGACAGTATTGTTATTTGAATTTTCATCGTATTCTTTTAATTTTTATTTTTGAAATAAAGATTTCTGTATAAAACACATTGAAAGGCAGGCATACTTTTCAGAAATATACCATTAATAAGACTAGTAAGAGGTGAGCGCGAATGAGTTTCAGTTTTTATAGGCTGACCGTGTGTGTGCTTGTTTTACCCTCAATGTGAGGACAAGTCCTGGATTTTAACTTACAGCACTGGGACCAAACTCACTTATGGGGACAAAAACCATGGTCCCCACATGGCAAACGTTAGAAAATGAGATAAAACAACTTGGCAAGCCAAAATATACCTCTCCTCGGAAGAATTGTCCCTAGTGGTATTAATTTCTCGAGATAACCCTTAAAGATATATCTCCGCAATTTAGAGTTATTTGTTAAAAATGTTATCCCAGTTCTATCCCGCCCGGTATAAAATTTAATTATAATTAAAATAATTGAAACGAAACGACCAATTTTAATTTATTCAGAATATCATAAGTTAAGTAGTTACAACAGTGAGTTAGACGTATTATAACAATGCACAATTGAATTAAACCCTTTTTACAGTACAAGTTTGTCAGTTGAATATAATACAATTATAACGACCGTTCGCTTTTTGGTTTATAATTTTAACGGAATCGGGCCGATTTTAATTAAACGATAGTTTATCGAAATTTTGTTAAAAGAATATTCCCTAAGGCCGCGCGATAAATTTATGAGAATAATTTCCCGTCGCCGTTATATCGAAAATTTGGTTGATTCGGGATTGCCAGAACTTTAATGTTGTGGGCGAGTGATTTGAAAATAAAATGGCAACCAGAATTATGCAAAATTATAAATGTTTATTTTTATTCAGAACAGTCTATGTAACGTTCTAGATTTAACTTTCATCAATAACCCAACAATATACAGGGTGTCTCAATTTGCTCGATCAGGCCATTTTTCTCAAAATGTATTTATGCTAGGGTTCTGAACTTTTCAGGGTTTTTTTGTTAGGTATGGAAGGCTTTGGTTACTAAATTTCAGAAAAATCGAACGATTTTGGGCCGTTTTGGAAAATTTATTTTTTCACCGGTAGGTGTCACGCAAAATGTTTCAATAGAAAAGTTGTAGGGCATAGTCGAAAGTGTAAAAATAATTTTCGTTCGGTTGAAAAAGACCTATTTTTCACTGAGTTTGGAGGTCGGGGAAAACAAGTTGTACTAGCAGGCAATAGCCTTTAACGAATTGTAGGTAACATGCATTTCAGTGCTCCCCGAACCATTTCTGGAGTCACCCGGCGACATGCTTCGATGATTCTTTGTCCTAAATCTTCAACGCTCGTCACAGGTGTTTGGTATACGTAGTCCTTTACGAATCCCCAAAGAAAAAAGTCGAGTGGTGTTAGATCAGGGGATCTTTCAGGCCAACGAACAGGACCAGTTCTTCCGATCCATCTTCCAGGAAACTCGTCGTTTAGATATGCAACCACGTCACGATATTGGTGTGGTGGCGCCCCATCTTGCTGGAACCAGATGCGTCTGTACTCGGCCAGAGGAATGTCGTCCAACACGTTGGATATTTCATTTTGAAGGAACTCCAAGTAGTTTTGACCGTTCAGACGATTTGGCAGGAAGAACGGGCCAATAATTCTGCCAGATAACAGACCAGCCTACACATTTAAGTGAAACTGCACTTGGTGGCGGTGAGGAAATCCCCAGTGTGGATTCTCGTAGTCCCACATATGTTGGTTTTGACGGTTGAAAGGCCCATCTCTTCCGAATGAACATTCGTCGGACATCAGTAGTTGATCGTGAAAATCCTGGTGTGCGTCAGCCATGAGGCAAAACCAATTGCAGAAGTCGAGTCGGCACTGTCTATCACCGTAATGCAGTCCTTGGTGAAGTGTCGCTCGATAAGGATGAAAATGGTGTCTTTTGAGTGTTCTCCAAACGTAGTTTCGATCCAACCCTAAGTCAAAGCTGGCAGTCCTGACGCTCGCTCGAGGATAGGTGACGAAGTAGGCAAGTATGGTGTTTTCCATGTCGATGTCCTGGAGAATCATCGAAGCATGTCGCCGGGTGACTCCAGAAATGGTTCGGGGAGCATTTCGCAATAACATACTAATTAAAACCGCAAAGTTACCTCATAACTTTTGACCGACACCAGGACCCCGTCCTGTAGTAGCTCGTCGGACAGCCAAGAACTAAGAAAGACTAAATGTTCCATATTGACGGCAACGGCCTTATATACGTTTATTTGGTGTCTTTTAGACCCGTCAAGATTTGACTAAAGTTCGAAAAATTGAAGAGATTATATTTTTTACCCGGTTTGATTGATAGTTCTCCACACGGTGGCGCTATATTATTACTTTTATATAGTTTCCGCGGGAGTTTTGAATAATTATCCTATTTCTAAGCGTTATTAAAAGGTAAAAAACCCGCCTTATCATAATGGTTTCTTTACTTTTTATTTTCCTAAAGGAAGTCAATGGCTCGGCGGTAAACTATCTGCATTGTAACGATGCGACCCGAGTTCAATTCCTGAACACGATCAAATAAATTAAAATACTCAGATATTTAATTAAATATAATATTAATATAATTTATAAATATTTAATTAAATATAAGATTAAAATAACTTATAAATATTTAAAATGATGTAGAATAAATTATAGTACCTAACGTTATAACTTTGTAAATGACATTCGCCAAAGCTGTTTTTAAGAAAAACACCATAACCTAACAAGCGTTGGTGGCTGAGTGATTAGAGTAAATCTCTTGCACGAGGCAGACCCAGGTTCGATTCCCGGCCGGCGCCATTAAATCGCAAATTAATACTAAGACGAATACCGTGAACAATTGGTGGAAACCCTGCCATTGGACGTTGAGAGGTTGCATAACACTCAGCATTCGGTCCGTCCCAAAGTCATTAAGTAAAAGCTGGAGAGAAAACGCCGGTACAAACACAACATACTCAACATCTACAACCATCATAACACAGGCACACCACAATCTCTACACCCACAACCAACATAACACGAACTCAACATGCACAACCATCAAAACACAAACACAACAAACTCAACACTAACAACCGTCATAACACGAACTCAACATTCACAACCTACGCATAAACATTACAAAAACATAATACACCAAACCGTCACGACGGTGAGCGAAAAAACACCATCCAAACCAAACCGCAAATGAATCCGTTAACGCTCACCGTCACACGGTGGTTTTGCCAACACTTCGAGAAACTGCGAACGCAGAGATTTCGAGAAACTGCGTACGCAATGATTAACCTTTGCACGGAAAATGCGAACGCGTTCGCAGGACAGACCCACAGACAGACACGGTGATTGTAATACCCCTCCAGGGTACAAAGTCCCCTCGGAGAGGTAAAAAACTAACGGGTTCTACCCTTTAACCATCTTATCTGCTGACTGCGCTAAAACAAGATTTGACCTTTAAATTTTCATACGTAAAATAGTTAGACTTTAAAAACTATTAATATACTCTTCCGCTTAAGCTGAGCTTATAATTTTCTTTGAACCGTAACATGTATCGGTGGTTCTGTGGTAGAACACTCGCCTGTCATGCAGGAGGGCTCGGGTACGAATACCGTAAACAATTGGTGGAAGCCGTGCCATTTGGACGTTGAGACGTTTATCGTAACCCTCAGCGCTCGGTTCGTCCCAAAAGTCAATAAGAAAAAGTTGGAGAGAAAACACCCATACATACTAAACGCATACACAACAAACTCATCACCCACAACCGCCATAACACAAACTCAACATTGCCACACAAAAAACAAACTTTCCAATAAAAATGGGTTGAAACGCGACGGTGAGCGTTAACGAAAAAACAACCGCACCCAACCCAACCGCAAAATCGTCCGTTAACGCTCACCGTCGCACGCCGTCACACGGTGGTTTTGCCTCCCTTTAAACTGCAAACACGGTTTTTGACTTTGCCCCGGTAACACACAGACAGACAGACACACACACAGACAGACACGGTGATTGTAAAACTCCTCCTAGAGGACATAGTCCCCTCGGAGAGGTAAGCATTATCTTAAATTGCGTTACCTGGTTTTGGAAATAATAAGGTAACGTTTTGTGCGACAGGAACTCAATCTCTGCTGCCATCTATGCTGTTACGTTTGCATTAACAAATACTCCCATCTTTTATACTTTAAATTTAAAATTTTTTTAAAACCATGATAAATATTGCAAATATTATCTGATGTAAATATAACTTCTTCACTTAATTTTTGTGGATTTAATCCTCTCGCGGATCTAGCTAATGGATTCGTATCTGATTTAAAAGGGACTAAAATCTAATAAATATTTAAAAAAAAATACTTTTAACAAAGCAGTTTTAAGGAAGATATAAG
This sequence comes from Leiobunum rupestre, assembly GCF_980474605.1. Lineage (NCBI taxonomy): Eukaryota > Metazoa > Arthropoda > Arachnida > Opiliones > Sclerosomatidae > Leiobunum > Leiobunum rupestre. The sequence continues at coordinate 16,338,534 of NC_143390.1, forward strand.
GGAGATGGACCAAGTTAAAATGATTAAAGAATAATAATATTTGAGTTATTGATATATTTTAGATTTAGAGTTTTTGGAATAATTAAAAAAAATAAAGTATATTTTAGTTTATTTCATAAATGTTTGAAAATAATTGTAGTCACCTTTTCGTCACCTTTTCGTAAATTGATATTCGTATTTATCAAATCACATTTGAGCCTTGAAATCGTAATAGTAAATTGATAAAATATTAAATTGTGCTGGTAAAGAATTGCCTTCTATGTCAAAAATATTACACTAGTATGACAATATATAGTCAAAGCCTTTTATCTACTGTCAACTAACCACCGTTAAGAAATGCAATTCTATTATGTTTCCCGTTGAAGTCGACAGTATTAATTAAGGTTGTTAGTTTCCTTAGTACTGAATCTTGGGCGTGAAAAATGCTTACTAAAAAGTGAACAGTCTTAATTTTTTTAGCGGTCTGACTATTAACACAAAGGTTTGCTATAGTGTTGTTAATTTTCCCGAAAAATAAAATGCGGAAAAATTTTCAGAAAATTTTCCGCAAATCGGACAAATAAAAAATTTAAACAAATTACTTTTTAAGAGTTTTTAACTTTTTATCGATATAAAATGTCTAATATCAGTAAACATACTACATAACATTAATAGTGTTACATTGTTAATCAGTTTAAACTAGTCTAGAGGTTTAGTTTTACTTTTAGATTGGAAATAATTAGGCGAAAATTCCGCTTTATTTAAATTTGCAAACAATATATTAGACTAATCGGAAAATTTTCTGACTTACAACACTAGTTTGCTATTAATATTTTTACAGCTGAAGTTGTGTTATCGTTAACCTTAGAAACAACAGTATTGTTTTTACTCCCAGTACCTTACTTTATGTATTAGTTTATCGAAGGTTAAACCACTCCAGCTCAACTGGATAAGTCACTATTGGGAAGAACCAAAAATCTACGAAGAAATTGTACGCTTTAGGTTCATTTTTGGTTCGTCCTTGGACACCAATTTGGTGGTATAGGGGCGCGCCTATTACCTAGCTTCGCCACAATCCACGATACCTTTAAGTCTGTTTAGTTCATTAGGCGTAGCGCCGCTGCCCTCTACATTCGATCGTTAGTCTTAATTTCAAGCCAGAAGCCTGGCTTCTCCAGCGCGGGGACACAAACCAGATGATCGTGAAGCGGTAGCGGTTGGTAACCCTCGCTCCCTCATCCTCCCATGAACCGGTATCAGTAACGTTGATTCCTACATCTTGCTCGCACCCCTCCCTCCCACAAAGCCCTAACATCCTTATAGTCTCCCTCCCTTTTCTTTATTTCGCCTTCTCAAAACGTGATCTTTGAAAATCGTTCTCTTGCCTCCTGTGTTTTCGCTTTCTCCGTACGACACTGTCTGTTCGTCGAGGTGGAGGGGGGGGCGACTGCCCCCTCTCTTCCTATGTTTCATATATCGTCGATATACCGTAATAAACACAAAAATGTTTTATCCGTGGGTGCGTAGTGACTCACAGGGTCTGAAGAATACGAAATAAAAACGTTTGTTATATTGTTTTTCGAAAATAATTTCCGATATTCAGTTTGTATTCCACTTTTTTTCTCTCCAATGTTTCGTGTTTCATTAAATAGAATCAGAAGTATATCTTGCGATAGAAGTGTCCACTTAGGAGATATAGTAATGGAACTAGTACCTTCGCAAGATCGAGGCAGTTTCAAATGGGTACCATTTTCCGGTCAACCGAAAATCGGCGGAATTCCACTAAGTTACGTATTTCTGGTACTAAAATGTTATATACTTATGTTAAAAACAACGATATAGTTAGATGTAGAGATCGGCGGAACAAAAAAATTAACAGGCAAAATTTCGATTAATCATAAAAAGTTTGATTAACTGTTTATTTATGAACATTTTATACGAATAAACAACGATTTAACATGCAAAAATAATGGGTTTTTCTGATATTTATTGGATAATTGTCGGTTATGAATAGAAATAAATAATTGGATAATTTCTTATTCAAACGACGATCTCTAGTTAGATGTAGTTTAACATAGTCGATAATCCTCTTAGCCACAGAATTGTAGCTAAAATTCATCTTCAATATTTGGAACTGCACCTGTGCACTAAATATTTATTAATTTTGATATGATAATTTTGATAAAATTATCATAACCTTAATGACATGTCGTAATTAAACAACTATAACCTTAATCCGTAATTAATTAATTAATTAATTAAAGTTTTTAGAGCTATATTTTATATTTTATAATGGCGTTGATGTTGTAATAAATTAATAAAATATGAACGCGTTTTTAAGCAACTATTACAAATTAATATTTATATAAAATAACCGAAAAATAATATCGTCTGAAAATCCCTCGGGTCTAACCGTGTTTTAATAGATTTTAATTAAGTAAATGATAGACGCCTGTTCCTTATGGTTATAAAATAAAATATTTTTGAGGAATAAAAAGTATATAACGACGTTAAAAAGCTATAATATAAATTTATTGTACATTTTGGTCTCTTTGTCTTTTAAAAATTAGATTTCTAACTTCCGAGGCACTTGACAATGTAATGTTCTCTTTCTAGAAGTTAAATAGAATGGCGAATATATAATTATTATATTTGCGAGAGAACTTTCGAACGGGAAAGATGCGTATATTTATATTAGAATATTCACCCTTCTTTATAACCTTGTAAGACGGCTATAAAGTGGAGCCAGAGATGGTGATGCAATTCTCGATGGATAGAGGCGAGAAGCTCGTGCTAAGCTCCCTTCCATCCCCCCGTATTCGTTACTATTAGTACTCCCTCTGGCAGTTCTATATGATAATAATAGAGATGCCAGTGAACAATAATTTCGCTAACATATGCAAATTATACCTTTGGGTGGAATAAATTTATACGGGGAGGCGTTTCTACGGCTATTTCCTCACTAGTTCCTCCACTTTTAAAAGCGTACATAATGTATTCTTTTTATGAACTACTAAATAGAAACAAAAGAATCCTCCGTATTACCAGTTGCCAAGGCTTAATATTCTCTCCACGTTGTTTCAGGCAAAAAGGGAAAGTTGGGTCAAAAGTTACTTCTTTTGTTTTACTCCCGAAATATATAGTTTGGAAACCTTTCCTAATTTATAAATTTACGAAGATTAGGCTCGCTATATGAAGCGTTATTATTAGGAATATCGAATATATAAATAAACTATTGGTCCTTTTGGGCCAAGGCTTAGATCCAGTCGGAGAAGGGAGTTTCAATGGCCTGTAGTGACGTCCGAACGGTCATTCGATGAATATTACAATATCTCTCTTCTCCCCGTCGTTAGCGTTCCACCACCCGTAAATTGAGCTAAACAATTAGATCACCATTAAATGGGATAATCCCATCTGGTTCCCGCGCCGAACCCCCAACCCCTTCCCCTGACACCCTTTCGTTTCGCTCGTATAACCCCGCGTAGTTATTTCGGATATACATTAGAAATTGGTCCCCATATGCTGGAGCGATCTCCTAATAGGACCCCATAGTCCCTCTTAGCCCATTGACTTACAAGTTGATAGCCTGTTCCTTCATATACTTAAGGCGGCCTATAGGCTTAACTATAGTGGCCTAGGCAGTGTTGCCGTTGAGGGAATTTATAGGATATCTTTTATATTTAAGCCATATTAAAAGTGTCATGAATTAACGTTCCCGTAGCAATTTTCTTCGTTGCTTTATCGCGGTAATTCGACCCTAATCACGATATGACCGGTTTATGGGTGCTCTAAATGGTTAAAGCTCGTAAAATTGAAGTTTGTTTAGTCGAAATCGATATCCTTCCGGAATTCGCAGTTGAAAGAACACTCAACGTTCTTACGTGAATTCAAATGTAGATTTAGATTTCGTAAATAGATTGAATATACGCTCTGTTAAATATATTATACAAGGTGTTGACTTACCCCTTGGACCACGAATGCTTCCCCGTAATACCCGGGTGTAATGTAAGTGATTACGAATGGGGGAGGGGGGGGTAGAATCTGTCAATGGCGTACAGGTCCCTTCTCTCTCTACGCGTCGAATATTCATCCCCCTTAACGTCGCCTCTGGCTTGGTTACCCCCTTTTGTCCGTATTGCCCCAAACTTACAATACACGGACGTGTTACGGGGAAGCGAGAGTTGGACCAAAAGGTAACGCGGCACCCTGTATACGTTTGACGTGGTTTATTATTTCGAAGATTATACGATTGTAAATTTAAATTTCAAAATTTAATTTAATATTTCGGGTAAAAGGTGAAACGACTACGTAATTAAATTTTAGACAGTTTTTGCGTAGCTTAATTTTTTTGCTGTGTATAAACAATTGCAATACTTGAGCTCAATTTCAGCAACTTTATAACGTTTTTTTCTCTTAAAATCAAAATGACTATTCCTGGTGGTGGACTTCTCTCTGAACATCGGCGTACTGCGGTTGGAACACTTCTTCAGGGGTAGGTCTATTGTTTGACCTACAAAAAAAAATCATTTTAAAATAAAACAAAATCTTGCCAGATAAGAAAAGGCAAAAACAATCGGGATTTTTGAAGAAATACTCCAAAGAAAAGCGTGCATTTTGTATTTCTTTAATTAATTCTATCCTCTCGAGGGATAGGCCTTTAACAACGCTTAATTAAAATTTACTTTTTTTACAATCCCAGCGAGCCTATCTCATTTCCGGAGGTCCGACGTATTGCGTTATAAATTGCAATCGAAATTGCTTCGTTCTCTGTATTTTTCCACGCTGTTCTACACAATGTTGGGGTGTTTTTTTTCCTCCCTCAAGACCGGGCGCCATCTAGGTTTCTTCTTTCCCAGGCCGCTCGGAGCGAATTCTTATCAGAGGTATTTACGTGTATAAAAATGCAAAATACAATTTAACAGCGTTTTTCTCGATAAAAAGCGGCCATGCGTCTATCTAGCGCTCCTCCTTCCCTTATCTTGCGCTTCTTTTTCTACCTCCTTTCCTCGACTTGATTCGGTTAAGTATTATACTCGTACACGCAGAAAGCGGGGAATTTACGTATACCAAATACCGTAGAAAAAGGAAGAAAAGTCGGTAAAGCTATGTTACAATTTTCCGCTCTCCCCCCCCCATGCCCCCTTGCCTCTCGTGGAAAGGGATGCAGGGGGGAATACGCAGGGGGGTTAGAAATGCAACGTAGCAACTTGTAGATTTTATTTCGGGGCCCTCCTTTAGCCTCGATTTTATTTAATTAGCACGCGCCCAGGCATTGTTCATCCTTTTTTTTACGCTGCTTAATTTGATAAGACTAAGGTATCTCACATACACCTTGTTTTTATGGCTCTAAATGTTTTCGGTGGTTCCCTAATTTCATTACCACTTATGGAAATAATTTTTTTTCAACCAAATTTGTTAGGCGGTTCATAAATTGCCAAATTTTATATAATTTTCGTATTTTACCTGGTAGGATATTTAGATTTAGTACCATTCAAATATGGGTTATTGTTATTTAAATTATTTAATTCGTAGATAATTAAATATTTATCGAGCTTAACTTTCCGGTTTACAGATTATTTCTGGTGAATTTACATGACAGGTGTTTAATGATGGTTCCCTAAATTCATCACCACTTATGGAAATAATTCTTTCAACCAAATTTGTTAGGCGGTTCGTAAATTGCCAAATTTTATTTAATTTTCGTATTTTACTTGGTGGTATATTTAGATTTAGTACCATTCAAATACGGGTTATTATTATTTAAATTATTTAATTCGTAGATAATTAAATATTTATCGAGCTTAACTTTCCGGTTTACAGATAATTTCTGGTCAATTTGCATGACAGGTGTCTAAAGAGAGCTTGTGGGTTTGTAGACGTAGTATTATTTGCGCATAGACTGATTCGCCTACAGGTTCTGCCTACTCGTTTATGAAGGCGTACCTGTATATTGATGAAGTAAATCTTTTGTATGGAATAATGTGGCTTTAATCTCTTGAAATCTGTCTCAAAGATTTTCCTGCAGACAAAATTATTTATCTTAAAAGCGTCCTGTTGTTTCCAATTTTAATCGAAAACTTTTCAATTAGATCATATATAAATATATATGACCTAATTAAACCTTAACACCGCTATCCTTTTAAAAATAGATATAGAAATTTCCAATTTAATTACTTTTATGACTTTCGGTTACAGGGACGCTAATGATTATGGCAATTAAGTTGATATTGACCCACTGAAAATTACCCAAAAATAGACCAGTTATTTAAAAATATTCGCCATGTTTTAAATCTCGAATAAAGGCGGTAGAAATTAGGATCTAGTTTATACAAGACGCTGACCAAGTGCTTCAAACTAAGAAATGGAGGAGGTGTAGGTCCTTTATTCGCGATGAGGACGAAGCCCTGCAAAGTGCGCCCATCTTTTGACGTAAAGCAGATCTAGCGGATCTCCAATCGTTACATCATCGCCTGTTGGCCCGCCCGTGTTACAGTCTTATTACAACGGGATACGTAGCTGCGCGTTTCCGCCTCGGAATTTCGTGATGGCTCGGGAGGACGTGAGGTACGCTGCCGGGTGTTTGACAGTGACGAAAGCCATATGCCGTCTTATCGATGCCGTTCTCTTGGTCCTTTGCGCAGGCCACTACGTTTTATTGGATCTACGTACGTTCACTAATAAAATAAGTAATCGTCATAAAGTTACTATATCTTCGAGGGAAGAGTAAATCTTGGGCTATTACAGTCGGAGTAGCTATCTGTTCTAACCAAAAATGACTTGATCCATTATCCGAATTTGGATGTCTCCAAACTGGAATGAAGAGCCATCCAGGTTGAATCCGTTTCCGTTTGGATAAAATAATAAGGGTGAAATCGGAATAAAGTTGAATAACATATATTAAAATGGGATCGAATCGGAATAAAGTTGAATAACATATATTAAAATGGGATCGAATCGGAATAAAGTTGAATAACATATATTAAAATGGGATCGAATCGGAATAAAGTTGAATAACATATATTAAAATGGGATCGAATCGGAATAAAGTTGAATAACATATATTAAAATTGATTGAATCGGAATAAAGTTGAATAACATATATTAAAATGGGATCGAATCGGAATAAAGTTGAATAGCATATATTAAAATGGGATCGAATCGGAATAAAGTTGAATAACATATATTAAATTGGATCGGATCGGAATAAAGTTGAATAACATATATTAAAATGGGATCGAATCGGAATAAAGTTGAATAGCATATATTAAAATGGGATCGAATCGGAATAAAGTTGAATAACATATATTAAATTGGATTGAATCGGAATAAAGGTAATTTTCCTACATTATAATTGAATCAAATCGGAATAAAGTTTAATATCATACATTATAGTTGGATCGAATTGGAATATAGTTGAATTTCATACATTTTAATTTAATTGAATCGGAATAACGTTGAATATCAAACATTATAATTGGATCAAATTTTAATAAAGTGGAATTTCATACATTATAATTTGATCAAGTTGAATTAATGTGAATATCATACATTATAATTGGATCGAATCGGAATAAAGTGGAATATCATACATTATAATGGATCGAATCGGAATAACGTTGAATATCATAAATTATAATTTGATCAAATCGGAATGAAGTTGAATATCATAAATTATAATTTGATCAAATCGGAATAAAGTGGAATATCTAGAGGTGGCAAAACAGATAAATTAACTGCCAAAATATCGATTTACCATAAAAATTGCGGTTAACTGTTTATTTATAGATATTATCCACGGATAGAAAAAGATTTAATATGCAAAAATTAATTTTATTTTTCGGATAATCGTCGGTTGTGGATAAAAAATGATAAAGTGATAAATTCTTATCCAAACGCCGACCTCTAGGAATATCATACATTATAGTTGAATCAAATATAACACATTTGGCAGTGAAATTTTCGATCCCGGTCAAATGTGGAATTGCCTAATTTTGAATATAATTTTAAAATGAAATTTGACCCACCATTTTCATAAGGAATTAACTAATGAGCATCGCTTAAACCTAAAGATATCCTTGCACAGAATGTAAAAATATTTGTATTCGTCAGCAGGACTATTTAAAGTTTTAATTAATTAATTAAATAATTAATGGGAAATGTTGGTATTAGTATACGTTACCCCTTTAATTAAAAAAAGTACGAGATTGGATTGGGGTTATAATAATGGTGTAATAATCGTGGAAACTGTTGAGGGAGGGTGAGGATAGGGGTGTGAAATCCGTGGTGCCAGTGCAAGGATGACGGTCGATGGACTGGCCGGGGTTGGCCAAGAAGAGAAGCCAAATGTGAGCTCGCTCTCCGCCACGGAAATGAAAGCGCGTTAATATCGCGTTAGTGACTGAAAACGTATCAATCAAAGGGGGGGGGGGGCGTCACAATTGCGCCCGGGCTTCGTCTATTTGTAGGCGAAACATTTCGGAGCTAGGCACCCCAATTCCACTCCCCTCCTAGTTTACCCCGAAACGATTACCGATACGAAATAAGGGCTATTAGATAATTGTAAATTAAGTCGGAATGATCAATTTCCACGTGAATCGTCATTACTAACCCCTCTTTTCACCCCCTCCCCTTCATCGCCTCTCTCTCTCTCTCTCTCACTCTCTCTCTCTCACTCTCACTCTCTCTCACACTCTCTCTCACTCTCTCTCTCTCATTTAGTTATTATATAGAATCATACATACGCCTGCTACGTCGTCTGCTACATTTTGCTTAGTGGTATTACGGAATTGCGCGTTGCATTCACGGCTAAACTTATCGTGCCATTTGCGGGTTTTTTTTAAATAGGACGTTGTAGTTTTTGAGGCTGTAATGTATACGAAATTTCTCTAAATAACTTCTCGAGTATACCTCAGACCACTTACATCCAATGAAATTCGTAATGCGGATAAATTTTTAAAAGTCGAGTAGCCTGACATCTGATGTCAGATGGTATAACCTTTAAAGGTACTTTATAAATTAATATTTAATTAAAATAATAAATACTTTACGAATTATTAGGAATAAGAGCTTTCAAGATTCTTTTTAAATTTATATTTAAATAAAATAGTAAATGCTTTACTAATTATTATAAATAATACCTTTTTATTAAATTTATAATTAATTAAAATATTAAATACTTTACGAATTATTAGGAATAAGAGCTTTCAAGATTCTTTTATAATTTATATTGAAAGAAGATAGTAAATGCTTTACTAATTATTATAAATACAACTTTTTTTATTAAATTTATAATTAATTAAAATATTAAATACTTTACGAATTATTTGGAATAAGAGCTTTCAAGATTTTTATTAAATTTATAATTAAAATAGTAAATGCTTTTGTAATTATTTGGAATAAGACATTTTTTATTAAATTTATATTTAATTAAAATATTAAATACTTATGAATACGAATTATTACGAAATAATCATCTTTAAAATCCACCTTTAAAGTTTACAATAACGGGAAAATGATGGCACCGCCAAAGTTTACTAGAACAAGCAAACGATGACGCCACCGAAATTTATCCTCTGTTGTAAAGAGGCGAATTATTTTAGTATGGCGTTTCGAGTCCTCTTGGATGTAAGTGGTCCGAAATACGATCAATCATCTATTAATCCAAAGGTATTCCATAGTTCGAAAAATAGTTTCGCGCGAAGTAATTGCGCCGTAAAAGGAGCTAATTGGTAGCGTCCTTCGCGCGCTCTTTTACACGCGCGGCGTCGGCGGGTGAAAAGCAATTAGTGACCGCGGCCATCCCTTTGTCATGTTCCGTTGTTCCCGGCTCGCGCGTTATAGCCATTACGACTTTATAGGCCATCCCCGGCCTTATTCGAGAAGCCGGCCACTTTACAGTCGTACTGTTGCAAGATGCTACTCTGACGGAATAGCGGAGAGTCTCTATGGTAAAATGCCTCGGAGAAGGGCGGGACAGGGACGGAAGAGTCCTGTTTAATGCCGTATAGATCATTCTAGCTGTTGGGGACACATTTCCCCTTTATGTCCCTTGACGTTCATTTGTCTACCAGTAAACATAACTGGAAGTTACGAGTTTGTTGGGGCCGCTAACTTTTAGCGAAAAGAGAGTTACCAGCTAAATGCCCGCCGTTTCTGCGGGGCCAAAATTTTCACTAATTGATCTTAATCTAGCTACTCAGTCTAATGCAAATAGGAAAATTTAATAGAAGTTTGCGTTAAGTCGTTAGTGTTATTATCCAAACTATTCCACACAGCCACCTTCGTCAGTAAGCGAGACGAATACCAGGGACCCCGAAGCGCAAACTCGAGTCACTGTTTTCACTCTTTCCATATAGGTTACTTCTCTTTGGGTGTTCATTTCAACTTGACCCTAGCTCACTCTCTTTTATTTAAACTAAGTAGGAAGTTAATTTTCTATAAGTTTGTTGTTGTCGAGAGTAAAAGAGTGGGGAAACCTTTAATGAACTTTCTAAATTGGGGTTAATCTTCCAGTGTCTATTGTATTACGCTGTCGAGGAAAATGGCTTTTTGGCGACCAAACTCTCGTCCATCTCGTCTTTACCCCAGGCGCGTTTTTGGGGTTAAAGTTCGTCTTTAGAGTCTATTAGTTGGAGCTTCTTATATAGGATTGTGTCGAGGTCCCCTGGGTGAGCCCTATAAACTTTGAAACCATTAAAATGTCGGCAAAGCTTTTATTAAAGGCGAAATTGTTGTTTTAAGCTCCATTTTCCAAAATCTTGTCTAACTATATAAAATTGGCCAATAGGCCTTTCTATAAAGTAACAATGGCCTTCTTGTTTAGATGTATCAGGCGCGTCACTCGTGACGTAGAAGTGACTTTTCACTATGATAGCCTATAGCGTCGGCTGAGAGCAAAATCCACGTAATTTCTTAAGATTTGTGTACATTGTTACGTGGATTTTGCTCTCAGCCGACGATAGACGCTCTATTAATTTTATGTCTTAATCAACTTGTTAAAACGTTCCACGCGCGTCTTGATATTTTAGCGTAAACGGGCACGAGCGATTTCGCGCGTGCCTCCTGATATAAAAATACAAAATGCGCGAGCCTTTTACGCTAAAATATTAAAGAGCGCGTGAAACATTTTAACAAGTTGAACAAGACACGAAATAAAATTCGACGAGTCGCCCTTTTTATTAAGATCTAACCTTCAAAACTAAACTGAACTCCTACGTATTTCGTGACGAAAGCGATACATTAAAACAAGTTCGGCAAGCGTAATGACTTTACAGAAAGGCTAATTCTGTTTGTGAATTAAAATATTTTTTTTAATAATTAGCTAGGCACCCAAGGCACCACCTTAGGCCTAAGTCATCAAGCGACTTTTAAACCCATTAACTCAGGTGGCCGGGTTACAATGCGTAGGAGGGTTGTGGCAAGCCCTTCACGGCACGCGAGCTAACAGCTCCCTACACTAACTATTAACTTTCACAAGTTTTTATAGAAGAACTCGGGGGAAAACCCCTTTAACCAGTGGGGATGGAACTCGCAAACTCAACACGGAAGGAGTTGTTCCGAGTTTTCACCCAGTGTCACAAGCTGGGATCGAACCCGGCTCCTCTTGCTGCGTGGCGAAAGTGCTAACCACTCCGCCACCTCACCTATGATGGGAGCAAATTGGTAACTACGTGGTGAAGCTGACGGTGGTTCGGAATGTATTCCGCAACTGGGTTATCAAAGTTCCCCGAACAATATATCGTGTGATAAACAACCCACCATAAGGCGAGCATTTTGCATTTCGGGATGTGATAAATTGTACCCGAAAGTATTCGAAATCTACCCCCGCAGACCATCTTCGAGGATGAATCACGTGAAGACGCTCTTAACTTAAACGCACGCCGAAATTCACTTACGGGACCCACGTAGAAAGGTAAAAACCAAATCGGGTTGTATAAAGTAGCGAGGCGCAGGTATCGCGTTATCAGTCGGCTCCCTTCGCGCCTATCCGATTCAATCTATCAGCGCCACCGAGTAAGCCGTAAATATTTTTATGATTAAATAATATCGAAAGTCATCTTTCTCTTTTTTCTCTCCTTCTGCTTGTTTATTTTCTGGTCCACCAGGGGGCCATTGCTCGGCCCGAAGCTCGTAAAGCGGGCTTCCGTGTTTGGCCCAGCTCAGCACCGCTCCAGGAGGAAGGATGCGCATTTAGAGTTATCCCCGTAGTCGGGAAATTTAACGATCCTCGGAGCTTCCACACTTTTTTCTTTGGCGTTCACTCTCCTGGAATCTTTTCTTTCGGGTCCCGGTTATATCGACGCTGAAGCTATGCGGCCCTTAAAGCGTTACGTGGTATTCCTAAGTCTGGAAAGACCCTTTAGTCAGGGCCGAATGTTTTAAGCGCTCAATTCCTGACTGTCTTCTACAGGGCCGAAGTCCTAACACACACCTAGGGTTGGGGAGGCGCTTTAGGGACCGTCCCCCTATTTGGCATGGCCCCGAGGGTTTGAACGGCGAACGGAAATTAGTTTCATAGTCTCTCCTCTTAGGACTGATCTGGGCGTATTATATTGAGCTACTGATACAACGTATCGCACCCGCTTTCGCCACCCACTCCAGACATCCTAGATCCATTATTCTTACAGGGGTACCTTCGTAAAATTTCTCACTTGTCTTACTTTGGAGTATAGAAATTATCTCACTTTATAGGCATATAATCAAGTTCGTAGATATTGAAATGTCTTACTGTCATGACCTTACAAGGGTTGGTTGATTAAGAAAATGAAATAATGAAGAATATTTTAACTCTATATTACGACACTTATTTCCCCCTTTTGTATTTATTAACGCCAGGTTTCGACCCACTTAAAAAAACCACTATAAAACCCACTTAGAGGTCGGGGATGGTTAACTTTTATTCAATAGATAAAGCTCTCAAAATTATTCGTAAAACGTTTTGATCAAGTAATTTAGATTTCTGTATTATCCGATTAATTTTTTGATAAATTTGTAAAATTATTAAAAGAAAACGACGTTTTTTTCGAAAAAAAAGCTAAAATTTTACGAATAATACATGTTTTTTAATCATTTTCCGAAATATTAACCGGTAAATTTCTTTGTTTAAATGTTTTACCTGAAAAAATCAATTTAAACATGGATAATGATTAACCGTCCCCGACCTCTAAACCCACTTAAAAAAAACCTTTTTTTTTAAAAAGTGGGTGGTTTTTTTATATAAGAAAGACTCAGTTCACAGTTATTTTAGTTTTAACACATGTTTATTCAAAAATTTTAAATATATGGTTCATAGATTTGACTAGAAATGTCTTAAATTTTATTAATATCGCGAGTCGAAATACGTCGATTTTTGTAATGTTAACTTGTTAGCCTAAATTTTAATCAAACCCAATTCAAACCCTTTTCCATCAAGTTATATGTACAACATTTCTTTACCTTTTAACAGCCGTTATAAAAGTCTGTTATCTTAAAGTTAGCCGCTCGGTTAATATATAGTACCCAACTTAATCATCTAATGTATAAAAGAATTAGAAAATATTATCCAAGGTTAAGATAAAAGAAAGGGTTTATAGCGCTTCCGTGCAAAGCACAAAAGCAGTAACGACCAAATTTTCGATTTACAGATTTTGGTTTGATTTCACTTTATTTTATACGTTAAATTCGATTTTGAACTAATTTTCGAATTTAAAATTTTTGTTCTTAGAGAAATGACTTGTTGCAAAATGCATTATTTTAGGATTTGCATTATTTTCAAACCAAAAACGCATTAATGTGTTTATTTTCTTTAAAAGTCAAATCAAGACGCGTTATTTTCGCGTTTTAAGACATAAATATTCCAACATATACGTGGTAAAAAGCATTTTTTAATGATATTTCTGAAATATCGTTTCGCCTGTAAATTGTTTAGTACCAGAATATAATTTGAGTTGAAAAATCCAAGTCTATACTATATAATCTTGAAAGAAGTAAGTTGGGGTATCTTAAGGCAAAGAAAGTTTGAATTTCGCGGGTTTTCTCCATATTTTGGTTTTGGTCGTTAATGCTTTTGCGCTTTGCACGGCAGTGCGACGAAGAAGTTATTGTTTCGACATTTTTCGATTTTTGGAAGCAGAGCGGCTTAATAAGCCATAACTGGAGATAAGATTATTCTGAGACCGCGAAGACGTTAACTTTCGCTTTGTTAGTCTCGTAAAGATCTCCTTTTAACATCATCCCAGAAAGTTAAGGTTTTTTCCCCCGTATTAGCCATTGGGGCCCATTGCAATATGGACTGTTCCTCGCAAGCCGTTCCTCCTCAAAAGTTAGCGTCGTCGGATGATGGCGAATTCGACGGAAGGTGTCTTCTTTACGATCCCCAAAACGTCGTAAAGAAGATTTCGGGAGACCCTCGCGGCTTTATACTTTGCATTTTTTAAATCTTCCCTCTGCCGAGACGCAACCTATATTTTGCCAGATTTTTTTACTGCGCTTCCCAGTTTGACGAGCGTTTATGAATCGAATCGACGTTGTCGTTGTCGTAAATATGACTTTAGTGTCGTCAAGATTTCGTGAGTTTATCTCAGACTACTTACATCCAAAGTTTTAACAGTCAAATAACACGACATCTGTTGCCATTTTCTACAAGCTTTGAAGGTGCTTCGTAAATTTATATTTAATTAACATATTAAATACTTTACGAATTATTAGGAATAAGAGCTTTCAAAATTATTTTTAAATTTACATTTAATTCAAATAGTAAATGCATTTTTTATTAGAAATAAGACCTTTTTTATTAAATTTATATTTAATTCAAATATTAAATATTTTACTTCATCCCGATTGTTATTTCTAAGCGCTTCTCGAGTCAATCTCAGTCATTGTCGTAAATATGACTTTAGTGTCGTCAAGATTTCATGAGTTTATCTCAGACTACTTACATCCAAAGTTTTAAAAGTCAAATAACACGACATCTGTTGTCATTTTCTACAAGCTTTGAAGGTGCTTCGTAAATTTATATTTAAATAAAATATTAAATACTTCGCGAATTATTAGGAATAAGAGATTTCAAGATTCTTATTTAATTTACATTTAATTCAAATAGTAAATGCATTATCTATTATTAGAAATAAGACCTTTTTTATTAAATTTATATTTAATTCAAATATTAAATATTTAACGAATTACTAGGAATAAGAACTTTCAAGATTCTTATTAAGTTTATAATTAAAATAGTAAATGCTTTACTAATTATTAGAAATAAGGCCTTTTTATTAAATTTATATTTAAGTAAAATTTTAAATACTTTACTAATTATTATAAAAAAGAGCTTTCAATAATCTTATTAAATTTACATTTAATTAAAATATTAAATGATTTACTAATTAATAGAAATAAGACCTTTTTAATTAAATTTATATTTAATTAAAATATTAAATACTTTACTAATTATAATAAACAAGAGCTTTCAATAATCTTATTAAATTTACATTTAATTGAAATAGTAAATGGTTTACTAATTATTAGAGATAAGACATTTTTTATGAAATTTATTTTAAATAAAATACTAAAGGCTTTTCGAATTATTTGGAATAAGACATTTTTTATTAAATTTTTATTTAATTAAAATATTAAATACTTTAGTAATTATAAGTTATTAACGAACGGTTACTTACGCTTAAGGTAATTGTATGAAATTAAAAACCACTTTATTTGCGAAATAAATATTTTAATTTAAAATAAAAATTAAAGCAACGCTCAAAATCGTCATTCTTCTTGAGTAGTAAAAAAATACAATCTTGGTTTGGTGGTTAACCACAACGTGAAGCTGCGATATTTCTCGTCGACCGGCTTTTTCGCGTCCTAAAACGAGCTGTTCTCTATTCGAATTTAAATTCTTGGAGCGAGAGATTTTTATGGCTAAGACACACGACAGAGACCTAACAGTGAATGGCGCTATAAACAACCCATTTTTTTCGATGTACACTTTTTTTTAACAACAATATTTTTTAACCCTTTTTCGAAATTGAAGGAGTTCGTCCGTGAGACGTGGACCAATAATTTTAACTTTTTTCTAACCACCTAGGCAGCTAAGCGTAACGTTACTGATAGCTAGTAAGACAATCTCATAATAATTAATGGGTAATTATTAATAATATTAATATAATTAATATTTTAAATACTTTTTAATATTTTATTACTAATAATACTACTTAATATTTTAAATTATTTTTAATATTTTATTATTAATTATACTACTTAATATTTTAAATACATTTTATTATTTTATACTTAATATTATTAATACTGCTACTCAGTACTTAATATTATTAATGCTGCTACTCAATACTTATACTTAATATTATTAATACTGCTACTCAATACTTATACTTAATATTATTAATACTGCTACTCAATACTTATACTTAATATTATTAATACTGCTACTCAATACTTATACTTAATATTATTAATACTGCTACTCAATACTTATACTTAATATTATTAATACTGCTACTCAATACTTATACTTAATATTATTAATACTGCTACTCAATACTTATACTTAATATTATTAATACTGCTACTCAATACTTATACTTAATATTATTAATACTGCTACTCAATACTTATACTTAATATTATTACGCTACTTAATATTATTAATACTTTGTAATATTATTAATACTTTGTAATATTAATAATACTTTGTAATATTAATAATACTTTGTAATATAATTAATACTTTGTAATATAATTAATACTTTGTAATATAATTAATACTTTGTAATATTAATAATACTTTGTAATATTAATAATACTTTGTAATAATATTAATACTTTGTAATATTATTAATAATATTAATACTTTGTAATATTATTAATAATATTAATACTTTGTAATATTATTAATACTTTGTAATATTATTAATAATATTAATACTTTGTAATATTATTAATACTTTGTAATATTATTAATACTTTGTAATATTATTAATACTTTGTAATATTATTAATACTTTGTAATATTATTAATACTTTGTAATATTATTAATACTTTGTAATATTATTAATACTTTGTAATATTATTAATACTTTGTAATATTATTAATACTTTGTAATATTATTAATACTTTGTAATATTATTAATACTTTGTAATATTATTAATACTTTGTAATATTATTATTACTTTGTATTATTATTAATACTTTGTAATATTATTAATACTTTGTAGTATTATTAATACTTTGTAATATTATAAATACTTTGTATTATTATTAATACTTTGTAATATTATTAATAATATTAATACTTTGTAATATTATTAATACTTTGTAATAATATTAATACTTTGTAATATTATTAATAATATTAATACTTTATAATATTATTAATACTTTGTAATATTATTAATACTTTATAATATTATTAATACTTTGTAATATTATTAATACTTTGTAATATTATTAATACTTTGTAATATTATTAATACTTTGTAATAATATTAATACTTTGTAATATTATTAATACTTTGTAATATTATTAATACTTTGTAATATTATTAATACTTTGTAATATTATTATTACTTTGTAGTATTATTAATACTTCGTAATATTATTAATACTTTGTAGTATTATTAATACTTTGTAATATTATAAATACTTTGTCTTATTATTAATAATTTGTAATATTATTAATAATATTATTGTTATATATAATTTATTTTATATTTTACTATTAATAATTTTAATATTATATTAAAAATATATAGCCAGGGATAGGGATACCTTGGTAGTAGTTTATAGTACTAAATTATTCACCTACGAAATTTTTGTAAATTATTATAGTCCTTCTTTATTGACGAAAATGCTAGGAGCAAATTAAAAGTTGGAATAACCCTTTGTTACATTTAATTAAATTTATAATGCCAACCCGCGTACGATGCGCAATAAAATCCAATTGTTTTTATCAGCGTTATTTTATTGTTTGAGTCGAAATGTACACCTTATTCTTCGGAGTAACGTCTCTTATCTGCGGTAGCTTGGTCCCATAAAAATAATCGCCATGGAAACTCTCTTTTTTCTCGCTATAAAACATTTTTTACGACGAAAATATGGGAATATTCCAAGACCAATCTCAACTTTTTGCTGCGGGTGCAGTGCCCTATGTAGGTATTCTTACAGCTCGTACCTCTTGGGCGAAATACGCGAGTATGTTTTGGCTGTTTATGTGGTACTGAGCACCTTTTAATGGACTAACATTGTCATATGTCGTTATTTCAAAGTATGGCACTTCATATTCTCTTGACGCTATTTTATAATGAAAATTTGTTCGCCAATGACCATATAAATAATTACGTTGCCAAGGACCATAAATATCCCCGTTGGCAGTCTTTTGATGTGATCACCCAAGGCTTGTTAAAAATTGAAAACCTTTCCCCAGTAATTTTAAGTAAATAGTGATCAATTATGGATTCGGTTCCAAAACATTTACAATTACAGGGTTGTCACAATACCTTGAAAACCTGGAAAACCTGGACAAGTCAGGGAATTTGAAAATGCGCCTAGAAAGTTAGATAATTATAAGAGCTAGTAAAAAAGTCAGGGAATTTTAAGCACTAGTAAAAAACTCAGGTAATTCTAAGAACTAGTAAAAAAGTCAGGGAATTCCAAGAACTAGTAAAAAAGTCAGGAAATTCCAAGAACTAGTAAAGAAATTTAGATAATTCTAAGAACTAGTAAAAAAGTCAGGTAATTCCAAGAACTAGTAAAGAAAGTTAGATAATTCTAAGAACTAGTATAAAAGTCAGGAAATTCTAAGAACTAGTAAAAAAGTCAGGGAATTCTAAGAACTAATCAAAAAGTCAGGAAATTAAAAGAACTAGTAAAAAAGTCAGGAAATTCCAAGAACTAGTAAAAAAAGTCCGGGAATTCCAAGAACTAGTAACGAAAGTCAGGGAATTCCAAGAACTAGTAAAAAAGGTCGGGAAATTCCAAGAACTAGTAAAAAAGTCCGGGAATTTACTTTTCTTTTGGTTTTTTTATACTTTATATTATATTTTTATTATTTACATTTAATCGTTGTTTTCGCAGCCCTTTTAGTAGGTGAGATAACATTCATATTATTTCTTAACTGGTTTTTACACACAATCCTAAGGATTTGTGTGTATTAGTCTCACGTACAGTGTAGCCGTTGCCGATGCCGATGCCGCCGATGCCGCCGTGTCGCGCATACCTCTTCAACGGTTAGGGCTAGAAGAGTCAATGATATCTCGTTCGAATGTACAGACATCGCCATTGATAGCCTTTCATAAAGTTTTCAAATCGGAACCCAAAATGTTGGGCATTTTCCGAATTTACTATTTTCGGTGATTTCCTTTATGTGGTAGATATTTTCTTTAAAATTAAATCCGATAACGTTAAAAAAAATATAATTGGATAGGTTAGGATTGAGCGGACCTACAACTTCGGTTATATCAGTAAATAATAAATTTAAGTACAGTTTTCAGGGTAATTTACGGGACCCCAATTTTCGTGGTTTTATATTTCCGCCTGAAAGTCGACATAACGTTCCTTAATTTAAGTCCGATTTTCATGAAAGTTATATTTTTGAATAGCTGTGGTTTACATATAACCTAGAATTGCAAATACGTTCCTTAAATTTAATTCCAAGTACGGTTTTTTGGGCAGTGTTTACGGACCCCCGCAATTTCCAACATCGTAAGTCCGCGTGTTTATAGAGGTCTACGCTCCCGTTTCCCTCTGGCGTTTTTCAAGGCCGTTCAGAGTGCGCCGCGCTTTCAACGTATGACCAGAAGTAATAATTACGTATGACACTGATCAACCTAGTCTTGGGCGTATGACCAGAAGTAATAAGTGTGACGCTCAACGTAACAAATAAGTGTGGTCAGAAGTATCTAATAAGTGTGATCAGAAGTAACTAATAAGTGTGATCAGAAGTAACTAATAAGTGTGATCAGGAGTAACTAATAAGTGTGATCAGAAGTAACTAATAAGTGTGACCAGAAGTAACAAATAAGTATGAAACTGATCAAACTTGTCTTTGTCGTATAACCAGAAGAAATAAGTGTGACACTCAACGGTTGACTAGTAGTAACAAATAAGTTTAATCAGAAGTTAAAAATAAGAGTGACACTGATCGAAGGAATCCAGAACGATGCTTTCAAAGTATAACTAGAAGTAACAAATAAGTGTATATATGTGTGACCGTGGATATATTTTGGTTGTGATACACCGGCGTTGCAGGTTGCTGTGAATAGCTCAAACAAACTTAACACATTAGAAGGATTGTGTGTATTCTGACCGTCGTACGTCTTGTTATTTAGACGGTCAGTAAAAACCGAGGACACTCAAGGAATTTGAATGCAGTTACTTTAAAATTTCATAGTAATTACTATCGCAATAAGCTGCAAGTAATTGTTGGCAAAAAGATTTCAGTTTCCAACTCCGAAATTTCAGATTCTGCAATCGTTCTTTGACATACTTTTATTTACCAAAATCGTTTAGTGTCATACTTATACTATTACTTTATTTATGGATACAGTTATCCGTCTGAATATTAAAAATATTGTCATTAGAATACCGCAACCACATATTTTACTACGTTGCAATCTACATTTCCACTTACTGGAAGACATTAGACTGTGGCTAGCCCCTTTAACATATCTACCGAGTGTATTTAGCTCAAATGTAAATTTGCCCAACAAAATAAAGTTGAATAATTTATGACTCCCAAATTGAAGATTTGAAATCGCGATGGCGACTTGATTTGAACGCGTATAATCAGCGTAGGCA
This sequence comes from Leiobunum rupestre, assembly GCF_980474605.1. Classification (NCBI taxonomy): domain Eukaryota; kingdom Metazoa; phylum Arthropoda; class Arachnida; order Opiliones; family Sclerosomatidae; genus Leiobunum; species Leiobunum rupestre. The sequence goes on from NC_143390.1 coordinate 16,359,304, forward strand.
CTTCATTATTTTTGTCTCTCTTTTGATATTTATGAATTTTTCATATTTCCACCCGTTTCGTTTAAGTTTTAGCGAACGGCGCTCGAGTTAGGAAATTGCGTCGTACCGAAATAACTCCAGCTGCTTTATGGTTCGGAGTGAATATTACTAACCAACTTAATGCCATCCAATTAGGGATAATTAAATCCTTCTATTAAAATTAATGCTAATGCGTTCAATGCCGCGGAAAATAGCGGGTGGAAAAACGGGCCATGTGATGAAGAGAGCTCTGTTCTTTCTCCAACTCTGGCTCTCGTCGGGGCCGGAGATGGCCCGGAGATGGCGAGCCCCCGCAGGAGGAGGCCGACTGAGAGAGCCACTGATGGTACAATTCATTAGGACACTCAATTAAAAAACTAATTTAGCAACATCATTGGCCCAACAAAAGAGGCTCGTGTAAGGGGGTGATGGAGTGAAATAAAAGCCGGTGTGGAGGGTGGAGTAGGATGGATGGTGAACGGAAGTTCAAGAGGAGGGAAAGAGGCTGCGGATGAGGAGCCCGACGCGCATTTTCCTACTTATAAAAATGCGCCACTTTTTAGATTTCCCACGCGCCTAAGTGCTCGTTGTTGAAATATAATTCAATCGTCAGAGTTGTCGCCGTCTTCTTGAGGACATTTGAGATACGAGGTATATTTCCCTCAATTCTTGAGGGCATTTGATATACGAGGAATATTTACCTCAATTCTTTTGGACATTTGAGATAAGAGGTATATTTACCTCAATTCTTGAGGGCATTTGAGACACGATATATATTTACCTCAATTCTTGAGGGCATTTGAGACACGATGTATATTTACCTCAATTCTTGAGATAATTTGAGGAACAAGGTATATTGATCTCAATTTTTGACATTTGAGGTACGATGTATATTTATCTCAATTCTTGAGGACATTTGAGACACGAGGTATATTTACCTCGATTCTTGATGATATTTGAGACCAGGTACATTTACCTCGATTCTTGGGGATATTTGAGACACGGGGTATGTTTACCTCAATTCTTGAGGATATTTGACACAGAAGGTATGTTTACCTCAATTCTTGAGGGTATTTGTGACACGGGGTATATTTACCTCAATGCCTGAGGACATTTGAGATACGATGTATATATACCTCATTTCTTGAGGATATTTGAGATACGAGGTATATTTACCTCAATTCTTTAGGACAATTGCGACACGATGTATATTTACCTCAATTCTTGAGGGCATTTGAGACACGATGTATATTTACCTCAATTCTTGAGAAAATTTTAGGAACGAGGTATATTGACCTCAATTCTTGACATTTGAGGTACGATGTATTTATCTCAATTCATGGGGACCTTTGGAACGCGAGGTATATTTACCTCAAATATTGAGATAATTTGAGGAACAAGGTATATTGACCTCAATTTTTGACATTCGAGGTACGATGTATAGTTATCTTAATTCTTGAGGACATTTGAGACACGATGTATATATACCTCGATTCCTGACATTTGAGACACGAGGTATATATACCTCAATTCGTGATGACATTTGGAACGCGAGGTATATTTACTTCAATTCTTGAGGATATTTCAGATACGAAGTATATTTACCTCAATTCTTGAGGACATTTGAGACACGATGTATATTTACCTCAATTATTTAGGACCTTTGAAACACGATGTATATTTACCTCAATTCTTGAGAGAATTTGAGGAACGAGGTATATTGTATAACTCTTGATATTTGGGTCCAGAGGTTTTCTATGGGAAGTTGAAAATTTTTATTTTATTAAGTGGGGTTCAGTAGCGGTACGCAGTACTTGGGGGCCCCTATTTTATTTTTAAAGCTGGGCCCTTAGAAGAATTGTGGGCCCCTTAGGATAATTTTGGGCCCTTTTTGATATCCTAAAGCTAAAAAATAAGGTAATTAATTCTAATAATTTCAAATTATACGGAGAGTATAACTTGAAATTAAAAATGTTTTAATTTAAAAGTTATCCACAAAACGTATTTTAAATTTAAAATATTTTGAGTCATGTCCTGCAACACCACTGATGGGGTTTTATAGCTGTGCTATTTAAAGTTTTAAACGAATATTATGGGTAATTCTTATAAATTTTCATGAAAATGTATTTAAAGAATTCACAACGCAAAGTAATTAAATCAACAACTCTTTTTTACAGCAAACATTTACAAAATGTTTAAAGTCAAAAGTTCTAGGTTAAGCATTGTTCGAGGGGGTAGTCACTGATATTTTGTACACCTTATTTCTGATTTTCATAAAATATTCCATGATTACCAGTGATTTTTCATATTTTTTTGGTGATTTCCAGTGATTACACACAATTTTTCAGTGATTTCCGGTGATAATTATAAGTTAATTATCGAGATAACCTATGATTTGTATAACTTATTACTTAAGTGAATACCCCCTCGGCATTGGACGAACAAATTATAATTAACTGAAAATTTTGTATTTTACCTTCCAAGATTCAAAATATATTTTTTAGATTAGGTCTACCTTTTATCTCAACTAGACCTTTTCATATATTTTATATTTACAACTGATTTATATTTCTAAAAAGGTCAGTTCTCAAAAAGTTTTATATATACTTTAAAAACAAGCTTTTTTATTGTTTATTTTAATCTCATTTTTCCCACTCAATATTGTCCAATTTGTGACAATGCTCAAGTTGACTCGAATGGTGTGAATCAGCGATGGGTTCTGACCCCTTTTGGTTTGGTGGGTATCCCCCGCGCACTCATTTTTGCATTTTTTCCTCCGCCTCTTCTCCGACGAGGAACACGATCATAAATTCCTTTTCTTAAACGCGACCAGGCTATTTTCAAAGCTCTTTTATTTTCGACCATGTTCTCAAATATGTCCCGTTAAGTTCGCATTGGAGATACCTCCGATCTTAGCCAAATTACGGCTGCCAAATCCGTCAGTTTTTCAGAATATCACTACGTTTTATTATCGTCATTTCGTCGCCGTTAAAACAAAACCAGGTATCTTTCCGGTGGCCTTTTTGAGAAAAATTGATTTTTAATTTTGCAGGGACTTGTGAAATCGCGTGTTAGGTTTTTACACGTGAGTTAATTTTATAGTTAAATAATTTCGTTTCAATATTGAATTTATGAGGATTTTAATTTAAAAATATTTTGCTAAAGGGGAATTTTTAAAGATACGTGGCTTGCGTGAGATAGGAGCTGACAATAAGCAAGATACGTGCTTTTGCGCGAAATGCATTGTGAATATCAAAGATACGTTTAAATGTTTTCTCGATTTAAAAAAAGAAATACAATTGCAACTTATTAATGTTTTTAATGTTATATACGTAAATTGGGGTGTAGAATCTAAATAAATATGTAAATTTTTCCAAAACCACGTGTCTCAAGTTACGTGGTTTTGTTTTAACGGCGACGATTTGTCCGATCCCGACGACGACAAGTTAAAATTCGAGTGGGTTAGATTCGAGTGCGAACGCGTCCATACCGCGGCTTTTAGAAAACAAAGGATGAAATACCGGAATCCGTAAAAGACGTACAAAGGGGTTAATTGCTCGCGAAGAATGGCGAACACCGACGCTAGCGCCTCCTACCAAGTGTTGAGTGGTCTCTCTTTCTCTTTCTTGCCTGCTGGGTTTGCTTTCTCGGAAGCTCAAGAGCACAGCCGTCCTTAGCCCCCCTCCCCATCCCCATCCCTCCGGTACTCGGCCATATTTTGCGGACGATGCGTGTGAAGTAATAAGACTAAGGGGTGTTCTTCTTCCAGGCGTTGCTAGGCAGCCTTGTTCTTTCTTACGGCACGGCGAATGGTCAAACACACTTTCAAGTATACCATCGTCTTACGCAACCAAAAGAAGTTCACACTTAGCTGGATTAAATCTTCTTTAATTACGATAAATAAATATATTTTATAAGTACGGTTTAATTAGATTAGATATTTAGTGAAAATTAACAATAATAATCAGCTAGGCTAATACCCAAGGCACCACCTTAGGCCTAAGTCGTCAAGCGACTTTTGAAGCCATTAAATGAGGTGGCCGGGTTACAATGCGTAGGAGGGTGGTGGCAAGCCCTTCATGCCACGCGAGCCAACAGCTCCCTACACTAACTATTATTATTAGATATTTTTGAGCTACACTTTGCGCCAATAGTTGGTGTTCGATTATATTAATAGTTTTTATAATTTAAAATACGTGACTTACCCGTTGTTTTTAAAATTATTTCAACTTATTAGAGATTACAAGGAAACTCCTTTGTAAATTTATACGGGAATTTCAGAACGCTTTCATCACATTTCCAAGTACGATTAACGATCTTCTAAAATGCACCATGTAGGTTTCAATATTCTCGATAGCCGTTGGGCGCTGCGCTAGCTTCGCCTCTGTAATTAAACAATTTGCCAACAATCCGATACGCCGATTGATAAAATCCAAACCTTTGAGCCATTTTCGATAATTAAATATTAAATTACTTTAAATTTAACTAACTAATTCTTCTAAATTATTTACGACTCTATTATTCAATAATCGTGTATTTTGAGCTTTAAATCATTTAAATACCCTTTGGGAAGTATTTTTCACAACAGCGACTCGAATGTTTAACGGGTGGGGGGGTAAAACTAATCCCCTTCTTTCTCTGCCAATTTGTTCGAAATGTCCTTTAACTGTCAGTTCGGATAGTTAGCCTCAACAATAACGATAACGAATTGGGCTTTTAGTGCCTAATTCTTTCCTCCTATACCGTGTTTATTTTTGTTAAAAGCCACCCGAGTGGATGAGGCTAATTTGAAGCCCTTTCTTCGGACCTCCAATTCGCACCCACTCTCCCCTTTCCCCCTTAGCCCAACCGAATGTTTCTCGCTTTTCAATTTTCGAAATTACTTAGGAATTTCGAGAAAGTTTTTCTATCAAAATTCATTGCTTGCCTAGCCAGTTCGGCCAGTTCGTTTATTGTTAACTCGCTTCCGACTTGCTATGATACTCCGTACGGTATTCCAAAGAGTTTTTTCCGTTTAAGTTGATAGCGAGAAGAGAACAGCTTCGGTAATACGACATTCTGTATTGTGAAAAATGCTGTTGGGGTTTTTTTTTGGAATAGGAAAACTTTCCCCATAAGTAGGTTTCTTTGCAAAGCATATTTTCTAAGGCGTCATGACCTAAGCCAGTCCGCGTCGGTCGCTATTTCGTAACGCCTAAGTTGGCTGTCGAGGCAACCCGACATTGTATACGTTCGGAATTTGTGTCGATCGTCCGCGGTGTATATCCGCGAATGTGTCCTTGGCGAAAAAGTTTAAAAGCGCTATTTTCAAAGGAACCCAGCGAAAAAAGAGAATTTGGTTTGTTTTCCAGTTTTGTATTTTTTTTTCAGGGGCCAAATTCTTCAACCCCCCTCCACTCAGTCCCCATTGTCGGGGTGATGGATGTTCTCTAATTAAAATTAAACGAGCGGCGAAGAAAACGCTGCCTGTTTTTAATCATAATTAAACTACTATTAGTCTCAAGAGGTCAGATTTTTCTGTTTGCCTCCTCTCTCTCTCTCTCCCGGCTCTTATTTGTATTCCGCTTATTTGATTTCTCTTAAGATAATATCGGTTCTAAACTAATTTGAATCTTGTTACTCGTATTTCGCTACTTCACCGTCCACGAGATGGCGCTAGTTATTGAAACCCCGTATATTAACTTCACCCTGGACATCGCTGTATTGCGTGATTAACACTTCTTCAGGCGCTTTGGTCTATAATATATTTTCAACACTAAGATATACAACCATACTTTTATTAATATTTCTAACAGGAGAGCTTATCTACGATGTAAAATTTAGTATAATAATAATAATAATAATAATAGTGTATTAGTTTCACAACGGGTTTACAAATATATATAACTCAAGAGGGTCAAGTCGATTAGTCGACTTTAGCCAGCTCGATATAGTTTTCAGTAGGACGAAATTACCCCCTAAAACCAAGATGTGTACACCCTAAGACGGTTCAAAATTTTCCACGTCTATTGCTCTGCCTGATGATTTAAAATTTTAAAATTACATTCCAGCATATTTTCCTATGAAATAGTGGAACAAAATAATTAAAATTTCAATTTTGCCCAACTCTAAACATTTGCAAAGGTTGAACATTGTGAAGCCTGGAAATTGTCGGCTTATGTCTAAACTATGTACGAGAGTTAAACTATAAAATACTCTTTATTAATAATATATATATTTACCAACGATAACAAGGCATGGCAACTAAACTTTCTCTAGAAGAGAGAATATGAAAGATTTGACTGGTTAGGTCGGAGTCCGTAACCAAGAGAGAGTTAATCCATTGTCCCGACGTCCCTTATATAGCGGGCCCCTCGGATGACGCTACCGGTCTCCAACCTAATTGGCTGGAGAAGAAAGCTCGCCAAGAAATCTTTGCGGACTCACTGTGGTGCAATAGTAAAAGCGTCACCGGTACTTTATCCCGCTCTTAACCCATCGGGTCAGAGGTCGCCACTTTCGGAGAATTCCGAAGGTGGACGACGCGAGCGAGGATGAGTCATCCCTACCTTCCCCAGCAGCGTTGGCCCGAAACAACTAGAGAACTCTCTGAAGTAAAGGGAAAGACTGTTAGGTACAAAGCCTACATTTGCGGATACAAATGCGGGCTTTACAACATAACGTGCTATTGTGTTTAGTTTCAATAAACTTTCAGAAGGCGGGATACGCAAATTTTAAGTAGTCTCCGTAATCTTGGATTTAAGAGCGCCAAAGTTGTTAATCCATGATTAGCGGTATAGCACGATAAAAACGTCTGACAGTTATAAATAATTTTTAGATAAATGACGCAATTTTAGTTTGTAGCAAAAAAAAACATTAGTAACAGAGATAAAAAAGAGTAAGTTGGCGATGCGGAAAGGGATGGAGGGTAATATATCCCGGTTCATTTGCGGGGAACCTCCCTTGACCAACGACCAGTGGTCGGGAATATATAAGAAGAGCGTGACAAAATGTAATAAAATTATCAAGTCGCATCACGCGGAAAAAGTCTTCGTTCATTCGGACAGTGGAGAAGAAAAGTCTGCGGAGGAAACGGAAAATTGGGTTTCCGTGGACGGAGCGTCTTAATCCCGGCTGACCCGCCGTTCTTGACCGCTGCCAGACCCAAGGAAGAAGAAGAGAGAAGGGTGTGTGCTTTGTCCGGGGGCCCACTTTTAATCTCGTCCAGATTAAGGAGTTTTCGCCACCGTTTGTCCAACAACGATAATAAATGGCATGCCCACTAGAGATTGCCGTCACTGCCACCACTGCTGAGGGACCCACGCTTTGACCGTGGCCCGCAATGGGAAAGGGAAAAATATATCCCCTACAGACCCAAGGAAGCGCGATACACTTCCGGAGAATTGATGCTAAAGTGTTTATTTCGTAATACCATTAGTCTATGATGTCGTTCCGTAAGTACGACTGTTTACGTTTACTGTCAGACTTATGGAACAAAATTTTAAATTTATGATAAGCGGCTTAAGAATTAAATATCTAAAAACAAATCCATCGCTATATAGTGAATATAAAGTACAAACGAAATTCGGAATACTTGTATTTTATTGGTTAAAGATGCTTCTATTACTGTGACAACTTACCTCAATTTCAAACAAAACAGTTCTCCGAATTTTAGTTGTGGCCAATCCAATAACACGCATCCAAAGTGCCTCTTTTTCACCCAATCCCATTTTATCCAAAATGCCTCTTTTTCACCCAATTCCATTTTATCCAAAATGCCTCTTTATCGCCCAATCCCATTTCATCCAAAATGCCTCTTTTTCATCCAATCCCATTTTATCCAAAATGCCTCTTTATCGCCCAATCCCATTTCATCCAAAATGCCTCTTTTTCACCCAATCCCATTTTATCCAAAATGCCTCTTTTTCACCCAATCCCATTTTACCCAAAATGCCTCTTTTTCACCCAATCCCATTTTATCCAAAATGCCTCTTTTTCACCCAATCCCATTTCATCCAAAATGCCTCTTTTTCACCCAATCCCATTTCATCCAAAATGCCTCTTTTTCACCCAATCCCATTTCATCCAAAATGCCTCTTTTTCACCCAATCCAATTTCATCCAAAATGCCTCTTTTTCACGGAATTCCACTTTACCCAAAATGCCTCTTTTTCACGGAATTCCACTTTACCCAAAATGCCTCTTTTTCACCCAATCCCATTTCATCCAAAATGCCTCTTTTTCACCCAATCCCATTTCATCCAAAATGCCTCTTTTTCACCCAATCCAATTTCATCCAAAATGCCTCTTTTTCACGGAATTCCACTTTACCCAAAATGCCTCTTTTTCACCCAATCCCATTTCATCCAAAATGCATCTTTTTCACCCAATCTGACTTAAATATGATACATTAGCATTTTAGATCCAAATTTGATAACTTCAATAAATTTGAAGCTAAGTAATCCGTGTACGTATAAGAAAATGAAGGGAAATGTATAAAAAAAACTGAATGTAAGTTTTGGGAAATTTCTAAGTTGGGGATTTATATCCCCCCCACCTTTCCATCCCCCCCATTGGCAGAAATGGTAATTTTGGCGAAACGTTATTGGGATAAAATGGAATTTGGCAAGACATCATTGGGATAAAATGGAATTTGGCAAGACATCATTGGGATAAAATGGAATTTGGCAAGACATCATTGGGATAAAATGGAATTAGGAAAACCATCATTGGGATAAAATGGAATTAGGAAAACCATCATTGGGATACAATGGAATTTGGCAAGACATCATTGGGATAAAATGGAATTAGGAAAACCATCATTGGGATAAAATGGAATTAGGAAAACCATCATTGGGATACAATGGAATTTGGCAAGACATCATTGGGATAAAATGGAATTTGGCAAGACATCATTGGGATAAAATGGAATTTGGCAAGACATCATTGGGATAAAATGGAATTTGGCAAGACATCATTGGGATAAAATGGAATTAGGAAAACCATCATTGGGATAAAATGGAATTAGGAAAACCATCATTGGGATACAATGGAATTTGGCAAGACATCATTGGGATAAAATGGAATTTGGCAAGACATCATTGGGATAAAATGGAATTTGGCAAGACATCATTGGGATAAAATGGAATTAGGAAAACCATCATTGGGATAAAATGGAATTAGGAAAACCATCATTGGGATACAATGGAATTTGGCAAGACATCATTGGGATAAAATGGAATTTGGCAAGACATCATTGGGATAAAATGGAATTTGGCAAGACATCATTGGGATAAAATGGAATTAGGAAAACCATCATTGGGATAAAATGGAATTAGGAAAACCATCATTGGGATACAATGGAATTTGGCAAGACATCATTGGGATAAAATGGAATTTGGCAAGACATCATTGGGATAAAATGGAATTTGGCAAGACATCATTGGGATAAAATGGAATTTGGCAAGACATCATTGGGATAAAATGGAATTTGGCAAGACATCATTGGGATAAAATGGAATTTGGCAAGACATCATTGGGATAAAATGGAATTAGGAAAACCATCATTGGGATAAAATGGAATTAGGAAAACCATCATTGGGATACAATGGAATTTGGCAAGACATCATTGGGATAAAATGGAATTTGGCAAGACATCATTGGGATAAAATGGAATTTGGCAAGACATCATTGGGATAAAATGGAATTAGGAAAACCATCATTGGGATAAAATGGAATTAGGAAAACCATCATTGGGATACAATGGAATTTGGCAAGACATCATTGGGATAAAATGGAATTTGGCAAGACATCATTGGGATAAAATGGAATTTGGCAAGACATCATTGGGATAAAATGGAATTAGGAAAACCATCATTGGGATAAAATGGAATTAGGAAAACCATCATTGGGATACAATGGAATTTGGCAAGACATCATTGGGATAAAATGGAATTTGGCAAGACATCATTGGGATAAAATGGAATTTGGCAAGACATCATTGGGATACAATGGAATTTGGTAAGACATCATTGGGATAAAATGGAATTAGGAAAACCATCATTGGGATAAAATGGAATTAGGAAAACCATCATTGGGATACAATGGAATTTGGCAAGACATCATTGGGATAAAATGGAATTAGGAAAACCATCATTGGGATAAAATGGAATTAGGAAAACCATCATTGGGATACAATGGAATTTGGCAAGACATCATTGGGATACAATGGAATTTGGCAAGACATCATTGGGATAAAATGGAATTTGGCAAGACATCATTGGGATAAAATGGAATTTGGCAAGACATCATTGGGATACAATGGAATTTGGCAAAACATCACTGGGATAGAATGGAATTAGGAAAACCATCATTGGGATACAATGGAATTTGGCAAAACATCACTGGCATAGAATGGAATTTAGAAAAACATCATTGAGATAAAAATGAAATTTGGAAAAATATCATTGGGATAACATGGAATTTGGCAAAACATCAATGGGATAAAATGGAATTGGGAAAAACATAATTGGGATAAAATGAAATTTTGAAAAACAGCTTTAGAATAAAATTGTATTTGGAAAAATATTGGAATACAATCTAATTTGGAAAAAAATCATTGAGATAAAATGGAATTTGGAAAAACATAATTGAGATTAAATGGAATTTGGAGAAACGTAATTGAGATAAAATGGAATTTGGAAAAACATCATTGAGAGAGATATGGGATTTGGGTGAAATGGGAATTGAGATAAATGTAATTGGACGAAGCATTGGAATAAATTGGAATATGGTGAAACATTATAGGGACAAATGGATTAGGATAAATGGGTACATATCAGTGAAACAAGCCAGCTTTCACGCGTGAGAACAACAACGTGTATCTTAAATCTAACTTATTCCTTTGAAAATCCTCCATGATACATTATTCACGTCAAAAGTAACCCCTTTAATATCTTTTTATTTGGCGGTTTATTTTTATTTAACGTTAGAAATTGAGGTTTATATCCCCGCTGTTTGTTCTTTCCTCTTGGCCGATTCATCGCCCGAGGCTATCAGCCCTTAATGACACAATCCCCGCTGGCAGGATTTGAGGGTAAAAACCGGAAGTGACGGAACGGAAGTTGGCGGAAGTAATAGCGTCCAACGATGTTTACCGCGCCTCCGAATGTCTTAATAAACCCGAGATCAAAAAGGATTTATATATATTTTTTAATAAGTTTTAGTGTCGCTCTCTTTAGCTACTGCTTGTGTTTAGTTTTTCTTCGAAGTCACTTCCCCAAAAACAGGCGCCGCTTTTGTAACAAGCTTGAATTTTTTCTAACGAAAGTTTTTGTCTATAAAAATATCTTCTTGATAGATTAAGATTTTTACGATCGGCAACTTACGCGTTAGGCTAAGAAGTATATTTCTGGAAAGTAGAGAGTTTTTAAAAATAACTCTGATAACGCGAAAATTTTACGGTTGGATGAACGAACTATTCTTTCGGTCCTCAACGGGGAACACCTGAATTCGAATTATTCGCCTATTTGCCCAAAGGAAGAATTTCCATTTCGAATCGGATTTGATACGTCCCTCCATCCCGGAGGTCACGAGGTCGAATCCGACGGGGATGAGAAATATGGAGACAGTGGGTGGATTTCGGGGGAACGCTCGTGGTGCGAGTGGAACATCCAGAAATCCGCGCGCGTGATATATTTGTACAATATTTGACTGTTTTACGGTAGAGGAAGCTCAGCTCTCTTCCCTCTTAGCTTCCGAGAGAACAGATGCCTTTGAAGGAAGTCGTGGCAAGGCAGCCGTGAAATAAGAGAAATTTTTAAAATTCTTTATAAAAGTTACGGGACTCTTTTTTCCCTCTACATTTTTCTGCCTCACGAGAGATGAATAGATATTTCGCCTAGATATAATAGAGATGACCTCTAACCCCGGTAATATATTAGGTGGTATTCTAAATTGTTGGTTTTTGTGAACTTCCTATGCTAATAACGTATCGCGTTACTAAATTGCTATATTTAAATCCGATCGGTGCAATCATGGACAGATGTTAAAACAGATAGCGGGTTCGAGTTCTCTCTTAGGAATGCCATTTTCTTCATCAGATTGTGATTTATTCTGGCCGAACGAGAGAGTTAGAAACCGGAATAAATTTCCGGGGCCCGTGTTCGTAGAGCCTGCTCTCGGTGGCCTGCGTTTCGTAGGGCCCATGTTTGTACACTTCTCACAAATTTATCCTCGAAAACCTATTTTTCTTAAGTAAATATGACTTTCTTGGGGTTCGGAATAATTATTGTTTTACCGGGGTCTGAGTCGGCTCTCGGTGGCCCTGCGTTTTGTAGGGCCCGTGTTCTTACACTTCTCCCAAATTTATCCCCGAAAACTTACAAGAGACTACCCGAGGTGGTTATTACCGATTTTGTTGAAATTCGGGGGTCAGGTAGACCTTATGGTAGTATGAAAATTGGCATAGGGAAAAGTTGTAATGGGCTTTAGTTTTACCATGGCAACCGAAAATGTTATTAACCTCTCAAAGCGAAAAAATCTCCATTTAAAAAAGCATGGGATTTTCTCGGTTTCACTTACTTAAAAAATTTGAAAAAACTAAATTTTAAAAACTTACTCAACAAGATGAATTTGACCTATTTTGGGTAAAATTGATCAATTTTGGTTAAGTTTTAACAAAATTTGGGTAATCGAGAAAATCCCATGCTTTTTTAAATGTAGAGGTCAAAAACATTTTAGGTTGCCATAGGTAAACTAAAGCCCATTGCAACTTTTCTCTTTGGCAATTTTCATACTACCATAAGGTCTACCTGACCCCCGAATTTCAACAAAATCGGTGATAACCACCTCGAGTAGTCTCCTTGTTAGTTATTTTAATTAAATGTATCTTTCTTGCGGCCAGAAATTATTATTGTTTTACCGAGGCCCGGGCTCGTTCTCGGTGGCTCTCCGTTTTCTTGGTTACATAAAGTTCTTTTAAATTATTTCTACGCAATTAAAATATTTACTATTCGCTATAAAGGTCTGTTATTTCCTTAAAAGGGCGTATAGTATGGTTTAACAGAAAGTAGCGTTGATTGGTGATAGTAAAAAGCAAGCCGTTGCACCAGTTATCAAACGAATTTTTGATTTATATTATACTTTTTTGATTTTCCATTTAATATTGTTTTCAATCTCAGAATCAACAGCACTGAAAATAGTAAAATCATTGGTTTTCTGTAGCGATGTATTCTTTTACTGTATGACTACAAATATTGTTTGTTTAAACCTAATCGAATTTTCAATACGACCATATTATTAAAATCATTTTTCTACGCGATATACTCAATATCATCAAAGCGCGGACCGGAGCTCGATAAATTTATAAAACCCTTGAATAAAATATGTTTAAATAAGGGGGAATTTCGTCAGAAAAAAAAGCAATATTGTTAAAAGCGCGGTTTTTCTAAGATTGGTTACAACCTTAGTTTATTCCTTGGTATATAAACATACAGCCACATTTTTTAACTTTCAAAAAGGATTTAAAATATAAATCAGTGTTTGAGTGAGGAAGATGAGAGGTTGTATATAGGTCTCTCTCGCTATAAGTTTAAAGGCAAAGACTATTTTTAGAGCCTCGGGGACGATTTTTGAAAAGTGCATTATTGACTGTGTGATTTCGATCGGTGCGTGAATTCATTCTTTTCCAACGCTCGTTTGTGTGTACATCGCGAAATGAAAACCACTGTTTGGCGAAATCAAAACTCGTACTCGATTCGGTTCTATTGTAGGAAGATTTGCCCCGTACATTTGTTTCGCAACGTCTCTAGGAAGACAATGGTGGCTGTCCCCGTGGTATTACTTTTCATATTTTTTCACAGGCAAATCCGCCAGTACATCCTAAGTCCTCGAGGCACCGGCGACGCTCTCCTCATTCCGCGAAATCAAACAAGATGGGGAACGGTGGTCGCCGCCAAAGGATATGTACGCGCCCGTGTATGTACGGGGGTTTCGTAGACGGTCCGCGGCTCCCTCTGGGAGCCTACGGTGACAATCTCCGAATTTCGTCGTTGCCTTGGCGACCGGATGAGCTTAAGATCTCGTCTTTGCTCTGATTTCGTATTCAGTCGAAACTAATTTTGGATGAGTTTCTCTCTCTCTCTGCCTGTTCGGATATATTATTAAAGCTAATTCCGCCATCTAGCGAGGATAAATAAAGACGAGGACGGGATGGAAACGCGAATTTTGCCCCAGTAAAATCATCTATTCTATTCGGCACTGTAGGCGGTGGTAACGGCTCTCTGAAATGTGTATTCGGATGAGATCGCTTCTAAATGTTTACATAATTCCAACGAAACATCGTTTTTAGATGACTAAACCTTCTTGAATTTTTAAATCGTGTCATCTTTACAGCCCGTCTGTATTTAAGATTTCCCATATAATTACATTTTTTATATATTGAAAGTGTGTGGGTTTTGGATTCCGAATTAATATCAAACAACGTCTACGTATTCTTTTAGTTTGATCCGTTTACATAATATATACTAAATTTTAACGCAATTTAGTTTATGACCAGTTTAGAGATTATAGGTGCTTTTTCTAAGGATAAACTATCTTCTCAGTGAATAAATATATTTTATTTGTGAAGAAATGTTTGTTATCTGTGGATAAATGTTTCTCATCTCTTGAGAAATGTTTCTTCTCTGCGGACAAATTTTTCTTATCTGTGGAGAAATGTTTCTTCTCTGTGGAGAAATGGTTCTTCTCTGTGGAGAAATGTTTCTTCTCTGTCGAGAATTATTTCTTCTTTGTGAAGAAATGTTTCTTCTCTGTGGAGAAATGGTTCTTCTCTGTGGAAAAATGGTTCTTCTCTGTGGAAAAAATGTTTTTTCAATGTGGAGAAATGTTTATTATCTGCGAAGAAATGTTTCTTCTCAGCGGAGAAAATGTTTCTTCTCTGAGGAAAAATGTTCCTTCTCTGTGGAGAAATGTTTCTTCTCTGTGGAGAAATGTATCTTCTCTGTGGAGAATTACTTTTTCTTTGTGAAGAAATGTTTCTTCTCTGTGTTGAAATATTTCTTCTTTGTGAAGAAATGTTTCTTGTCTGCGGAGAATTTTTTTTTCTGCGAAGAACTGTTTCTTCTCTGTGTTGAAATATTTCTTCTTTGTGAGGAAATGTTTCTTCTCTGTGGAGAATATTTTTTCTCCATTAAGAAATAACACGGCTGATGTCGAATGGTGATCCTCTATTTCGATTAGAAAAACGAAACGCCTTTCTTAGTTTTCGGAGTACATTTAAATCCCTCGCTTTTATCAATGATATAGGAAGTCAGAAGAAACTTTCAGAAACTCATGGCTTAAGGCCGGTTTAGTCCCCTTTGCTATACCCACTGTAAGATGCCATCAAAAATGAATATAACTTGAAATTTTAACTATTCCATTTATAGCCTTCGCCTTAAACTTCTAGTAATATTAAAAGGAAAAGAAAAATAACTTTAAGCTTTTTCCTTCGAAACCTCGCATATTTAAAAAGTTACCGGATAGCTTAAGCCCAATACCTATATAAATTTATTAAGGAAGAAAAACAATTTTATCGATAATTTTTTGCCTAACTTTCGCGGATAGTTAAATATATGTAATTTATATATGGTCTTAAGCCTAGTTTTCATAGTTTTCACTGGCCAGGACCCGTTGGCGATAGAACTAAATTTTGCGGAAAATCCGTTAATTAACGCGGCAAATATTTCGCCAAGGTCTTATGCCTGGCCTCATATATTTCATAATTTTTTGCTAAGTACTTTGAAAATAATTTTAATGAATAAGCTTATCCACGGGATTTTGAATCTTAAAATTATTTCAGAAATCCGAAACTGATTTTGATATTTCAGAGCAGAATTTTCGGGTTGGTTTTTGTTTTTTTTTCATCTGATTTTGGAACTGATTTTCACCCAGATTTCGGGATTTTGAAGTTGATTTCAAGATTTCTATAATTAATTAATTTTTACGAATGTCAGACACCCCTTAGATCTTTCTTAGATTATTTCAAATAATAGTTACTTAATGGCCCAGTTTTCATTGTAAATTACTAGTAATATATTCGCCTAAAACAAAGCTTTCATTTCAACCAAAATTTTAGATTTTGTTTAAATCCTAAATTTAAAAAATTCTAGAGTTGTAAGTCGGAAATGACCGAGGCCTTTTTTCTGAAAATTTTCCGTATTTTTCCTAAAAAAATAAAAATAAGTTTTAATTCCATGATTAGTCTAATATGGTTTGCAAATTTAAATAAAGCGGCATTTTCACCTCATTTTTTCGAATCTAAAAGTAAAACTAAACCTCTAGATTAATTTAAACTCATGTAACACTATTAATGTGTTGAAGTATGTTTACTGTTATTGGACATTTTATATCGATAAAAAGTTTAAAACATTAAAAACCCTTAAAAAGTAATTTATGTTTCAATTTTTTATTTTTCCGATTTGCGGAAAATTTTCCGCATTTTATTAACAACTCTAAAAAATTCTAACATTCGAAAGTGGACTAGCTTCGATAAACATTTAGTAATGGCAAAATTAAATCTTTCAAATGCTGAAACATTCAGACTCGCAGCGTGTGTCCCGTTTAACAATGCTTCGTTTATTGTCGCTAAAACTAATCTTTTAAACTTGTATAATGATATCGCTAGCCCAATTCCAAACAAACGGAAATAGTCATTTTATTAGAAACTATCTTTTGGCATTTGCTAAATTCATCCGGTATTAATTTGTGATCGTGTTTACCGAACGTTTGATAGAATTCGGAAATCGAGGGGTCCCACGTAGTAGGCAATTAATCGAAAAGCATCGAGAGGGGTAAGGTTTGCGAATAATCCCGGTTAACTTCACTCTCACCTTAATGACGGTATACTTCGGAGGTTGATAGGAGTGGCCAACGTCTCCCGTATCGAGTCCCTTCTCTCTGCAGATTAATATATTAATTCTAAATTTGTCTGTTTGTCATTATCCTAGCGGCAGAATCGACAAATTGGCAAACAGAATGTCACGGAAGAGAGAGAGAGAGAGGTCGGGTCGGGAGTCGAAAATATCATTTTCCCCGGAAACCGTTGCATATTTAATGGTTCTATTGACTGATGGCTTTTCGCCTACCTGTAGCTTCCGCTCCTCTCGGGTTCGGTGGCGCAGAAGCGACCTCTCTGATTAGACTCTCACGCGATTTGTAGCAAGACAACATGACTCTATACATCGAACTTCGGGTCACCTATTTTCTAGCGTATACAATCTAATAACATTATATCTACATTGTCAGCTCCAAAGGTCTACTTCCAACTCTCTTTGGAATAAATTGATTATTTTTTATATAAATCAACAATAATAAATAAAATTTTATTGATCACCAACTTAATTTCACTTAAATCTTTCAAATAAAAGAATGAAGAAAAATTAAAAAGTTAACATATACACGTTTTATGATAAAGAGAGTTTCAAACTACGTCTTAATCTTAACATTTAGCGAGAAAAAACCATGGTTATTTTTAAAGTCGATAGATGGCGGTGAATTATTGAAACTCACTGTAAGTCTATTTATAAGCTGCTGTAAAGATGGTCCCCGAACGCTTTTAGACCAATCAAAGTAGTTTATATTTATTGATGCGCATTTTCATTAAATGTTAAGAGGTGTGGTTAAAAAAATGTACGTATTTTATTATATACCAGTACTAACTTAATTTGTAAACCATGTTCAAAATTTTATACCGTTTGATCCAAGTCATAATTCTTAGCTTCATTCCAGTCATAGTTCGTGATTAACTTATCCTTTTTCTGTAAATCATAGAGCGTAGCACTCGGCGAATTTTGCTTTCTACTTTTTCTGTTGGCGTCCTCGTGAAGGGTCCGAAGGGACGGCTCTACTTCAGTGTCAAAAGCAGTTGACGTGAAATATAACTAAATGAACGGACGGCTGAAGTCTCCCGGGGGTCAGCCCCCGCCCCTCTCCCTATTATAGTTTTTTTTGGGGGGGCCGTATGTCCGTTACACTGTCTTAACCAATTCCTCGATAGTTTTACCGAGTTTGTGCCGTCAACGTTCGGACTTTATCGTAACAGCGTCCGCTACAAAGTAAATAGTTTATACTGTCCGGATGGAATATCAATTTTAGCGTCCATTTTTTTTCCCTATCCTCTTCTATAATATACATCATCCGAAATCTCTGTCGAAATCTTGTCTATGTGTAGGGACTATATATATATATATATATATATATATATATAGTGTGTGTAAGAATAGTAATAAAAAAATAGATATTAATATCATTTTGGTGGTGCCGGCGAAAAATGACATGGCATGTTTTTTAGAGACGAGGATGATAAAGTTGACCAAGGCTTAGTTGTCGTCCCCTCGCCCAAAGAAACATTTTGCGCTTCTACCCCAAGAATCCTAGCTTCGTAGACGCGAACTAGCAGTATATGTATTACATATAGAGAGAAGACCCCGTCTGTCTTCTGTCTCCCTTTCATTCTTTTTGATATTCTTTCGGGGGCTTTTATTTTTGCGTCCTTTTTTTTCGCGTCTTCGGCGGCGCGATCATTTTTCCCCATTTTTGTAAAAATTTCGATTGATTGGCTTAAAAAGAAGGGGGAACCCTTTCCTGATAGTTTGATTGGATCGTTGGAAAGAATTGGTTTGCAGGGGGGCGTCCCCCGATTGATTGGGGCGGACGGCGCAGGTGCCCACGCGTCCATCGTCGATGAGGGAAGGGCCCGAGAATCTTCGATCTCCAATCTTGATCGGTTTTGAGCGGCCGTACGCCGGGGACTCTCTCCAGGCCGCGGATGCGAACACGAAAACCCCTTCTCGTTTCTTGGTCGATCGACGGAGCTCTTAAAGTCTGCTTCTCCCGGAGATCCCGTCTGTCTCTGGCCGGCCGAGCTCCTACTTTTTCCTGTCGTTTTCGTATTCTTTTCCCGGATGTCTTCGAAAGGCACTCTTTGAAATCTTAACGTATTTGAACGTTTTGTAAACATAACCTTGGAGGTAAACAATAGATAATGTTAACCTTCATTATTCCTCAACACGCGTTCAAACATTTAAATTAATTACGCGAGAAACGCAACTTCAAGTCAATATATTCAAATTGATAACTTTAATTTTTAATGGGGAAACAATGCTTTGACACGTTGTACTGTCTCAAGGAGGACAGACAGTTACCATGTTGTTAATAAGATCCTTCCACAATACCATGATATCCCTGTTGTTATTCTTTAGGTAAAGGACCTCCGCGTGGTCCTTTTGTCGATCCCTTTACACGGGGAAGAAAAGAGGGGAAAGAAAATGTCAGAATCCTTAGCCACGTGACAAAATGAAAACAAATAGTGTTTGAAGTATTAGGTGGTCGGATGCGTGGGGGGGGGGGGGTGACAAAGAAATCGAGGGAGAGTCGCCAAGGAATCGCGAAAATGGTTGGGGAATTTAAAAAGGCGAAAATAGAATGCCGCCTAGCATACTAAATAATGTAGTCGATCGAATACTCGGAAAGCGCTCCCCTTCATCGAGATCCACTAGTCATTCGGAAACAAAAACCACGCGTACAGACGGTACCTTCCTTACAACTTTATTAGTAGTGTCTTTCTCCCAAAAACGGAATCGAGCGTAGGTACAGACGTAGTCAATTTTAACAAAAAGTAAAAAGGTCGCGTACGAAATTTTGCTCGCGTTAAAGTCGCCGTTCTGCAGACATTCGCGACTTCACCCCTCCCCGTTCTCTTTTTACAACATTTCATTTCAATCAAGCAATAGCCACGTATAGAATATGATTATGGATTTATGTGTAAAAGTAAAACTTTACTTTTTAACGTAATTAAGTCCTACTGAAACAGCACACTTCAGAACCTGTAGAAGCGATCCAATTGAATAGTGCGATTTGTTGCTTGAAATATATCAACGTGTTTCCATAAGTAACATAATAATTATAAGTGTGTTTAATGCTAATTTATTTACCAAACCCTTTTTAACCTTGGGTTTATTTAGACACTACGGTGCTATGTGCTTAGAAAAACTTGTAGAGGTTAACGTTAATAGTTAGTGTAGGGAGCTGTTGGCTCGCGTGGCTTGTAGGGCTCGCTACCACCCTCCTACGCAAAGTAACCCGGCCACCTGTTTAAAGGCATTATAAGTCGCTAGATGACTTGGGCCTAAGTTAATGCCTTGGGTATTAGCCTAGCTGATTATTATTATTATTTATTACTATTAACTAAACCTCGATTAATTCTGAAAATCAGTTCGGTGAACGAGTTTCAGTAATATTTGACAAATGCTTAGTTAAACGAAAGGCAGGCGATGATACCTCAGCGTGACCTTGGTGACCTATGACGTCGGCTTCCCTGTGTTGTGAAAAGTACAATCTTAATAGTAATTTTTAAAGCCGATAGATGGTGGTGGGGTTCTTCGCGACCGAAACGAGTCTAGATGGCGCAACGGCGCTAGCTTCTCCGAGGTCGCGCTTATGATCTAGCGTCTGCTACAGACATATTAAAAGGTCATAAAAATGTTTTTTCTTAAAGAAACTTATCAAAATATAATCAAACGTTGTAAAAATTATATTAAAATGCAAGTATCTATATTTTTAAAGTTAAATTTTCGAATAAAGATGAGGAAAAACTAATAGTGTCTACTTTAGCCACTACCTATCTAGGTTTCAATGGCAAACCAAAGGGGGCGTAGCGATAGTTTTCGGTCGAGAATAAAAGATGGGTGTGAGCGTTGATACATGATTTCAAGAAAGTGTTCCTTGAGACCCCATCCACAGCAGATATAAATTATGGCTCAATAAGTACTATATTCCCAACTCAATGGTTTCTACACCCTTTTAAGAGCCAAAGAATAATTTGAATTTCAGAACATTTGAGCTGGATTATTCAGTTGGCACACGAGCTAACAGCTCCCTACACTCAATATTATTGTTAACTTCGACAAGTTTTTACGGAAAGGGGAAAAGAAGAACTCGGGGTAATTCCCCTTTAACCAGAACTAGTAAAACAGTTAGGTAATTTTAAGAACTAGTAAAACAGTTAGGTAATTTTAAGAACTAGTAAAACAGTTAGGTACTTTTAAGAACTAGTAAAACAGTTAGGTAATTTTAAGAACTAGTAAAACAGTTAGGTACCTTTAAGAACTAGTAAAACAGTTAGGTAATTTTAAGAACTAGTAAAACAATTAGGTAATTTTAAGAACTAGTAAAACAGTTAGGTAATTTTAAGAACTAGTAAAACAGTTAGGTAATTTTAAGAACTAATAAAACAGTTAGGTAATTTTAAGAACTAGTAAAACAGTTAGGTAATTTTAAGAACTAGTAAAAAGGTTAAGTAATTATAAGAACTAGTAAAAAGGTTAAGTAATTATAAGAACTAGTAAAAAGTTAGGTAATTCTAAGAACTTGTTAAAAGGTTAGGTAATTCTAAAAACTTGTTTAAAAGTCAGGGAATTCAAAGAACTAGCAAAAAAAGGCCGGGAATTCAAAGAACTAGCAAAAAAAGGCCGGGAATTCCAAGAACTAGTAAAAAAAGGCAGGGAATTCCAAGAACTAGTAAAAAAAGGCAGGGAATTCAAAGAACTAGCAAAAAAAGGCCGGGAATTCAAAGAACTAGTAAAAAAAGGTTAGGTAATTCTAAGAACTTGTTAAAAAGTCAGGGAATTCCAAGAACTAGCAAAAAAAGGCCGGGAATTCCAAGAACTAGTAAAAAAAGGCAGGGAATTCCAAGAACTAGTAAATACCTGGAAAACTCAACTTGGCTACGAGTTTTCACCCAATGCCACGAGCTGGATTCGAACCCAGTTCTTCTAGCTGCGAGGTGAAAGTGCTAACCACTCCGCCATCCTACGTAATTTCGCACTTGTTAAAGCGATGTTAATATACATATTTTGGGGTATTCCTCGTACGTTCAGAAATAGGAGCGAGGAGAGAGACTGCGGGAAAATGGGATTTATCCTGTATGGGAAGAGGGGTGAAGAGAGGGTCACCCTTTATTCCGAAATAGGGAGATGGAGAAGGGGTACGCTGGCGGCGCCGAACTTGTTTCCGCTTCTTTTGGTCTTTATCACGCACCACGTCACGCTGATCGTCATTTCCGGCACGATGGATCCCCGCTCTCTAGATTCGGAGCTGCCTTCTTTATTCCCATTGTACCGCGCATTGTCGTTGAAGGGGACATCTAGCGAGAAGGACACCCGATATGTTGATCGGATTAAGATTTCCGGTTTCAGCCTTTTTGATTCCGAAGCGATCCTTCCTCCCTCTGGCGGGATTTCCACACTCCCAAAGCGTGCCGAAGAGACGGCCATTATTTTAAAATTAGACAAAATTCATTCCCGCGTAATTGTCTCCTTGCTCCGTCGAAGGACGTTAACCCTTCTAATTATCTTATCAACCTTTCCTTTGTTTATGCTATTGATAACCGAATGCGTTAAACAATCATTAACCCAGCCCAAAATTTTCGAATTAGGCGGTTAATGAGACCTTCTTCCCGGCATATTTCGCCAAACGCATTCCCCCGTAAGTTATATCGCGCGCCATTATTGTGGATTTTATGTCGAAAACAGGGGCTAAGACGGCGCTAATTCCCCGGAATAAATATTCGTCTCATTATACCCATTCGAATGAGTACTCGCAAGACGACAATTATTCGATTTATCTTCGGTTGCTTTCCATTGGGTTGGGCTTAATGGGTCAGTCGTGAGTGCCATCTATGGTCGTTACGACAATACATGAACAAATATAGGGTTGTTTGTGCTCGTTCGAAAGGTCGTGACCTGTTTCTTTTAATGGTACCATTACGTTAATTTTAAGAAGTAACGATATCGAAAATATTTCCCACGAAATTAAAACGAAATTCCACTAACAATATTGTTTTGGTAAACGGTTCTTTATGCCATACCCCTTTCGGATACTTTTCATGCAATGCATTTGGATACAACTACAGTACAGGCTAGTTTCTTTTTCCAAATGTTTCTTATATCAGTTCTTCGCTAGTACACGCTCCACCGAGTCTACGGGCTACTACTAGGACTAGTATGGTAGGCTAGTTTTTGGGAGTTGGGTCGTCGTCTTCTTGTCTATGAAGCTGCAGCTCTTGCTAGGAATTTCAAAATTCTTTCGCCTTCGGTCGGAATGTAGTTTGGGGGGGGGGAAAGGGGTGCAACTTTTTACCATCCCCCCATTATCTTCCTCTGGTTGTACTCATCCGGCTACACCCAATACACCGCCCCCCCCCCTCCCATCGCGAGACTCGTAGAAAAAGAAAAGCAGTCCCTGTTATTCCGAGTTTTCCGAAACTTTCAAATCTTGCTTCGTTGAATACTCGGTTTAAAAAAAAAAACAATAAAAAATACTTTGGAAAATATGAAGACTTCGTAATTCACTTCCAGTCTATAGGGCTTACACGAATTTTTTTTGTTCTTTTATTTACGTCTCCCCTTCGCTCTACCCCCCGCATCTTCTAAGTCTATGGTTTTAAAGGGTGAAATCTTGTTTTGGTATATCGTAAATATTTGGTAATGTTTATCTACTATTATTTTCATTTAATGCTTCCAAATGTATCTGACTGAGGTTCTAGTTTGCTCGAACCAATAGACCCTTAGCTTTTGGCTGTATTTGTATTGCGAGTACACAAATAGCATCATCAAATATTTACGCGAATAGTCTGTTAGGGTATATATATTTCAAACGGAACTATTGATAAATGAGCAAAAAGATGTTAGGTGTTGTTGTGGCTGTAGTCTGCTTTTGTAACCAAAGGTGGTACCTGTCCAACACGTGCCCGCCCAGTTTCTAATTTGTCAAAACCAGTACTACGTTTCTGATTAGTCCCATCCATACCTGCCCAGTTTCCAACTTGACCCACACACACCTGCCCAGTTTCTAACCAGTTCAACACGCGGCTGCCCAGTTTCTAACCTGTCCAATCTACAAACTACAATTTTTCCAAAAACCGATGATCCTCCCAAACCTGCTCCTTCGTGCTATTTTACCTGACCAACCATTAACCTTTGCAGATAATCTGTACAGTTCCACCCTTGTTCGCAACACTTTCAGAACCAACACCGGATGTCATTCCTTTACCAAAATACTGATTTATCTACCTGACAAATGATTGTCGGCGTTTTTTTAGAACCCCCCCCCCCCAAGTAATACGCACTCTGCCTAAAGTGGTCCCACGAAATTCCCCCCAAAAAAGGTTTATTTTGGTGGAGTTGTCATATTTTGCTCTATCCGCTTAAATGGAATACTCCAAGAATTTTAAGAATTCCCTCCGCAACAAACCATTTAGCAGCGCCGAAAATGTCAAGAGTCATACGAGGGAGTGGCCAATATTGGAACCCTTTCTTGGGAGTCAGAAATACTAGAGGTTATATTCCCTTTAAAATATTTTAAAATTTTCTGCACGGTTAGATTTGGGATTCTGAAAATTGGGAATTTGATATATCTGAAACCGTAAGTGCAAGAAATGTTCTATGTGAAACTTAATTATTTGTGGTAAAAGTTGGACAAAACAGTCTTTTTGTTCAAAACCATTAACGGCATATTGGTTCGCGTTGTAGTCTCGTGCGTCGCGGGTTCAGGTACACTACTTAGTTATAGGCCAAATTTGCTATTCGGTCGCTTTGGGACGAAAAGAGTATGTCACCTTTTACCCCAAACTACCAACTTCTTCCATACAATAACAGACAAACTGTATTTTGAAGTTGCTCGCTATTTCCTAAAAATTACTCCAAAACTAGCGAATAGTTTTCGCCTATTGAGTTTTATCTGTGTTTCATTAATATCAGTGAGTTTCCGAAACTGTTTCCATTTATCACACATATTCCGATTAATTTAGTATTTCTTCCTTATTATATTTTCTTCATTAAACCATTTATTATGGAATATATTTACAAATAATTCCACGTACAAAAATTCATCGAATATTAATTTAAAATGCATGAAAATTAAGTAACGTAGTTTGTATTTTAAATGTGGAAAAGTTAATAATATGTCAGTCAACCTGAACCCGTGACGCTCGAGACTACAACGCGAACCAATAAAACGATAATTTTTAACAAAAAGACTATACTAACAAGGAGAGTAACCGAGGTGTTTATTGCCGATTTTGTTCAAAGTTGGGCGTAATGTAGATCTATATGAGATATGAAATTTCCCAAAAGGAGACGTTGCACTACCCATTCGATTTGCCATGGCAACCAAAAAATATTTTTGACCACTTAAAACAAAAAAATCTCAATTTAAAAAAGCATAGGATTTTCTCGGTTTCACAGGGTCCTTTAAAATTTTTAATATCACGAAATGGGTAATTTGGATCACATTTAGGTAAATTTCATCAGGGTTGGGTAAATTGGAACATTTTTAGGGTAAAATTGTAACAATGTTTGGGTAAAACAAGGAAAGAAATTTGTTTTAAGTGGTCAAAAACATTTTCGGTAGTGCAACGTCTCCTTTTGGGAAATTTCATATCTCATATAGGTCTACATTACGCCCAACTTTGAACAAAATTGGCAATAAACACCTCGAGTACTCTCCTTGTAAGTTTTGTCCAACTTTGACCACTGATACTATATAAACTATAGGAGCTAGGGAAAATTGGTAATGGGAAATTTTGGTCGTTTGACTAGGCTTAACAACATATTTAAATTTTAAATAAATCCATAAAAAGCCATTTCCCATAGAAGAAGTGCGATGTCCTTTTGGTAGTGGCAAATGTTAGAAGTTGTAATGGCTATTTGTGGGGACCAGTGGCGTAGCCAGAAATTCTCCAAGGGGGGGTCGAAATATGTGAATGTTAAGAGGGGGTCGAGAAGGGGTGGAAATTTAGTACAGTTGAAGGTAGGCCCAAGGGGGGGGTCTGGACCAGGAAACCCCCCTTGTCTACGCTACTGGTGGGGACCATTTCGCTTTCCCCCTCGCGTGCCGAGGGAAAACTCGACCATGATATCAGGCTATCATCTAAACATATAATCATTCTCCCTAAACGCGGAACCTCCAATTTTGTTTCCATTAGAAATTAAAACACAGCAATCTATAATCCGCCTTTTTCTAACGCCCTTTTTTTCGGCTAAAGTTTAAATTGAGAAAAATTTAAAACAATTTTGTAGTTTTCCTTTTTCAAGTCCAAATTTGGGTGGGTTTAACTTTGGCCGGTTTCACTGTTGGCATAGCGACGGTCGGTATAGTGGACGAAAGAGCACAATTTGTAAATGGACTCATTGCTCGAGAAAGTGGCATCCGTAAATCATAATAGGCTTCTTTCTTTTTCTCTCTCTCTGTATGTCCTGCTTCCCTTTCCGTCCGTCGGGTGGCGCTGGTATCGTAAAATGGACTGCGGGGGAGGGGGGCGTGAAACACGCCTTCCTATGGCGGGCGCGTGCCCAACTCCAACCGCTGGGAATTCTAAAAGGCAAAATATAATTTCGTTTAATTGATGTATACCTGTTTTACAGAGCCGCAACCCGCTACGACCGCGTGACAAGTCTTAATAGCCCTAAAAGCTATTACGTGTCCAGTGAACGCCATCTTTCGGTGGGAGAAGCAAACAGACGCTATTTTGAAAACCCTTTCGAAAATGTAATTTGGGTTTCAGTAAACGCTAGCGATACGATATTTTTAACGACTATGGCCTCGAACTGATGGCTTTTATTCTTTATGATTTTTAATTAGGGAGTGTTTTAAAATAATTCGAGCGTGCCGGACAACTGGGGCGTTCAGTTTTACACTTACACCGTTGTTATTCCCGCTGTTAGTTAATTCGTGCATAATTTATCGGCTAAAAGAACCGTATTCTGATTTTTATTCAAATTAAATTGACCATATGTTGAAACTTTGAGACCACTCGTGTTGTCTCAATCGAATTAGAATTATGTTATATTTTTAAAAATGATGACGTCTTCTTGAACGTCATTTAGTTAGGAAATTTATATTTTTCAGTCATTTATTTTCAATAGTTAGAACTAAAATATTAGCGGGAAAACTTTGTCCTTACTTTGTTGCCTGTTGATTCACTAATTTTTCAATTTAAAATAAGAGTGCTCATAAAATCAGCAAATATTTGGATTAGTTTTAACTTTTATCAGACGTTAATAAATTTATTTCCGCTCATAATTTAGTATAACGGTGGGGTGGTGGAGTGGTTAGCACTCTCACCTCGCAGCAAGAGGAGCCGGGTTCGATCCCAGTTTGTAGCACTGGGTGAAAACTCGGAACAACTCCTTCCGCGTTGAGTTTGCAAGCTCTCTCTCCGCTCGTTTAAGGGGTTTTCCCCCGAGCTATTGGGTTTCCCCTTTCATAAAAACTTGTTGAGGTTAATGGTAATAGTAAGTGTAGGGAGCTGTTAGCTCGTGTGGCTTGAAGGGCTTGCCACCACCCTCGTACGCATTGTTACCCGGCCACCTGAATTAATGGCTTTAGAAGTCGCTTGATGACTTAGGCCTAAGGTGGTACCTGGGGTGATTAGCCTAGCCAGCTATTCAGGTTACCTTTTATGTAATAATATTTCCTTTGACAATTTTTTACTTTATATTTTACTTTTATCAGAAGTTAATGAATTCACCTCATCTAATATTTTAGTATAAATGTGTCTTTTCTGGTTATGTTTTAACTAAAAATATTTTATCGCAACATTTACTTAAAATTATCAAGATAAATAAAAATTCCCTGACTTTTTACAAATTCTTAAAATTCCCTGACTTTTTACAAATTCTTAAAATTCCCTGACTTTTTACAAATTCTTAAAATTCCCTGACTTTTTACAAATTCTTAAAATTCCCTGACTTTATACAAATTCTTAAAATTCCCTGACTTTTTACAAATTCTTAAAATTCCCTGACTTTTTACAAATTCTTAAAATTCCCTGACTTTTTACAAATTCTTAAAATTCCCTGACTTTTTACAAATTCTTAAAATTCCCTGACTTTTTACAAATTCTTAAAATTCCCTGACTTTTTACAAATTCTTAAAATTCCCTGACTTTTTACAAATTCTTAAAATTCCCTGACTTTTTACAAATTCTTAAAATTCCCTGACTTTTTACAAATTCTTAAAATTCCCTGACTTTTTACAAATTCTTAAAATTCCCTGACTTTTTACAAATTCTTAAAATTCCCTGACTTTTTATAAAATCTTAAAATTCCCTGACTTTTTACAAATTCTTAAAATTCCCTGACTTTTTACAAATTCTTAAAATTCCCTGACTTTTTACAAATTCTTAAAATTCCCTGACTTTTTACAAATTCTTAAACTTCCCTGACGTTTAAGTCCTATTTTCAGAATCCCAGATTTAGCCGCGTAACCTCTGACATGTGGCCACTGAAGTATTTAAGAATTTGTTTTTTTAAACCATGAATAAATTGCAAATTAATATTTTCGTTAACGACATTCCCACGTGTATATTTTCCATAGCCATCCGTTTGCGAAAAAAATCGCCACCAAAGATCAAAGAGGGAGAGTCCGAGTGGTCATTCCCATTGTCCAAATTAAGGGCCGCGCTTCCAATATGATCGTGTTCCTGTAAACTAATGGCTTAAATGGCCCAGGCTTCTACATCGCGGAGACCGAGGGAAACAGTGTTGGGAAGCTAATGGTTGTTTTACTGTCTGGACGTGACAAAGATCGGGATCTTGCTGCCGGCCCGACTCTCCTCTATCTATTTATACGGATATCGCTCTATCTATTTTGGTAAGTACAAATATTAGTTTCTTTCTTTTTTTACTGCTTTAGGCGGTCGCCTTTTATATCTAACGGAGATTAAAAGACCCACGTTTGTTTTTGGCAACCATCTGACCGGCATACTAAGATCCCTTGAAATACAATACAGAAATAAACCCCTTATACTGTTCACAAATCTGTATCAGAGATTCGATATTCGACGTACCTTATTGTACTCCGTTCGACCGAACAGTCCCTCTCCAGCGAACGAATCCAGGTAAAAATGTACAAAGGTAAAAATTTACAAAGGTAAACATGTACAAAGGTAAAAATGTACAAAGGTAAAAATTTACAAAGGTAAACATGTACAAAGGTAAAAATGTACAAAGGTAAAAATGTACAAACAAAGGTACAAATTTACAAAGGTAAAAATGTACAAACAAAGGTAAAAGGTAAAAATGTACAAAGGTAAAAATGTACAAACAAAGGTAAAAGGTAAAAATGTACAAAGGTAAAAATGTACAAACAAAGGTAAAAGGTAAAAATGTACAAAGGTAAAAATGTACAAACAAAGGTAAAAGGTAAAAATGTACAAAGGTAAAAATGTACAAACAAAGGTACAAATTTACAAAGGTAAAAATGTACAAACAAAGATAAAAATGTACAAACAAAGGTAAAAATTTACAAAGGTAAAAATGTACAAGGTCCAAAAAAGGTATCTTATCGAAAAATATTTTTTTAAATAAAAGGTATAAAAAGCAAAATATAACGGTATAATATGTCATTCTAGTTTAGTAATCATAGAAGATGAAATCCAAGCTGTTAGTGAGTAATCATTAAAGGCGTGGATAAGATTTGTGATTCTGGGTTCATGTATTAAAGAAAACAAACTGGGAAAATGTGTATATCGATAATATCGTGGCATTGTGCTCAGCGCGCCAAATTTAACTGTCGTGGTATTCTTCGAACCAATCTGGATATGACAGATCCAACTATATTTAAGAACCATAACCATCCGCGTTATGAACTTCGACTCGGGTCTGTTTTTTTAAAAGTGACTTATAAATATTTTTATAACATTTATTTGAATGAAACGATTTTATTTTTAAATTAAACCTTTTTACGCTTGCGGTAAATTTTTACCGTTGTACATTTTTACCACCCATCCCAACCAACAGTCCCATTCGACCGAATTCGACCGACCAGTCTGGAAAGATTCTAGCCAACAATGTTTTCGGTCGAACGGGATTCTGTTAAGTAGTATAACCCATATCTTTGAATGGAAAATTTAAAAATAATTCTAATGTGGAAACGGTCATTTTGAAGATGGTTATTTGTAGGTACGTGGTAGGTTTTCTTTGCTTTTAGTTTAATATTACAGCTAGATATTTTCTATGTATATCTTTCGAGAACACGAAAATGTAATTTTTCAATTTAGCTATAAGAAAACATTACTCCGCCTATTTCTTTACATTTTTAATACCTACAAATTTCAATTTCAACCCAATTGATAGCTTCTCAAAAGCCGTTTTTCGACCCATTATTGAAGAATATATATATATTTTTAAATTCCAATATTATAAATGAAATATTAACTCAATATTGAGATATCAGTATTTCCATGTTCGAAAGTTTGTTTTCAAAAACTCAGCTGAAAATATAACAGCAAAACATTTGATGACAAATATTTATAAAGATGTATAATATCAAAACAGTATAGATCGAATTACAATTTTTGACGGGAAAAGACGACTTTAAAGGGGTAAAATTCATCCGAGGTAACGTGGTGATGGCGTTATTTGTTAGTAGATGGCGCTCTGATAGCAACATGACGTCATAATTTTGATTTTCAACGATTGGTTGAAAGTTTTCAGTTTTTAGTGGAGAACGGTTTTGTCGAGATTTAAAATACAAAATTATCTTCCCTGATTGGATAGTTTAAAATTGTATTATAGGGCCATCTATGGCGGAGAGTGCTAACTACTGTTAAAATTAATCGTTAATTTATATTACAAAAATTATATATTTTTAATAAGAATTTAAAGTACTATAATTTAGTAATTAATTAATAACTTTAAAAAAAATCATAAACTTTATAGTGTCGCCATCTATTTCAAACATTATTAAATAGGAAGATAACTCGGGTGGATTTCACCCCTTTTTGCATATTTCCCTGTAGGCAATATGTGAATGCGTCTATATTATAAATCTTAAGAGAGATGTGTTCTACTACAAAAACTAGCACCTATACTACTCTGCTTGACGATGTAAAATGTTCAAATTACACTACGTAGAGATATTTTCTCATTTATAAACCTAATTTTTCCTATAAAATATTTTTAGAAAATCACTATGATAACGAATTTTCTTCTGCACGGTAATAGTGAGTGTTGGACGCTGTTGGCTCGAGTGGCATGAAGTGAATAGAATTGTTTTGAAATGGCACAATATCGCAACACTGCGTACAATGTTTAGTTACAGAAAAGTTAACCGATTAATGAGTTTTTTTACAACTGCACAACAGATGCGTTCATGAACCCAACAACCTGCCGAAATTTTCTTTACACTTAAAACCTAGTTTTCACTGGACATAACACTCCACAGAGAATTTCGTTTTGCTAACGAACACTGAAACTCGATTACCAAGGCCTAACCCCTAACCATGTAGATTTTCTCCGGTAGGCACAATTTCTTGAAACGCTTACAATTTCTAGCAGGAATCCATACCTCTACTTGGAATGCTTATCGCGGCAGATTTTCGTCTCGATGTGGATGACGGTTTTTTGGACGTCACTATAGCCACGGTCACACTAGAGCTTAAAACCCAGTTTAGTTCGGTTTGAATGCCAGTTTTGACCGCCGACGATAATTCTTGGTTCACACGTTTGAAATCGCTTCACCCCTTTTCGCTTAACGTCATTTCAAATTATGACCAGAATTTTCAAAATACGAAACTTTATCCCAAAACAATTAGTTCATCATGTTTACTATAAATACAGTAATAGTATTTGACATTATTTAGAATTTTATTCCCATTATTTTTGAAAATACGAGCAATTTTACTCCCCCGCCTGGTCGTTTTGAAAGCGATTCTAAGCGAACCGACTTGGACGAGTTGCTTCCCGCGGAACGATTTTTCACGCTGGTTTTGAAAACTTGTCTAATACGAAGCGATTTTAGGAGTAAATGTGAACCTGGCTTATGTTAACTTAACAAACAACAAAGTGAGAGGGGATTTTTTTCTGTCGTAAGCGGGGCCAAAGCCTTCAGAGTGATCTTACCATACGCGATACGGCAGGATAAGCATTCCAAGTAGAGGTATGGATTCCTGTTTCTAGCTAATCACTTCCGATTTCTATTTGTCTTTTTTTGCAATCCAAAATTTATTTTAGATAAGCTTTTAGAACCGTTTTGTAGCTAGATGGTGCCTTTAGGAAAGTCTTTCTTCAATTGGTCACTGTTTAAAATTGAAAGACCTAACGTCATGCAAAGACGGGCTTTCTTTTATCTATAAAAATATATATAATTTGTTAAAATAAGATACGTATTCCACCTAAAACTAATTCAAACGTAAATAACTGCGGCCCTAAAAATATTTTCCACCATCATTTTACCTCGAGCGCCCTACTCCTAGCGCCAGAGAAGTATAGCGGACGGTTCTAGAAATACTATACGTAGCGAGAGGCGGAGAGGAGGGAAATGCAATGCTTAGAGATGTGTACGTATTTGTTTTTATCCCAAGTAACATTAGGTGAACCAACTACGGTACCATGGCTGGTGGAAAATTAAAAGTTTTCTTATTTATTTTATATTATTTTAAATGAATTTCTTCAACAATTCTTTTAAAATAAACTCTTTATATTTTATTCAGATTTTAGACAAATTCAAAATGACGCTTTTTTTTAGCGCGAAGCGAATAAAATTTTGGCCACTTTACATACCAATACAATCCCCCTTCTATCACAAATAATATTTTCTATATTTTACAGTAGCCTCGTAATGAATATTTAAATTCCCTCGTTTTATTTATACGATATGAAAAAGGCCGTTATTTTTAGGATGTTATACGGCCTATTTTGAGGTCCATTTTGAAGTTTTCATATCTTTTCGGTTCGTGAAAATTTGAGGGTGACCCCCCGCAGTTCGCAAAGAAAATCGGGCGAAGGGAACAGCCGGGCACTTGAATTCTTTAGCGGCCCGAAGCTGTATACTACACGTCAAGAAAGAAAACGTTGAATTTCTTTAATAAAAACGCGTTATGTACTTCTGAACTACCCCTTATATACTTCCACTCTGTTCCTTAATTTGAATACATTTGTGTCGATGGGGGAGGAATAGAAGGGATGAAATTTTATGAAAAAAAAACCAGCGTATACAATCGCTCGTTGAAAATTCTTACCCAAAACGACCAGCCTCCCTTTAAACCTACCCTTATAAGTTAGGAAATTGTAACGCTCCACTAGCTTCACCCTTTACAATACGTCTCAGACTTGAACTAAAAAAAGGAACTGTAACTGTGTTTTGGAACTTGGTGGAAAAAAAATACGTCCCTTGGAGAAATGTTGAGAGGGGCCTTTGGAAGAAAGGGGGCCCCTTTTGAACCCCTTTGGACCAATTGTAATCGCCGCAAATAGCTCACGATCTGTCTTGCAGCCTTAAGGGTCATTACATTTTTTTGCGTTGGGAGGCGCTTTCCCCGTTCTCTATATAGTACTTTGGAGTTTTCTGATACAGAAGAAAACTTCAGAGTCTTGCATAAAACGTCTATATCGCCCCCTCACTTCCTCCCCCCCGCCTTGACGCGCCTATAGCTTTGTTTCCCCGCTGCGAGTGTAGTCGAGAGAGAGAGTTTCGAAGTGATCGTAGTGTAGTTCAGTAGACGTCTTTGCTCTTTCTAGCCCGTTTCTCCATCTTCATCCTTTACATCTTGTAGTTTAAAGTGGGCCAACCCCCACGCCTCCGTCGTATTCCAAGTTATATATTTTGGGAGTGTAAAAGCCATAGACTTTCCTTTCGCCCGGAAAGTAATTTTAATAATGCGTTCTTCGGCGCATACCCCTCTCTTCGTTGTACTATTGACGGACAAACGCCAGAAGGAGAAGTCCTGGTAAAAGGGGTTACGCCACTGTTTCGGTGGAAGGGTTATTTGTATCGTTTGACGTCGTGGCGCCCCCTATCAGCGGCGATGGACTTTGGCTCCGTTCGCGCCTCATAAGGATATATTTAATATTTCTCCTAGAATACGAAATTCTTGAGGGTTATAAGTTTTCCGTCACAACGAAAAGTGGCGATTTTATACGAAATACCCTCTCGCTCTTGGTGTTTCTATTTATAGATCGTGGGTTTGAACCGTATGGCGCGCCACTGTGTCACACACACATATTTTTACTTTAAAATGCCTTTGAAATATCGTTGGCTTGGTTTAATAATGTCGTAACTTGAAAATTTACTTTTGAGAAATTCAACTTTAATGTTTTAGAACTTTATACTAATTCAGGTATTTTAGAGAAGTATAAAATATAAACTATTTTAGAGTATAATATATATGAAAAACAAGTTGCAATGAGAAAGAAAACTAAAATCTAATGTTAAAATAGAAAATATCAAGTTACTACATTTTTCAACCCAGTTGTTTAGATTAATAATATCGTAAATTGAAGTTACGACATTTTTCAACAAAGTTGTTTAAATTAATAAAATCGTAACTTGAAGTTACGACATTTTTCAACCCAGTTGTTTAAATTAATAAAATCGTAACTTGAAGTTACGACATTTTTCAACCCAGTTGTTTAGATCAATAATATCGTAACTTGAAGTTACTAATTTAATTTTAAATTTTTTTCTGGATTAATAATATCGTAACCAAGATACGACATTTTTTAAATTGAAATATCGCCATAACTATAAATTATATTTAATTTTTAACTGAATTAGGGGAAAAATCATCCGTTTTTACATTAGAAAATGTCCTCAGTAGAGTTACGACTAAGTTAGAGTTACGACTTTATTAAACCAAGCCAACGTTATGTATTTGAAATTCTGGAAAAATTCTCGATGTTGGGGTAGAGGTTTATTCCTTAATATGTCAAAACGAAGCAATTTAAAGTTTTCATAGTCGAGAGCGTGTTATATACTCAGTTGCAAACTTTATAGAAAGAAAAAATTCAAATAGAGAAATCGCTTTTAAATAGTAAGCAGTTGACTTTATTTTTACCCGAACTGAGATTTAACAAACTTAAATCAGTCAAATTCCAATAAATATTGGCGAAAAATGGAATAAACATTTCCAGATTATGATAAGAATCTTGTATGAATGAACTCTTTTGGGTATATAAATTATTATTGAATTATTCTGCCCAAATAAATTTGGCCCCAAAATGCCCTAATTTAATTTCTTCGGTACACTGCTTAAAGGCAGGGATTTACAAAAACTTAGAATAGCTTTATTTCGTAAAATATTAGTGATATAGTTATAGTATATTTTATGGTTGTAGGTGAAAGTGCCCTTAACAACACTGGTTATGAAACCCACCTACGGTTGGCTCATATTTTTTTAATTAAATATTAATTAAAACGATATATTAAAGCAAGTTTTTTTCATTTCATTTAACTTCATTTGATTTCACCCAAAAGCGTTTAAAAGTATGTAGAACATTTTATTGGTTAGTTGAAACTTGCGGGTTTCGTTAGGCTGCATAAGGCATTGTCTACAAATAGAAGATTAAAATATACAGGGTGTTTTCAACTTGATCGTCTCAGACATTTTCTTTAAAAACAAATTAATCTAGAATTCTGAATTTTTTATGTGTATTATCAAAAGTAAATGCACCGAAGTTATCAGACTGCTATACTCTCTATGTTGGAGGCGTTTTACTTATGAAGTTACATTTTGACCTCGAATTTGAAATTTTGTGCGCTCCTAGGCGGAAAAAAAAACGTTTTTTTTAGAAAACCATTTTTTATACATAGAAATAGCTAAACCAACAATTCCCAAGTGCAATTTATCACGTCAAAAGACGGGGATGGAAATTAGCTTTTATTTGACTCTATTTTCTCATCATTTTATAAGGAAAACGCCCTCCGATTCTGGGCGCTATTTCAATAACTTCGGTTCATTTACTTCTGGTATTAGTTAAGGTACAGATGTATTACAAAATACTCCTTAAGGTACACAAAAGTAAATACTGATAATAGTTAAAGCAAGTGTGTCGGCTTGATGTGTAGTAACTCTTTTTTTCAATGTCGCTAGAGTCGAAATCAAAAGTCGGTACCTACAGATACCCCTCGCGCTCATTGGATCGTTTGTAAATTGGCCTAAAACATAAATTATAGTAATTTTAAACATTAGTTTTCAATCGGATATATAATTTAGGTTAAAGTCCATTAAATAAAGTATAAGTTAACTAATTATAATACTCTACGTTATCATTTGGCTACTGTTTCAACAACTTTCTTATTGAATTGCTTTGTCTTTGTCTAACATTAAAAAAATAATAATTTTTCAAAACGGAGAAATATTTCCCTTTTTTTCTGATATTTACAATTTATAGCGTTCCATTAGTAATAAATATACACTGGTAATATCAGAATTTAGAGGTTGGCTTTCGATTAACTCTTATCCATGAATAAAAAAAGTTCGGCGATATTTAAATAATATTTATTTAAATAACCAATATTTGAATAATAATTGTAAAATGTTTCAATAATCGAAAGTGGATAAGCCTATTATTTAAACAAAACAAACAATTATTTAAATAAATACCATTTTAATTCAAATAAATGCTTGGTTGCGTAAAAAACATAATTAAATAAGTTAAAATTATATTCTTTTTACCAACTTTTGTTAAATAAATCGGAAGTTTCGTGGATAATGAATAAACAATTCCGAGCACTATCAGAATTGTAGATGAAATATATTTTCAGAAAAATGTCTGGGTTGATCAAATTTAAATACCATGTACATCTTCTGAGTAAATTATTTAATTTAAGAAATTAGCTAAAGTGTATGTTTCAAGCAAATATGGGTAAGTTATATCTCGAAGAAAAACCTTTACGAAATTATCATTCAGTTCATTTCACTTTTTCTTTACACGTAAAGCAATCCAGATTTGTTTATGTATTTATATATTCGGCAATACAAAAAGTGACTCCTCTATCGCGGGGAGAGCAAAAATGAACGGGAACTTTTGGTGGAGCCCCTGGTGTACGGGTTTTAGTGGGAAACGTGCCTAAACCGCGAGTAAAATATTCCATTTGGGGAAATGCCACGGCGGCATTTGAAATTCCAGAAGTGGCTCCATCTAGTTTACCTTCGCCGAGTTGTTTAGCAAACTTATCTAAGCCAAAACCGTTAGAACAACGAATTGAATTCAGCCCCATCACGTCCACTTTGTCCTATTGCTAAACTAGGCCGTCTCGGTATCGCTAGTAAACACTATCGAGCGAACGTTACTAGCTCAGCTCGTACCATCTTCCTCGCTTTCCTAAACGCTATTAGGTAAGCTACTTTCGAAGTCACGTAAAAGAAATCTAAGAATGGGTTGATTGGAAGACATTGGAACGCGGCGGAGGATGGCAGAGTGGGCGAAGGGTGGGCGGGGAAGACTGTCGGGTGTTTTGGGAAATGATCTTAGTATGGTTCCTTGTATAAATCAGGTCTGCGAGCTGGGCTGCCGGCGAACGCTTTTATGACGAGATTTGAGCGCCGGACTCCGGAACCAGTAAACTAGCTTAAGAGAGCTATTTATAAGCGGCTTATCAGCGCATAATCGTATTACTGGAAGGTATTTCCTAATCCGGTTGCTTTATTCTGAGGCGCATCTTCTCCCTTTGCTATCTCTCTAGCTCATCTATGTACAGTTCATCTTCTCCTCTTGACTCTAGTCCCCCCCTCCCACCCCCTCGTTACGGATTCCATATTTGTCTCCCCCGCAAGGACGAAATTTTTACATTTTCTCCCTCTTCCCCCCCCTAACACTTCCTGGAAGTAGTTTTGGTACTGTTACCCCTATCATGACGTAAATGTCAATACGGGCTCGGCGTTCGGATAAGAAATTTACCGTTCATTTCTTTTCTATCCATATCCGAAAATTATCCGAATAAAAACTTATTTGTTGCATATTAAATCGTTTAATATTCGCGAAAAATATCCATAAATAAACAGTTAATCGAATTTTTTATGATTAATTGAAATTTTGGCTCTAATGTCAATGTCAATTTCTTATTTGATTCATACTTATACTAATATCAGAAGTAAATGAACCGAAGTTATCGATATAGCGCTATGAAAATGATGAGAAAATCGAATCAAATAAAAGGTTATTTCCATCCCCGTATTTTGACGCGATAAATTGCACTTGGGAATTGTGGGTATAGCTATTTCTATGTATAAAAAATGGTTTTCTAAAAAAAACGTTTTTTTTTCCGCCTAGGAGCGCACAAAATTTCAAATTCGAGGTAAAAATATTACTTCATGAGGAAAACGCCTCCAGCATGGGGAGTATAGCAGTCTGATACCTTCGGTTCCTTTACTTTTGCTAATATTTATGAATTTATAAAGGTCCATACTAAATTATTTTCATGGTTAAAATATATTGGATAAAATAAATAAATTTATGAAGAACAAACTCGTGAACTAAGGATAAAAATACTAGTTTTATTTTTATCCTTCGTTCACAAGTTTGTTCCTCGTAAATTTATTTATTTTATCCTATTTATGAATTTAAAAGAATAAACTTCGTTAAATTTGCAGGTATAATTTGTAATAAACATGTTTCGAACCGCTTTGAAGATCATCATCAGATGATGATCATCAAAACGGCTCGAAACATGTCAGACCCCTAGTTCCACTAGGTATATTAAAAATTATGTATGTTAATTTAACGAAATTATTTCCTTTAAATTCATAAATTTCAACCAGTATATAGACTGCAACAACCACACTTTCCTTCAACTTATACCATAAGTGTATAATATATCGACATAAGTGTGACACTTCCTATTCTTCACATGCAAAGGCTTTACTGACAGACGCGTCACACGTAGCCTTTGACAGCGCCTCGCTAGGGGGAGATTTTCTTCTGGTGATGACGTCACTTCGTTACTAGCTCTCAGTGAAATATTCCCCAAAGTGACAAACTTATGGAATAATATTATTATGCTTATACCAATAATACTAGAGTTGTAAGTATCCGCATTTTTCCGAAATAAATAATAAAAAAAGTTTTTATTCCATGATTAGTCTAATATTGTTGGCAAATATAAATAAAGTGGCATTTTTGCTTCATTTTTTCGAATCTAAAAGTAAAACTAAACATCTAGACTAGTTTTATCATTAAAACATTAAAAACCCTTAAAACGTAATTGGTTTTAAATTTTCATTTTTCCGATTTGCGGAAAATTTTTCGCATATTATTTTTCCGAAAAATTAACAACTCTAAATAATACGGTTAAAAGGTACATTTATACCCTGGTAGATTACTTCTCCCTGCACATTCGTGATCTGCGTGGAGAACACTTCTACAGGCGCTGGTAGATCAAAAATGGACCAAATGAAATTAACTTCTACCCAGAATTCAAAGATTTTAATAAGACAATTAGAACAGATTTATTTTACAGTAATTAATGTTTTTTTTACGTTATGACATCCAAAAGTATTATTTTAATGGTAGAAACATTAATTATCAGGGTTAATAGGGGAGGGTGAGATGTTCCTTTATAATTATTTTTTTTTGGAAAGAGAGGGTAAAGTATAAACTCATTTAAAAGTTAAAAAAGAGGAAGAAAAATGAAGTAAGTGTTCTTTTGTAGGAAAAGTAGGGACTAAGGAAACTGCTAATTACAATTTCTATGTTTGTAAGAAAAAAATAACGGCGCTAGAGATAAAGATAAGAGCGAGGAATTAGGAGGGTAAGAATGACAGAGGGTAACTGAAAAAACTTCTAAAGTCTAACATAATTAGGCCTTCCATGGGAATTCACTGGCTTTGGAAGGGCCCTAGTCCCGGGTAGAAAAATAGTCTCGGGGTCCTGAGTTGCAGCATCTGTCTTGGGCCTTAATTTGGTCCGCCAGTGCGCCTATAAACATTACTCAATAACTTAAACATCGCGTGTTTAGGAGAGCTCTTTTTTTATGGAATTCCTCCCCCATCCCTAACGTATCACCCCCCCCCCATACTCCCATACTCACATACACCCCTACCACACTTTCCCTCGAGATTTTGGCCCCTCTAAGCGTGGGAGAAAGAAAACGAAGGGAATTTTTCAATTTGTACTCTTAGTTTGGGAGAGATCTGGCAGATGGCGCGGTCTGCTTAAGGGCCCACTCCCGGAATAAAAGAAATGAATTGTACACGGGGCGAAGCTGGATAAAAAGTGACTAAGGTTATTTTTCTTACATTTCTTTTTCCAGTTTAACTAGATCACGTTTCCAAGTTAGCTTAACGGATCTTACGTTCATTTAAATATATTTCTAATTAAATTTGTTACGTTATATTCGACTGTGTTTTGACCGAGGACCGTATGTAAAATGGCGAACATTGACCGAAGTGCGCTGAAAGAGTACGCTATCGTTGACAACTTCGCGATGTCTTGTTTACTTTCTTACAAGAACTATTTGATAAAGGATAATTTTGGCCATCTTTAAACTACTACGACAAATAAATTGCAACGTACGACAGCGCTCCTAACGAGAGAACCGGAAAACTTTTCCACTCAAATACAAAGCACGTGCGTACAAGATGTAAGTTCAAATGTCGTTCCCTTATTATGGTCGCGAGTTTAGGATTTGGGCCCAAGTCATCTAGCGACTTTCCACGCGTTGTAACCCGGCTACCTGAATTTATGGCTTTAAAAGTCGCTTAATGACTTAGGCCTATGGTGGTGCCTTGGGTATTAGCCTATAGTTGATTATTATATTAATCAGGTTGCCGGGTTACAATGCGTAGGAGCGTGGTGGTAAGCCCTACAAGCCTCGCGAGTCAACAGCTCCCTACACTAACTGTTACCGTTAAGGGGGAAGAATACGGTAAAAGCCTCTTTTTCGTTCAAGCTGAACGTTTCTGTTTTAACAATTACATAATTGAAAATTATATTTTTCTTATTAGGCTGAACCTTCCTCTAGTGCTTAAAATAATTTTGATAATTTTAATATTAGTTAACGAGATATAAGGTCCTAACTAAAGGGTAGTTTGGGCGCTTGCCCAAGTTGTTTAGCTCCGGGGGTCCGAATTAAAACGTAATAACTTAATTACTTTTAAATTTAAGATTGTCAAAATTATAGATAGTAGTAGTAGCAAAAGTAGCATAAGACCCAAAAGTGTGTCAGAACGGTATAGTAGTTAATGAGAGTTTGTCGCAAAGTAAAAAAGGGAAACGAAGGGGGGTCGGAAAATACGTCATCAAAATCGAGGTACTCCAGCGCCGCCGAGTGAGGCGTTTTAGAACGTATGTCTACGGGCGAGTAAATCGAAGAGAGAAAATCGCGCCAGACTATAGACTAAATATAAAGTTGCTAGTACTATTCCAACTAGTAGGATATGTAGTCTATAGTGTGACTAGGTCTCACTAGAAATTTTAATAGGCGCGAAGGTACAGCTGACACACTTTTGGGCTCTTTTACCTAAATTCGCTAAAGGCCTAATTTAAACAGGCTGAATTTCTGTTTACAAACTCATTTATAAAATTAGAGAAGGACCTAACGTAGTTAAATGTTTTTTGGGGGCAGTTATAGATCAAATTGGAGGTGGGGCCTCGTGGGAAATGGCTACCTGAGCGGCGTCTGGAAATTAATTTCGGTTTTTTCCCGCCTGTTTCTCTCTTTCTGTTCCATTTTTTTCTCCTCCTCCATATCCGGGACGACCATTTTTTACTTCGAGGGTTGTTAGAAGGGGGCGCTGTAGTGCTCCGCCCATTTGGCGCCCTTTCCTTCCCAACCGCCCCCTCATTTTCCACACGCTCGAATCTCGCTCATTCCTTTTCGCCTTAGCGTTACGCAGTTAATAAAAAAATGTTCCAGAAACTGTTTTAAACGTTCTTTGCTCTTCATCTTCTTCTTGTAGGGAAGGAACCGTTTCGTTCTCTCTCTCTCTCTCTCTCTCTCTCTCTCTCTCTCTCGTTTTCCGGTCGTTTTCGTGACCCGCTTCATTTTTGGTATTTCAGAAGGCCTTCTTTTTTTTTGTTCCTTCTACACGGATGAGGATGGAGAGAGAGAGAGCGTCGATTCTTAGGCCATCACCATTGCCCGAATAACGGAGTTTTTGAGAGCTCCCCGATCACCCCTCTCACAAAGTTTGGCGCTCTTTTGGACCACGAAGGGTTGCGGGGAGAGAATAAGCAATTTAAACCAATGTTAGGTTCAACGAAAATCAAGTATTACCTTCCCTTAATGACGTTTCTACTTTAAGGCTTGTTTTAGGAAGGAACGTTTAGATGGTAATAGATAAAAAAGTTATATTTGGTATCATCTATATGATCGAATGATTTTTGCCCCACTGTACCGCATTTATCTGTTGATGATCTTATTAAATTAAATAATGAAATGAAATTAACTAAATGTATTACCAAAATGAAATTTTAAATTAAATAATGAAATGAAATTAACTAAATGTATTACCAAAATGAAATTTTAAATTAAATAATGAAATGAAATTAAGTAAATATATTACCCAAATTAAATAATGAACTGAAATTAACTAAATATATTAACAAAATTAAATTTTAAATTAAATATATTACCCAAATTAAATATTGAAATGAAAGTAACTAAATATATTACCCAAATTAAATATTGAAATGAAATTAAGTAAATATATTACCCAAATTAAATAATGAAATGAAATTAACTAAATCTATTACCAAAATCAAATAATGAAATGAAATTAACTAAATCTATTACCAAAATCAAATAATGAAATGAAATTAACTAAATATATTACCAAAATCAAATAATGAAATGAAATTAACTAAATATATTATCCAAATCAAATAATGAAATGAAATTTTAAATTAAAAATATTACCCAAATTAAATAATGAAATGAAATTAACTAAATATATTACCAATATTAAATTTTAAATTAAATAATTAAATTAATTTAACTAAATATATTACCAAAATTAAATTTTAAATTAAATAATGAATTAATAATTAATTAAATATATTATAAACACTCTAAAATACCTAATTTCCCTCTCCGCTTTCAAAAATTCTAAACACAATCTCCTCCCCGTTCAATATTCTAAAATACCTAACCTCCACCTACAAAAATTTATCAATCTGTACTTTAGTATTATAATATTATAAAACTACATTACGCTATATTGTGGAATTATACAACTGAGGTTGTTGAGAATTCATGGTAAGAGTTAGTGAAGATTTCAGAAATGAAAATGGAAAAGTTTCTGGTAAAAAAAAATTAATTTGAATCCCCCAAAAGGTGGATTCCCGGGCGAAGATCACGACAAGAAAAATTGTCGCCATAAAAAATGTGTGTGAATATCTTTTTGGATGGTACTCGAGGGTCCAATGGTCCTTGTCTAAATGAGTTATGCCCGATTAAGCGTAACCCCCTCCCTCCCTCGAACCAAACATAATTCGAGGCAGGCGAGTCCGTTTCTCTTCGCGGAAGTAGAATAGGAATAGCGCCAAGGTGATACGTCAGAGTTTATATTGTTTTTGAGCGTAGCTTACGTCGGTATAATCGCGACTTCAGCTCCGCTAAACGGTACCCGACGGAGTCGTAACTTATCACGGGATTTTCCAGGACAAGTGGCGACGTTCGGCGGTGGCTAGTAGAAATACTTTCCTTCGTAACTTCGGGACTATGTAGAGAAGAACTATCTATTTACGTAACCCGGGTGCGG
Organism: Leiobunum rupestre; assembly: GCF_980474605.1. Taxonomy (NCBI): domain Eukaryota; kingdom Metazoa; phylum Arthropoda; class Arachnida; order Opiliones; family Sclerosomatidae; genus Leiobunum; species Leiobunum rupestre. The sequence goes on from NC_143390.1 coordinate 16,402,822, forward strand.
GGTAAGGTACGCGCGGCTTGAACCTTGTCCAAAGGTGTCAGTTAAGCCTTTCGGGGTCATTCTAACGAAATAACGGCGAGGTATTCTTGGAGAATAAAACTAGCCAGGATTTCACTCTTTTAATAAAGCTAGTCGCGAACTTGGAAGCGCGGCTTGTCAAGCCTTCTCGAATCCGATACAAAGTTAGCTCTAATTATATTTGGGTTCCTACGAATGGTTATGTTCGGGAGCTAGTGGCGGTGGCGAGGGGTCCCAGTTTTAGCTTCGCGAGGACGCGATAGTTGATTAGACAGCCACCAGCCGGCGCTAGTTCCGCGTATCTTTCTCCCACTTTCCTCTCCCTCCCGTTTCTCGTATTCTCCAAGGTGTCGTTATCCCGGCCTGAATGATGCCAACGTAGTGACATTTACAATACCAGCGCCCTCCTCATATTTATACTAGCTCCGAAATGGGGGTATTCGCTAGCCTACCGCCACCTAGCGGACAAGTTGGGAATGATAGCGAGCGACGTATTAATAAGGGGAAACTGCTGGAGGACGTTTTCATTTATGGTGGCAAAAATGAAGGCGCTCCTAAGACCCTTAATTTGACATACGTTAATGACAATATATCTCTCGGATACTTGTATAGGAACTTGGTTGGGGGAAGCCGTGATGATCTTTCTCGCCCTGCCTGCCCGAACGAATAGTTTACCTGAATGTTTGAGCCTAATGTCGAGATATATTCCCTCCGCCTTCGACTAAAGTATCAGGTTCCTCCGACCACTTCGACGTAATTTGAGTGTCATCAACTTTATTTAGTAAAGTTCGATGTACCGCGCGCTTTTATTAGGAGAGCATTATGACGAATTATTAAAGGGCTAAAGAGAAGATTTAGGCCATTGTTGGCTGCCCTCTAGTGGCTTGAAGAGCTATTAATATCTTTTTTTCTAGGTTTTTTTAATTCGAGGTAGGGATGAGAAGGTTCTTTGTTTCTTCAACTCAATTTTTTTTTATTGGCGACTAAAGACCTTCGAAATAATGAGAAAGTTCAAAAAATGAGCGCGACATTTTCCGTCGCATTTGTTTTTATTAGGCTGGTACCTTTTCTTCGAACCGACCCGCAAAGTCTAAAGTTTATTAATGATTTATCGCCACTGATATGTTTCTGACTGGGTCTAGATTTTGTTTCGTAATCTCGAAATGTTCCTTGTAAGTTCCTAGGAGGTAGATGGAATCTGTTCCATTGCGCCGAATCCCGTTCGACTGAAAAACCCGCACTTCTCCGGGTTTAGGATTCGGTTTTTTCCGTTTCAGCATCTGTCAGAACAGCATGCAGTGTTACCTAACCTAACCTAACCTAAACTCACCTAACCTAACCTCACCCAACCTAACCTCCCCCCTTTTCGGCTTTCCGTTGCTATATGCAACGCGTTTTGAAATTTTTAACGTTTAGGCTTAGTTTCTCTTTTAGATTTGACAGTCGCCAGCCAGATTTTCCGCACGGTACTGATGAGTTCCAAATAGAACGAAACCGGTCTACCGTTGGAATTTCTGGCTATTTTATTTATTTTTAATTTAGTTTATTACTCGAAGATCTATTTGATCCGAGTTTCGCGTTTTTTGTTTGTTCGAAGACCTATTGGTACGTGTTATTAGTAAGTTTTTTAATTTCTTCAAATTTGTTTAGGATTTAGCTTTATTATCCCTTTTAATTATGGACTAATCTACTTTTTCGCGTATTTTAATAACCTAACCTAACCTCCCCTAACCTAACCGAACCTAACCTAACCTCACCTAACCTCACCTAACCTCACCTAACCTAACCTAACCTAACCTCACCTCACCTAACCTAACCTAACCTAACCAGGAAATTTTTAAAGTGGTCAACTCATTTGCCCACTACTAAAAATACAAAACCCGCCTTTGGGCAAATTTCATCAAAAACATTGGCGGAATTCGGTCTAATGGGAATTCGGTCGAATGTGATTCGGCGCAATGGGAAGATACCGGTAGATGCCGAAAGCTTTGATCTTTTAAAATATACATACGGAAAACGTTGAATATTTAATTTAGTTTTCGTTAAGATGGGGAAATAGAAAGAGTGATTTTAATCAGATTTGAAAGGGAAGTTTTCTTCCAACTTTTTTATACCACTGCTAACGATATTTAGTCGCGAGATAGTTACCCCGCAATTTTGTGTTTCCTCCCTTCGAAATGTTGCTACAATTAGAGTCGAAAAGATAAATTAAATCGTATTTACATAAGAATTTCATTTCGGTTTTAAATTAAACTAATATTTGGGGCCCAGAATTTTCACATACGGCTAATTAAGTTTACTCGTCTTTGGGGTGGTCTTCGCGGGAAAGCCCCAACGGTATTGAAATTTAAATTCGTACTAAGATTTGAAGATTACGGATTTCGGGAATTCACGAAGCGATTTGTAGTTCGAAACCATGACCTATTAGTGTTGGCTAACAAGGAGAGTACCCGAGGCGTTTATTGCCGATTTAGTTCAAAGTCAGCCGTAATGTGGACCTATATGATATATGAAATTTCCCAAAAGGAGACGTTGCACTACCCATTCGATTTGCCATGGCAACCGAAAATGTTTTTGACCACTTACAACCAAAATAAGATTTTTCCCTTATTTTACCCAAAATTTGTTACAAATTTACCCTAAAATTGTTTCAATTTACCCAAACTTGATGAAATTTACCTAAATGTGGTCCAAATTACACATTTCGTGATTTTAAATTTGTTTCAAAATTTTCGCTGCTAGGACCCTGTGAAACCGAGAAAATCCCATGCTTTTTTAAATGGAGATTTTATTGTTTTAAGTGATCAAAAACATTTTCGGTTGCTATAGCAAAACGAATGGGTAGTGCAACGTCTCCTTTTGGGAAATTTCATATCTCATATAGGTCTACATTACGGCCGACTTTGAACAAAATCGGCAATAAACACCTCGGGTACTCTCCTTGTAAGAGCAACGGTATTGGCGAGGAAATTATTCTCTACCACGCGTCTTGCTTCTACCGGGTTAGCCCATAAATCTGGAAATGGCCGTCATTAAGCAACGAAGAGTGCCCCTCTCCCTATTTTAGACCACTTAGTCTGAATTTCAAGCGCCTTGGCGTAACAGCGCTGGAGATGCCAAAGTGGATAGGATATACTTTTAAGCTATTAACTTTAATTTAGTAGCTCTAACACTTTTGCCAAATTACCAATTGTCTCTAAATGTTTGTCCTTGTTCCAAAACTGATGTTTACCAGATGTTGTACCATCTTGTAAGAGTGGAACTCAATTGGCCGAGTGATAAATACCACTATTACGTTTGTGTTTTTGTATCTAACTAACGGTAAATTACTTCAAAATGCTGGAAAGTGTAGCGATACTTTAATTTTCTTTGTTCTATAGCTCTTGATGTAATTCTTTACCACACTTTTTGAAATATTTTAAAATAGTTATGTGTAAATTGGCACCTCTAAAATATTTTATTATGAATAGAGGTCGGAGATGGTTAACTTTTATTCAATAGATAAAGCTCTCAAAATTATTCGTAAAATGTTTTGATCAAGTAATTTATATTTCTGTATTATTCGATTAATTGTTTCGATAAATTTGTAAAATTAATCGGAAAAACGACGTTTTTTTCGATAAAAAGCTCAAAATTTACGAATAATACATGTTTTTTAATCATTTTCCGAAATTTTAACCGGTAAATTTCTTTGTTTAAATTTTTTTCTCAAAAAAATCAATTTAATCATGGATAATGATTAACCGTTACCGACCTCTAATTATGAACAAAATTGATGGATTAGTAGAAAATAAATGTTGTCGTTTAGCTAAAGATCAAAGTGTAGTTTATTTTCACATCATTTAACGTATCTCACCACAGATATCACAGAATGACTGCGTTGATATGATTTTTAGCATTTTTTCCCTTCCTATCTCTCGCTAAAAATAGGTTAAATATCTCAATGGTTCACTCTCCCTAAGTATAGTTAAATTAATTCTGCATGTAAAAATGTATTTACCGTTTCATTAACGATTAAAGTGAAATCGCGTTTGGGTTTCGATCTGGCCATCAAAATCGAATCTATTTCTGTTGAGATCCGCTGAAAGCCTTTGCTGCTACCAAAAGCGACATAAGACCCAAAAGTGTGTCAGTACGGTAAAATGTTTAAAGCGAGCTAGTCTCGAAGTAAAAAGAGGGAGTGGGAGAGGGGGTTGAAAATACGTCATCAAAATTTGAAATTTTCTCCACTCCAGCGCCGCCGAGTGAGGCGTTTTAGAACGTATGTCTACGGGCGAGTTAATCGAAGAGAGAAAATTGTTGGAAATTAAAAAACCAAAATAAACATTATGCTATATTTTTCTTTTAAACTTGTATTTTGTTTTGCGGACCTCGTAACAGAATCGCTTCGCCGACGTCGGACCTTTGATTTTTTTATAGCTATCCCCAGTTTTGGAAATTTGAACTTTAACCCCCCAACTCTAGGCGTGAGAACCTTTTTGTTTTTATAGTCGCACAGAAGACTAAATAATATGTTGTATTTTTGTTAGTGTGGTATTGACTGTCGAGATAGACATACGTATGCTCCATTAATGTCAATAAACGTTTTGTATTTTAACCAATTTGAAATCGGAGTTATTTCCCGACATAAACATTAATCGGGTTTACTATTTCTACGTTTCTCAACAAAAATCGCGCCAGACCATAGACTAAATATAGCGTTATTAGTACTATTTCAACTAGTAGGTTATGCAGTCTATTGTGAGACTAGCTCTCAGTAAATATTTTAACGGGCGCAAAGGTAGAGCTGACACACTTTTGGGTCTTATGTCACTTTTGCTGCTACTGGTAGTTTGAATTAGTTTCACATTGTATAACTTTCGTTTGTCGTAATTCTAGTCTGAACGATTCGAAGAAAATGGAGTAAAGAAAATTTTGTAAAGCTGGCCAGACGAAAGTCAAAATTACTATGATTAAATGATTTGGTCTTCTCTTGATGTCTGTTCAATAATCAATGACCAGCTTATCGTCCTCTAAGGAACTTCAGCCTTATAGTTTGACCCCGGGAAAGAATCTCAGTTCACAAGGCCACCAAGTGATCAATTACCACTAGTTTTCAACCAGTAAAAATTTCTTTCTACACCAAGTTTTTTAACCGATCAAATTCTGTCAAACCCGTCACTTTCTTCTTGGGGTTAATTATCCTGGGTCAAACTGTCCTTTTGCACGATACTTATTACTATGGCCATTTTAATTACGGTTACAAAAGTACAAACTATACACCAATGAGGATATAAGAAGAAACTAATAGGCATCGTCAAGACAGTTAAAGGGATAAAAACTTGCGGTCCAAACTACAAATAGAATAATTAGGTGTCGTCTGTTAAGAGGACCTTTAGCTCGGCGAAATTTTCTTCTTAAATCCACATTGTGAAAGTGGACCCAAAATTGGTAAAAGTGGCTGTTAGGTGCTCAAACCCAATACACCTTCGTCAGTAAAGACGTTGTCAGCCAAGTCTTCTAGATAAAAAACAAAAACTGTCAGACGTATGATCAGAAGTACATAATATATTATTTACGCCATAAAAATTAAATCTAGATTTTCTAGTATTCGTTAATTTCATGATCAAACTGCAGAAGCGTACCTAGCAACGCGGCTGAAAATTTTCCGCGTGCAGAGGCGTAGACGGATGGGCACAGTGGGCACGTGCCCTACCCGAAACGTATTATATAATACCATAAGTCTATAATGTTATTCCATAAGTTTGTCACTTTGGGGAGTATTTTACAGAGAGCTAGTAACGGAGTGACGTCATCACAAGATGAAAATCTCCCCCTAGCGAGGCGCCGTCAAAGGCTACGTGTGACATGTTAGCAAGCGGACGCAAAATGGTGACGAAGCCCGTAATCTCTGTCTAGTGAATAGCTCTCAGTAAAACTTTTGCAAGTGAATAATTGGAAGTGTCACACTTATGTTACAATATTATACACTTATGATAATACTGAAAACGGGTATCCTGAATCCATACCTCCACTTGGAATGCTTATACTACCGTATCGCGTATGGTAAGAGTACTCTGACGGCTTTGGCCACGCCTACGATACAAAAAATCCCCTCTGCGCACGCTCCCCTCTCACGTTGTTGTTTGTTAAGTAAACATATAGTGACGTCAAAAAAACCGTCAGCCACATCGAGGCGAAAATCTGCCGCGATAAGCGTTCCAAGTAGGGGTCGAAGTATATGAAGTATAATTTAAGGTATTAAAAGTCGCTAGATGACCTGGGCCTAAGGCGGGGTGCCTTGGGTATTAGCCTAGCTGATTATTATTATTATTATAACATAATATTATTACAGTAAATTTATGTAATAGTAATTGAAAATTACTATATGAAAAATTTATCCCCGCATCTTTTGGAGTGGTTAGCACTTTCGCCTCGCAGCAAAAGGAGCCGGGTTCGATCCCGACTTGTGGCACTGGGTGAAAACTCAGACGAACTTCTTCCGCGTTGAGTTTGCAAGTTCTCTCCCCACTGGTTTAAGGGGTTTCCCCCGAGCTCTTCGGTTTCCCCTTCCGTAAAAACTTTTTGAGGTTAACGGTAATAGTTAGTGTAGGGAGCTGTTGGCTCGCGTGGCTTGCAGGGCTTGGCACCACCCTCCTACGCATTGTAACCCGGCCACCTGAATTAAAGGCTTAAAAAGTCGCTCGATGACTTAGGCCTAAGGTGGTGCCTTGGGTATTAGCCTAGCTGATTATTATTAAAAAGAGTAGCCCTAATAATTCCGGACAAGCGAGTAGTTTATGGGGCGGAGTAATTCTCATCCCGGGAACAGGTAAATAAAACGTTTTAGGGTAAAAAGAGTACACTTTTAGTCCAAGAACCGGCGAAAAGAAACCACCTACTATTAAAACATCAATACCAGTCAAGCAAACGAATTCGAAGCTTTTAATTCATTTTTCTAAATATAGATGGCTGCAAAGATACATGTTTCGAGTAAATAACATACTATCAGTATAGAGATAGTTTCAAGCAAATAACATTAGTAGTAATAGGTATCTGCTAAGAATGACAAAATTCCCTCTTTAAACTGTAGACTGTTAAGAAACCATGAACGGGAAGGTTCATTGTTCTTTCTTTCACTAATAACTTCGGAGAACTGCGAAAGAAAGAATTCCTGGGCGTGAAGGAAGTACAGCTGCTTCTGATGGGCGGCCTCGCCAGAAGGGACCTTCGCTACAGCGAAATGGTCCTGCAAAAAAACAGAAGCAGAAACTAAAGAGAAAACTAGTAGCGGTACAAATTGTTTGGATAGAGAAAAAAAAGAGGGGTTGGTATTATGGGGGAAAGACGAAACAAAAATAATTCTTTTGTTCGTTAGACGAACAAGACTGGGGCATTGAGTATTGGGACCAAACCGTAGCGAATTATTTGGAAGAAAGCCGAAAATGGGGGTACATTCTGCGACGTAAACTGTCGGAGTGGATGGTCTAAAAGAATGCCAACATTCTGCGACGTAAACTGTAGGAGCGGATGGTCTAAAAGAATGCCAACATTCTGTGATGTAAACTGTGGGAGCGGATGGTCTAAAAGAATGCCAACATTCTGCGACGTAAACTGTGGGAGCGGATGGTCTAAAAGAATGCCAACATTCTGCGACGTAAACTGTGGGAGCGGATGGTCTAAAAGAATGCCAACATTCTGCGACGTAAACTGTGGGAGCGGATGGTCTAAAAGAATGCCAACATTCTGCGACGTAAACTGTGGGAGCGGATGGTCTAAAAGAATGGCAACATTCTGCGACGTAAACTGTGGGAGCGGATGGTCTAAAAGAATGCCAACATTCTGCGACGTAAACTGTGGGAGCGGATGGTCTAAAAGAATGCCAACATTCTGCGACGTAAACTGTGGGAGCGGATGGTCTAAAAGAATGCCAACATTCTGCGACGTAAACTGTGGGAGCGGATGGTCTAAAAGAATGCCAACATTCTGCGACGTAAACTGTGGGAGCGGATGGTCTAAAAGAATGGCAACATTCTGCGACGTAAACTGTGGGAGCGGATGGTCTAAAAGAATGCCAACATTCTGCGACGTAAACTGTGGGAGCGGATGGTCTAAAAGAATGCCAACATTCTGCGACGTAAACTGTGGGAGCGGATGGTCTAAAAGAATGCCAACATTCTGCGACGTAAACTGTGGGAGCGGATGGTCTAAAAGAATGCCAACATTCTGCGACGTAAACTGTGGGAGCGGATGGTCTAAAAGAATGCCAACATTCTGCGACGTAAACTGTGGGAGCGGATGGTCTAAAAGAATGCCAACATTCTGCGACGTAAACTGTGGGAGCGGATGGTCTAAAAGAATGCCAACATTCTGCGACGTAAACTGTGGGAGCGGATGGTCTAAAAGAATGCCAACATTCTGCGACGTAAACTGTAGGAGCGGATGGTCTAAAAGAATGCCAACATTCTGCGACGTAAACTGTGGGAGCGGATGGTCTAAAAGAATGCCAACATTCTGCGACGTAAACTGTAGGAGCGGATGGTCTAAAAGAATGCCAACATTCTGCGACGTAAACTGTGGGAGCGGATGGTCTAAAAGAATGCCAACATTCTGCGACGTAAACTGTGGGAGCGGATGGTCTAAAAGAATGCCAACATTCTGCGACGTAAACTGTGGGAGCGGATGGTCTAAAAGAATGCCAACATTCTGCGACGTAAACTGTGGGAGCGGATGGTCTAAAAGAATGCCAACATTCTGCGACGTAAACTGTGGGAGCGGATGGTCTAAAACAATGCCAACATTCTGCGACGTAAACTGTGGGAGCGGATGGTCTAAAAGAATGCCAACATTCTGCGACGTAAACTGTGGGAGCGGATGGTCTAAAAGAATGCCAACATTCTGCGACGTAAACTGTGGGAGCGGATGGTCTAAAAGAATGCCAACATTCTGCGACGTAAACTGTGGGAGCGGATGGTCTAAAAGAATGCCAACATTCTGCGACGTAAACTGTGGGAGCGGATGGTCTAAAAGAATGCCAACATTCTGCGACGTAAACTGTGGGAGCGGATGGTCTAAAAGAATGCCAACATTCTGCGACGTAAACTGTAGGAGCGGATGGTCTAAAAGAATGCCAACATTCTGCGACGTAAACTGTAGGAGCGGATGGTCTAAAAGAATGCCAACATTCTGCGACGTAAACTGTGGGAGCGGATGGTCTAAAAGAATGCCAACATTCTGCGACGTAAACTGTGGGAGCGGATGGTCTAAAAGAATGCCACCATTCTGCGACGTAAACTGTGGGAGCGGATGGTCTAAAAGAATGCCAACATTCTGCGACGTAAACTGTGGGAGCGGATGGTCTAAAAGAATGCCAACATTCTGCGACGTAAACTGTGGGAGCGGATGGTCTAAAACAATGCCAACATTCTGCGACGTAAACTGTGGGAGCGGATGGTCTAAAAGAATGCCAACATTCTGCGACGTAAACTGTGGGAGCGGATGGTCTAAAAGAATGCCAACATTCTGCGACGTAAACTGTGGGAGCGGATGGTGTAAAAGAATGCCAACATTCTGCGACGTAAACTGTGGGAGCGGATGGTCTAAAAGAATGCCAACATTCTGCGACGTAAACTGTGGGAGCGGATGGTCTAAAAGAATGCCAACATTCTGCGACGTAAACTGTGGGAGCGGATGGTCTAAAAGAATGCCAACATTCTGCGACGTAAACTGTAGGAGCGGATGGTCTAAAAGAATGCCAACATTCTGCGACGTAAACTGTAGGAGCGGATGGTCTAAAAGAATGCCAACATTCTGCGACGTAAACTGTGGGAGCGGATGGTCTAAAAGAATGCCAACATTCTGCGACGTAAACTGTGGGAGCGGATGGTCTAAAAGAATGCCAACATTCTGCGACGTAAACTGTGGGAGCGGATGGTCTAAAAGAATGCCAACATTCTGCGACGTAAACTGTAGGAGCGGATGGTCTAAAAGAATGCCAACATTCTGCGACGTAAACTGTGGGAGCGGGTGGTCTAAAAGAATGCCAACATTCTGCGACGTAAACTGTGGGAGCGGATGGTCTAAAAGAATGCCAACATTCTGCGACGTAAACTGTGGGAGCGGATGGTCTAAAAGAATGCCAACATTCTGCGACGTAAACTGTGGGAGCGGATGGTCTAAAAGAATGCCAACATTCTGCGACGTAAACTGTGGGAGCGGATGGTCTAAAACAATGCCAACATTCTGCGACGTAAACTGTGGGAGCGGATGGTCTAAAAGAATGCCAACATTCTGCGACGTAAACTGTGGGAGCGGATGGTCTAAAAGAATGCCAACATTCTGCGACGTAAACTGTGGGAGCGGATGGTCTAAAAGAATGCCAACATTCTGCGACGTAAACTGTGGGAGCGGATGGTCTAAAAGAATGCCAACATTCTGCGACGTAAACTGTGGGAGCGGATGGTCTAAAAGAATGCCAACATTCTGCGACGTAAACTGTGGGAGCGGATGGTCTAAAAGAATGCCAACATTCTGCGACGTAAACTGTAGGAGCGGATGGTCTAAAAGAATGCCAACATTCTGCGACGTAAACTGTAGGAGCGGATGGTCTAAAAGAATGCCAACATTCTGCGACGTAAACTGTGGGAGCGGATGGTCTAAAAGAATGCCAACATTCTGCGACGTAAACTGTGGGAGCGGATGGTCTAAAAGAATGCCAACATTCTGCGACGTAAACTGTGGGAGCGGATGGTCTAAAAGAATGCCAACATTCTGCGACGTAAACTGTGGGAGCGGATGGTCTAAAAGAATGCCAACATTCTGCGACGTAAACTGTGGGAGCGGATGGTCTAAAACAATGCCAACATTCTGCGACGTAAACTGTGGGAGCGGATGGTCTAAAAGAATGCCAACATTCTGCGACGTAAACTGTGGGAGCGGATGGTCTAAAAGAATGCCAACATTCTGCGACGTAAACTGTGGGAGCGGATGGTCTAAAAGAATGCCAACATTCTGCGACGTAAACTGTGGGAGCGGATGGTCTAAAAGAATGCCAACATTCTGCGACGTAAACTGTGGGAGCGGATGGTCTAAAAGAATGCCAACATTCTGCGACGTAAACTGTGGGAGCGGATGGTCTAAAAGAATGCCAACATTCTGCGACGTAAACTGTAGGAGCGGATGGTCTAAAAGAATGCCAACATTCTGCGACGTAAACTGTAGGAGCGGATGGTCTAAAAGAATGCCAACATTCTGCGACGTAAACTGTGGGAGCGGATGGTCTAAAAGAATGCCAACATTCTGCGACGTAAACTGTGGGAGCGGATGGTCTAAAAGAATGCCAACATTCTGCGACGTAAACTGTGGGAGCGGATGGTCTAAAAGAATGCCAACATTCTGCGACGTAAACTGTAGGAGCGGATGGTCTAAAAGAATGCCAACATTCTGCGACGTAAACTGTGGGAGCGGGTGGTCTAAAAGAATGCCAACATTCTGCGACGTAAACTGTGGGAGCGGATGGTCTAAAAGAATGCCAACATTCTGCGACGTAAACTGTGGGAGCGGATGGTCTAAAAGAATGCCAACATTCTGCGACGTAAACTGTGGGAGCGGATGGTCTAAAAGAATGCCAACATTCTGCGACGTAAACTGTGGGAGCGGATGGTCTAAAACAATGCCAACATTCTGCGACGTAAACTGTGGGAGCGGATGGTCTAAAAGAATGCCAACATTCTGCGACGTAAACTGTGGGAGCGGATGGTCTAAAAGAATGCCAACATTCTGCGACGTAAACTGTAGGAGCGGATGGTCTAAAAGAATGCCAACATTCTGCGACGTAAACTGTGGGAGCGGATGGTCTAAAAGAATGCCAACATTCTGCGACGTAAACTGTGGGAGCGGATGGTCTAAAAGAATGCCAACATTCTGCGACGTAAACTGTAGGAGCGGATGGTCTAAAAGAATGCCAACATTCTGCGACGTAAACTGTGGGAGCGGATGGTCTAAAAGAATGCCAACATTCTGCGACGTAAACTGTGGGAGCGGATGGTCTAAAAGAATGCCAACATTCTGCGACGTAAACTGTGGGAGCGGATGGTCTAAAAGAATGCCAACATTCTGTGACGTAAACTGTGGGAGCGGATGGTCTAAAAGAATGCCAACATTCTGCGACGTAAACTGTGGGAGCGGATGGTCTAAAAGAATGCCAACATTCTGTGACGTAAACTGTGGGAGCGGATGGTCTAAAAGAATGCCAACATTCTGCGACGTAAACTGTAGGAGCGGATGGTCTAAAAGAATGCCAACATTCTGCGACGTAAACTGTGGGAGCGGATGGTCTAAAAGAATGCCAACATTCTGCGACGTAAACTGTGGGAGCGGATAGTCTAAAAGAATGCCAACATTCTGCGACGTAAACTGTAGGAGCGGATGGTTAAAAAGAATGCCAACATTCTGCGACGTAAACTGTGGGAGCGGATGGTCTAAAAGAATGCCAACATTCTGCGACGTAAACTGTGGGAGCGGATGGTCTAAAAGAATGCCAACATTCTGTGACGTAAACTGTGCGAGCGGATGGTCTAAAAGAATGCCAACATTCTGCGACGTAAACTGTAGGAGCGGATGGTCTAAAAGAATGCCAACATTCTGCGACGTAAACTGTGGGAGCGGATGGTCTAAAAGAATGCCAACATTCTGCGACGTAAACTGTGGGAGCGGATGGTCTAAAAGAATGCCAACATTCTGCGACGTAAACTGTAGGAGCGGATGGTCTAAAAGAATGCCAACATTCTGCGACGTAAACTGTGGGAGCGGATGGTCTAAAAGAATGCCAACATTCTGCGACGTAAACTGTGGGAGCGGATGGTCTAAAAGAATGCCAACATTCTGCGACGTAAACTGTGGGAGCGGATGGTCTAAAAGAATGCCAACATTCTGCGACGTAAACTGTAGGAGCGGATGGTCTAAAAGAATGCCAACATTCTGCGACGTAAACTGTAGGAGCGGATGGTCTAAAAGAATGCCAACATTCTGTGACGTAAACTGTGGGAGCGGATGGTCTAAAAGAATGCCAACATTCTGTGATGTAAACTGTGGGAGCGGATGGTCTAAAAGAATGCCAACATTCTGCGACGTAAACTGTGGGAGCGGATGGTCTAAAAGAATGCCAACATTCTGTGATGTAAAATGTGGGAGCGGATGGTCTAAAAGAATGCCAACATTCTGCGACGTAAACTGTGGGAGCGGATGGTCTAAAAGAATGCCAACATTCTGTGATGTAAACTGTGGGAGCGGATGGTCTAAAAGAATGCCAACATTCTGCGACGTAAACTGTGGGAGCGGATGGTCTAAAAGAATGCCAACATTCTGCGACGTAAACTGTGGGAGCGGATGGTCTAAAAGAATGCCAACATTCTGCGACGTAAACTGTAGGAGCGGATGGTCTAAAAGAATGCCAACATTCTGCGACGTAAACTGTAGGAGCGGATGGTCTAAAAGAATGCCAACATTCTGTGACGTAAACTGTGGGAGCGGATGGTCTAAAAGAATGCCAACATTCTGTGATGTAAACTGTGGGAGCGGATGGTCTAAAAGAATGCCAACATTCTGCGACGTAAACTGTGGGAGCGGATGGTCTAAAAGAATGCCAACATTCTGTGATGTAAACTGTGGGAGCGGATGGTCTAAAAGAATGCCAACATTCTGCGACGTAAACTGTGGGAGCGGATGGTCTAAAAGAATGCCAACATTCTGTGATGTAAACTGTGGGAGCGGATGGTCTAAAAGAATGCCAACATCCTGCGACGTAAACTGTGGGAGCGGATGGTCTAAAAGAATGCCAACATTCTGCGACGTAAACTGTGGGAGCGGATGGTCTAAAAGAATGCCAACATTCTGCGACGTAAACTGTGGGAGCGGATGGTCTAAAAGAATGCCAACATTCTGCGACGTAAACTGTAGGAGCGGATGGTCTAAAAGAATGCCAACATTCTGCGACGTAAACTGTAGGAGCGGATGGTCTAAAAGAATGCCAACATTCTGCGACGTAAACTGTGGGAGCGGATGGTCTAAAAGAATGCCAACATTCTGCGACGTAAACTGTGGGAGCGGATGGTCTAAAAGAATGCCAACATTCTGCGACGTAAACTGTGGGAGCGGATGGTCTAAAAGAATGCCAACATTCTGCGACGTAAACTGTAGGAGCGGATGGTCTAAAAGAATGCCAACATTCTGCGACGTAAACTGTGGGAGCGGATGGTCTAAAAGAATGCCAACATTCTGCGACGTAAACTGTGGGAGCGGATGGTCTAAAAGAATGCCAACATTCTGCGACGTAAACTGTGGGGGCGGATGGTCTAAAAGAATGCCAACATTCTGCGACGTAAACTGTGGGAGCGGATGGTCTAAAAGAATGCCAACATTCTGCGACGTAAACTGTGGGAGCGGATGGTCTAAAACAATGCCAACATTCTGCGACGTAAACTGTGGGAGCGGATGGTCTAAAAGAATGCCAACATTCTGCGACGTAAACTGTGGGAGCGGATGGTCTAAAAGAATGCCAACATTCTGCGACGTAAACTGTGGGAGCGGATGGTCTAAAAGAATGCCAACATTCTGCGACGTAAACTGTGGGAGCGGATGGTCTAAAAGAATGCCAACATTCTGCGACGTAAACTGTGGGAGCGGATGGTCTAAAAGAATGCCAACATTCTGCGACGTAAACTGTAGGAGCGGATGGTCTAAAAGAATGCCAACATTCTGCGACGTAAACTGTGGGAGCGGATGGTCTAAAAGAATGCCAACATTCTGCGACGTAAACTGTGGGAGCGGATGGTCTAAAAGAATGCCAACATTCTGCGACGTAAACTGTGGGAGCGGATGGTCTAAAAGAATGCCAACATTCTGTGACGTAAACTGTGGGAGCGGATGGTCTAAAAGAATGCCAACATTCTGCGACGTAAACTGTGGGAGCGGATGGTCTAAAAGAATGCCAACATTCTGCGACGTAAACTGTGGGAGCGGATGGTCTAAAAGAATGCCAACATTCTGCGACGTAAACTGTAGGAGCGGATGGTCTAAAAGAATGCCAACATTCTGCGACGTAAACTGTGGGAGCGGATGGTCTAAAAGAATGCCAACATTCTGCGACGTAAACTGTAGGAGCGGATGGTCTAAAAGAATGCCAACATTCTGCGACGTAAACTGTAGGAGCGGATGGTCTAAAAGAATGCCAACATTCTGTGACGTAAACTGTGGGAGCGGATGGTCTAAAAGAATGCCAACATTCTGTGACGTAAACTGTGAGAGCGGATGGTCTAAAAGAATGCCAACATTCTGCGACGTAAACTGTGGGAGCGGATGGTCTAAAAGAATGCCAACATTCTGCGACGTAAACTGTGGGAGCGGATGGTCTAAAAGAATAACAACATTCTGTGACGTAAACTGTGGGAGCGGATGGTCTAAAAGAATGCCAACATTCTGCGACGTAAACTGTGGGAGCGGATGGTCTAAAAGAATGCCAACATTCTGCGACGTAAACTGTGGGAGCGGATGGTCTAAAAGAATGCCAACATTCTGCGACGTAAACTGTGGGAGCGGATGGTCTAAAAGAATGCCAACATTCTGCGACGTAATCTGTGGGAGCGGATGGTCTAAAAGAATGCCAACATTCTGCGACGTAAACTGTAGGAGTGGATGGTCTAAAAGAATGCCAACATTCTGCGACGTAAACTGTGGGAGCGGATGGTCTAAAAGAATGCCAACATTCTGCGACGTAAACTGTGGGAGCGGATGGTCTAAAAGAATGCCAACATTCTGCGACGTAAACTGTAGGAGCGGATGGTCTAAAAGAATGCCAACATTCTGCGACGTAAACTGTGGGAGCGGATGGTCTAAAAGAATGCCAACATTCTGCGACGTAAACTGTGGGAGCGGATGGTCTAAAAGAATGCCAACATTCTGTGACGTAAACTGTGGGAGCGGATGGTCTAAAAGAATGCCAACATTCTGCGACGTAAACTGTAGGAGCGGATGGTCTAAAAGAATGCCAACATTCTGCGACGTAAACTGTGGGAGCGGATTTTCTAAAAGAATGCCAACATTCTGCGACGTAAACTGTGGGAGCGGATGGTCTAAAAGAATGCCAACATTCTGCGACGTAAACTGTGGGAGCGGATGGTCTAAAAGAATGCCAACATTCTGTGACGTAAACTGTGGGAGCGGATGGTCTAAAAGAATGCCAACATTCTGTGACGTAAACTGTGGGAGCGGATGGTCTAAAAGAATGCCAACATTCTGTGACGTAAACTGTGGGAGCGGATGGTCTAAAAGAATGCCAACATTCTGCGACGTAAACTGTGGGAGCGGATGGTCTAAAAGAATGCCAACATTCTGTGACGTAAACTGTGGGAGCGGATGGTCTAAAAGAATGCCAACATTCTGCGACGTAAACTGTGGGAGCGGATGGTCTAAAAGAATGCCAACATTCTGCGACGTAAACTGTGGGAGCGGATGGTCTAAAAGAATGCCAACATTCTGTGACGTAAACTGTGGGAGCGGATGGTCTAAAAGAATGCCAACATTCTGTGACGTAAACTGTGGGAGCGGATGGTCTAAAAGAATGCCAACATTCTGTGACGTAAACTGTGGGAGCGGATGGTCTAAAAGAATGCCAACATTCTGCGACGTAAACTGTGGGAGCGGATGGTCTAAAAGAATGCCAACATTCTGCGACGTAAACTGTAGGAGCGGATGGTCTAAAAGAATGCCAACATTCTGCGACGTAAACTGTAGGAGCGGATGGTCTAAAAGAATGCCAACATTCTGTGACGTAAACTGTGGGAGCGGATGGTCTAAAAGAATGCCAACATTCTGCGACGTAAACTGTGGGAGCGGATGGTCTAAAAGAATGCCAACATTCTGTGACGTAAACTGTGGGAGCGGATGGTCTAAAAGAATGCCAACATTCTGCGACGTAAACTGTGGGAGCGGATGGTCTAAAAGAATGCCAACATTCTGCGACGTAAACTGTGGGAGCGGATGGTCTAAAAGAATGCCAACATTCTGCGACGTAAACTGTGGGAGCGGATGGTCTAAAAGAATGCCAACATTCTGCGACGTAAACTGTAGGAGCGGATGGTCTAAAAGAATGCCAACATTCTGCGACGTAAACTGTGGGAGCGGATGGTCTAAAAGAATGCCAACATTCTGTGACGTAAACTGTGGGAGCGGATGGTCTAAAAGAATGCCAACATTCTGTGACGTAAACTGTGGGAGCGGATGGTCTAAAAGAATGCCAACATTCTGTGACGTAAACTTTGGGAGCGGATGGTCTAAAAGAATGCCAACATTCTGCGACGTAAACTGTGGGAGCGGATGGTCTAAAAGAATGCCAACATTCTGCGACGTAAACTGTAGGAGCGGATGGTCTAAAAGAATGCCAACATTCTGCGACGTAAACTGTAGGAGCGGATGGTCTAAAAGAATGCCAACATTCTGTGACGTAAACTGTGGGAGCGGATGGTCTAAAAGAATGCCAACATTCTGCGACGTAAACTGTGGGAGCGGATGGTCTAAAAGAATGCCAACATTCTGTGACGTAAACTGTGGGAGCGGATGGTCTAAAAGAATGCCAACATTCTGCGACGTAAACTGTGGGAGCGGATGGTCTAAAAGAATGCCAACATTCTGCGACGTAAACTGTGGGAGCGGATGGTCTAAAAGAATGCCAACATTCTGCGACGTAAACTGTGGGAGCGGATGGTCTAAAAGAATGCCAACATTCTGCGACGTAAACTGTAGGAGCGGATGGTCTAAAAGAATGCCAACATTCTGCGACGTAAACTGTGGGAGCGGATGGTCTAAAAGAATGCCAACATTCTGTGACGTAAACTGTGGGAGCGGATGGTCTAAAAGAATGCCAACATTCTGTGACGTAAACTGTGGGAGCGGATGGTCTAAAAGAATGCCAACATTCTGCGACGTAAACTGTGGGAGCAGAAGGTCTAAAAGAATGCCAACATTCTGCGACGTAAACTGTAGGAGCGGATGGTCTAAAAGAATGCCAACATTCTGCGACGTAAACTGTGGGAGCGGATGGTCGAAAAGAATGCCAACATTCTGTGACGTAAACTGTGGGAGCGGATGGTCTTAAAGAAAGCCAACATTCTGTGACGTAAACTGTGGGAGCGGATGGTCTAAAAGAATGCCAACATTCTGTGACGTAAACTGTGGGAGCGGATGGTCTAAAAGAATGCCAACATTCTGTGACGTAAACTGTGGGAGCGGATGGTCTAAAAGAATGCCAACATTCTGTGACGTAAACTGTGGGAGCGGATGGTCTAAAAGAATGCCAACATTCTGTGACGTAAACTGTGGGAGCGGATGGTCTAAAAGAATGCCAACATTCTGCGACGTAAACTGTGGGAGCGGATGGTCTAAAAGAATGCCAACATTCTGCGACGTAAACTGTGGGAGCGGATGGTCTAAAAGAATGGCAACATTCTGCGACGTAATCTGTGGGAGCGGATGGTCTAAAAGAATGCCAACATTCTGTGACGTAAACTGTGGGAGCGGATGGTCTAAAAGAATGCCAACATTCTGCGACGTAAACTGTGGGAGCGGATGGTCTAAAAGAATGCCAACATTCTGCGACGTAAACTGTGGGAGCGGATGGTCTAAAAGAATGCCAACATTCTGCGACGTAAACTGTAGGAGCGGATGGTCTAAAAGAATGCCAACATTCTGCGACGTAAACTGTGGGAGCGGATGGTCTAAAAGAATGCCAACATTCTGTGACGTAAACTGTAGGAGCGGATGGTCTAAAAGAATGCCAACATTCTGTGACGTAAACTGTAGGAGCGGATGGTCTAAAAGAATGCCAACATTCTGCGACGTAAACTGTGGGAGCGGATGGTCTAAAAGAATGCCAACATTCTGCGACGTAAACTGTAGGAGCGGATGGTCTAAAAGAATGCCAACATTCTGTGACGTAAACTGTGGGAGCGGATGGTCTAAAAGAATGCCAACATTCTGCGACGTAAACTGTGGGAGCGGATGGTCTAAAAGAATGCCAACATTCTGCGACGTAAACTGTAGGAGCGGATGGTCTAAAAGAATGCCAACTTTCTGCGACGTAAACTGTGGGAGCGGATGGTCTAAAAGAATGCCAACATTCTGTGACGTAAACTGTGGGAGCGGATGGTCTAAAAGAATGCCAACAATCTGTGACGTAAACTGTGGGAGCGTATGGTCTAAAAGAATGCCAACATTCTGTGACGTAAACTGTGGGAGCGGATGGTCTAAAAGAATGCCAACATTCTGCGACGTAAACTGTAGGAGCGGATGGTCTAAAAGAATGTCAACATTCTGCGACGTAAACTGTAGGAGCGGATGGTCTAAAAGAATGCCAACATTCTGCGACGTAAACTGTGGGAGCGGATGGTCTAAAAGAATGCCAACATTCTGCGACGTAAACTGTGGGAGCGGATGGTCTAAAAGAATGCCAACATTCTGCGACGTAAACTGTGGGAGCGGATGGTCTAAAAGAATGCCAACATTCTGCGACTTAAACTGTAGGAGCGGATGGTCTAAAAGAATGTCAACATTCTGCGACGTAAACTGTGGGAGCGGATGGTCTAAAAGAATGCCAACATTCTGTGACGTAAACTGTGGGAGCGGATGGTCTAAAAGAATGCCAACATTCTGTGACGTAAACTGTGGGAGCGGATGGTCTAAAAGAATGCCAACATTCTGTGACGTAAACTGTGGGAGCGGATGGTCTAAAAGAATGCCAACATTCTGCGACGTAAACTGTGGGAGCGGATGGTCTAAAAGAATGCCAACATTCTGCGACGTAAACTGTAGGAGCGGATGGTCTAAAAGAATGCCAACATTCTGCGACGTAAACTGTAGGAGCGGATGGTCTAAAAGAATGCCAACATTCTGTGACGTAAACTGTGGGAGCGGATGGTCTAAAAGAATGCCAACATTCTGTGACGTAAACTGTGGGAGCGGATGGTCTAAAAGAATGCCAACATTCTGTGACGTAAACTGTGGGAGCGGATGGTCTAAAAGAATGCCAACATTCTGCGACGTAAACTGTAGGAGCGGATGGTCTAAAAGAATGCCAACATTCTGTGACGTAAACTGTGGGTGCGGATGGTCTAAAAGAATGCCAACATTCTGCGACGTAAACTGTGGGAGGGGATGGTCTAAAAGAATGCCAACATTCTGCGACGTAAACTGTGGGAGCGGATGGTCTAAAAGAATGCCAACATTCTGTGACGTAAACTGTGGGAGCGGATGGTCTAAAAGAATGCCAACATTCTGTGACGTAAACTGTGGGAGCGGATGGTCTAAAAGAATGCCAACATTCTGTGACGTAAACTGTGGGAGCGGATGGTCTAAAAGAATGCCAACATTCTGCGACGTAAACTGTGGGAGCGGATGGTCTAAAAGAATGCCAACATTCTGTGACGTAAACTGTGGGAGCGGATGGTCTTAAAGAATGCCAACATTCTGCGACGTAAACTGTGGGAGCGGATGGTCTAAAAGAATGCCAACATTCTGCGACGTAAACTGTGGGAGCGGATGGTCTAAAAGAATGCCAACATTCTGTGACGTAAACTGTGGGAGCGGATGGTCTAAAAGAATGCCAACATTCTGTGACGTAAACTGTGGGAGCGGATGGTCTAAAAGAATGCCAACATTCTGTGACTTAAACTGTGGGAGCGGATGGTCTAAAAGAATGCCAACATTCTGTGACGTAAACTGTGGGAGCGGATGGTCTAAAAGAATGCCAACATTCTGTGACGTAAACTGTGGGAGCGGATGGTCTAAAAGAATGCCAACATTATGCGACGTAAACTGTGGGAGCGGATGGTCTAAAAGAATGCCAACATTCTGCGACGTAAACTGTGGGAGCGGATGGTCTAAAAGAATGCCAACATTCTGCGACGTAAACTGTGGGAGCGGATGGTCTAAAAGAATGCCAACATTCTGCGACGTAAACTGTGGGAGCGGATGGTCTAAAAGAATGCCAACACTTTGCGACGTAAACTGTGGGAGCGGATGGTCTAAAAGAATGCCAACATTCTGCGACGTAAACTGTGGGAGCGGATGGTCTAAAAGAATGCCAACATTCTGTGACGTAAACTGTGGGAGCGGATGGTCTAAAAGAATGCCAACATTCTGCGACGTAAACTGTGGGAGCTGATGGTCTAAAAGAATGCCAACATTCTGTGACGTAAACTGTGGGAGCGGATGGTCTAAAAGAATGCCAACATTCTGCGACGTAAACTGTAGGAGCGGATGGTCTAAAAGAATGCCAACATTCTGCGACGTAAACTGTAGGAGCGGATGGTCTAAAAGAATGCCAACATTCTGCGACGTAAACTGTGGGAGCGGATGGTCTAAAAGAATGCCAACATTATGTGACGTAAACTGTGGGAGCGGATGGTCTAAAAGAATGCCAACATTCTGTGACGTAAACTGTGGGAGCGGATGGTCTAAAAGAATGCCAACATTCTGTGACGTAAACTGTGGGAGCGGATGGTCTAAAAGAATGCCAACATTCTGTGACGTAAACTGTGGGAGCGGATGGTCTAAAAGAATGCCAACATTCTGCGACGTAAACTGTGGGAGCGGATGGTCTAAAAGAATGCCAACATTCTGCGACGTAAACTGTAGGAGCGGATGGTCTAAAAGAATGCCAACATTCCGCGACGTAAACTGTAGGAGCGGATGGTCTTAAAGAATGCCAACATTCCGCGACGTAAACTGTAGGAGCGGATGGTCTAAAAGAATGCCAACATTCTGTGACGTAAACTGTGGGAGCGGATGGTCTAAAGGAATGCCAACATTCTGCGACGTAAACTGTGGGAGCGGATGGTCTAAAAGAATGCCAACATTCTGTGACGTAAACTGTGGGAGCGGATGGTCTAAAAGAATGCCAACATTCTGCGACGTAAACTGTGGGAGCGGATGGTCTAAAAGAATGCCAACATTCTGTGACGTAAACTGTGTGAGCGGATGGTCTAAAAGAATGCCAACATTCTGCGACGTAAACTGTAGGAGCGGATGGTCTAAAAGAATGCCAACATTCTGCGACGTAAACTGTGGGAGCGGATGGTCTAAAAGAATGCCAACATTCTGCGACGTAAACTGTGGGAGCGGATGGTCTAAAATAATGCCAACATTCTGCGACGTAAACTGTGGGAGCGGATGGTCTAAAAGAATGCCAACATTCTGCGACGTAAACTGTGGGAGCGGATGGTCTAAAATAATGACAACATTCTGCGACGTAAACTGTGGGAGCGGATGGTCTAAAATAATGCCAACATTCTGCGACGTAAACTGTGGGAGCGGATGGTCTAAAAGAATGCCAACATTCTGCGACGTAAACTGTGGGAGCGGATGGTACTAAAGCAAGTTAAAAAGGGGGCACATTCTGCGATGGTCCTAAAGCAAGTTAAAAAGGATGTACATTCTGCGAAGTAAACTGGGGAAACTGATGTTTTAAATAAAGCCAAAGGGGGTACATTCTGCGATGGTACTAAAGAAAGTTAAAAAGGGGGCACATTCTGCGATGGTCCTAAAGCAAGTTAAAAAGGATGTACATTCTGCGAAGTAAACTGGGGAAACTGATGTTTTAAATAAAGCCAAAGGGGGTACATTCTGCGATGGTACTAAAGAAAGTTAAAAAGGGGGTACATTCTGCGATGGTACTAAAGCAAGTTAAAAAGGATGTACATTCTGCGAAGTAAACTGGGGAAACTGATGTTCTAAAATAAAGCCAAAGGGGGTACATTCTGCGATGGTACTAAAGAAAGTTAAAAAGGGGGTACATTCTGCGATGGTACTAAAGCAAGTTAAAAAGGGGGTACATTCTACGATGGTCCTAAAGCAAGTTAAAAAGGGGGAACATTCTGCGATGGTCCTAAAACAAGTTAAAAGGGGGTACATTCAGCGACTTAAACTGTGGGAACTGGTAGTTTAAAAGAAAGCCAAAAGGGGTACATTCTGCGATGGTACTAAAGCAAGTTAAAAAGGGGGTACATTCTGCGAAGTAAACTGGGGAAGCTGATGTTCTAAAATAAAGCCAAAGGGGGTACATTCTTCGATGGTACTAAAGCAAGTTAAAAGGGGGTACATTCTGCGACGTAAACTGTGGAAACTGATGATCTAAAGA
The DNA here is from genome assembly GCF_980474605.1 of Leiobunum rupestre. Taxonomy (NCBI): domain Eukaryota; kingdom Metazoa; phylum Arthropoda; class Arachnida; order Opiliones; family Sclerosomatidae; genus Leiobunum; species Leiobunum rupestre. The sequence goes on from NC_143390.1 coordinate 16,426,004, forward strand.
AAGCCAAAGGAGCTAGTACATTCTGCGATGCTTCCTACGCGTTTCTCCCGACTCTTTGCGTATAAATTTATCTTCATTTTCTTGGCGAATTTGGTTAATTGCAAATGTGGTTTTATATTCCACGTTGTTTTAGGCGGAATTTCGTTCTTTTGGTGACGCAACTTATTAGCAATGGGAATTTTATGAGGCACGGGCCTCCGAGCCCACTCACTGTTGACTCTTAAAACTTTGAGATATTGACTTAAGAGATGAAAAATTGATTTCTTATGCTTTCAAGTTTTTGGATAAAATTATTTTTGATTGTATTGAAATCTTTGAATTATTAAATATTGTTACTCGTATGGTAGAAGATGATGCTGGTTTCAGATCTTCAAATTTGGATTTTAAATCTAATTTTTATAATATAAAATCAATGTCTTAAATCAATTGACGATATGAAGTTATAAAATAATTTATTCTTGGCTTGAACCTCTACTCTTTGTCTAAAATCAAATGGTGTAAGTTAAGACTACGTATATCCAACGTCACTTTACAACCAGGGTTGGACATCAAACACTAGTGACTAGTCACGGCATTGGACTACTAAAATAAATGCTCTGACTACTAAAATCAATCGAAATCTGGGGGCTCACTAGTCAATTTTACTAATGAAAAATTTACCTAAATATTAATAAATAATGGCGAATATGACGTGTCATAAGTTCATCATTCATCAATCCCATTTTATTTAAAAAAATACCCCCATTTTTACCCCCACTAGTCACTGACTACTAAAAACATTAAGATAGGAGGCTCACTAGTCAGGCTACTACTACTACTAAAAAAAATATCCTTATGTTCAACCCTGTTTACAACGTTATAAAAACTTTTTATGGTGGCGCCATCATTTGTCCGCTAATGTAAACTTTAAAGGTTCTTTTTAAATGTAGTTATTCGTAATAAAAATATTTAATATTTTAAATAATCTTATTTAATAAGAACCTTCAAAGTTACATATTTATAATTTTAACTGAATACTTAAAAGATTATAGAAATGGAACCAGATATCGCATCACTGCACTTATCCGCGTTTCTACGAGGGGATATTCGCAAATCTCTATGCCTTTACGAATCCCGTTAATCATCGGCTGCAACAAATTAAATTAGCTATAAAATCTCACTAACTTTTTTTCGTCAGCTCAATCAAGTACCAATCTGAGTTATCTGATCCAGATAAGATAATAATATCTATTAACTAGGATCAAAATGTAGAACATCTTTTTTACGCTAACAGGGAGGTATCAGTTTGTGAGTCCCAAAATTACTAAAGTAACGTAAAAAAGCGATCACGCACATACAGGGTGGAAGCCTCAACCGTGGTCCAGCCTCGGTACTTCTCCTAGTACACCGGAGTGCTGCGGGTTGAACACTTCTACAGGCGCTGCTTCGGCCATTTAATCCGTTATTTAATTATCAGTTAACTAATTTTGGTAAGAACAAAGTTACGCACTTGGTTTCCGCGATAGCAGATGACGATTTAAAACCGAAAATGAAAATAAAGCCCGAAAAACATTTGTAGAAATTCTAGCCGGATAGTTAAATAACGGATTAAATAGCCAAGGCAGCGCCTGTAGAAGTGTTCCACCCGCAACACTCTGGTGTACTAGGAGAAGTACCGAGGCTGGACCACTGCGGAGGCTTCCACCCTATATAAAGAAAAAATTCGAAATGTTTTACAATTTTTTGACCTTTCGAACGAAGCCAGAAAGTTATTTTGGGAATAAAGTCCAAACTTTTTGTCTTTGTACAGAATTAGCTAGAAATTAGAGAAGTACACACTTGGAATGAAATATTTATTTATATAACATCTGCTCAATGTCTAAGCCTCCGTCACTGTCGTACTACCATAGAATCTGGATAAGGTGGAACCTAATACGCGTCACGTGGGAAACATTACACGTAATTTTCCAATTTATTGGAAGGTCAACGTCGTTAAGAAGCCGTAGCCGTGGAAAAAAATGGAAGACGCTCACTCGAAAAACGCACTAACCAATTTTTTTTAAGAAACCTCGATACCTTCTTACAATGAAGTTCTTGAAGAATTTCATTTGAAGAAAACTGGCCTAGTTAAGCTTAAATATACGTATTTAGATGTTTAAAAGCTAGCAAATGAGGTAAGTAGTAGTTAAGCATAAATATACGTATTTAGAATTTTAGATGTTTAAAAAAAATCGAGCCAAGGCTTAATGTCAAATTGGCATTCCACGGCTGTAAACCACGCCCATTTGTATATGAATCGCCGCCACTACAATCTTCTTCAAACATTCCTAGTGCCTACACATATAATTTCCATTCCTAGTGCCTACATATATAATTTCCATTCCTAGTGCCTACATATATAATTTCCATTCCTAGTGCCTACATATATAATTTCCATTCCTAGTGCCTACATATATAATTTCCATTCCTAGTGCCTACATATATGATTTACATTCCTAGTGCCTACATATATAATTTCCATTCCTAGTGCCTACATATATAATTTCCATTCCTAGTGCCTACATATATAATTTCCATTCCTAGTGCCTATATATATAATTTCCATTCCTAGTGCCTACATATATAATTTCCATTTCTAGTGCCTACATATATAATTTCCATTCCTAGTGCCTACATATATAAGTTCCATTCCTAGTGCCTACACATATAATTTCCATTCCTAGTGCCTACATATATAATTTCCATTCCTAGTGCCTACATATATAATTTCCATTCCTAGTGCCTACACATATAATTTCCATTCGTAGTGCCTACACATATAATTTCCATTCCTAGTGCCTACATATATAATTTCCATTCCTAGTGCCTACATATATAATTTCCATTCCTAGTGCCTACATTTATAATTTCCATTCCTAGTGCCTACATATATAATTTCCATTCCTAGTGCCTACATATATAATTTCCATTCCTAGTGCCTACACATATAATTTCCATTCCTAGTGCCTACATATATAATTTCCATTCCTAGTGCCTACATATATAATTTCCATTCCTAGTGCCTACACATATAATTTCCATTCCTAGTGCCTACATATATAATTTCCATTCCTAGTGCCTACATATATAATTTCCATTCCTAATGCCTACATATATAATTTCCATTCCTAATGCCTACATATATAATTTCCATTCCTAGTGCCTACATATATAATTTCCATTCCTAGTGCCTACACATATAATTTCCATTCCTAGTGCCTACACATATAATTTCCATTCCTAGTGCCTACATATATAATTTCCATTCCTAGTGCCTACATATATAATTTCCATTCCTAGTGCCTACATTTATAATTTCCATTCCTAGTGCCTACATATATAATTTCCATTCCTAGTGCCTACATATATAATTTCCATTCCTAGTGCCTACACATATAATTTCCATTCCTAGTGCCTACATATATAATTTCCATTCCTAGTGCCTACATTTATAATTTCCATTCCTAGTGCCTACACATATAATTTCCATTCCTAGTGCCTACATATATAATTTCCATTCCTAGTGCCTACATATATAATTTCCATTCCTAGTGCCTACACATATAATTTCCATTCCTAGTGCCTACATATATAATTTCCATTCCTAGTGCCTACATATATAATTTCCATTCCTAGTGCCTACACATATAATTTCCATTCCTAGTGCCTACATATATAATTTCCATTCCTAGTGCCTACATATATAATTTCCATTCCTAATGCCTACATATATAATTTCCATTCCTAGTGCCTACACATATAATTTCCATTCCTAGTGCCTACATATATAATTTCCATTCCTAGTGCCTACACATATAATTTCCATTCCTAGTGCCTACATATATAATTTCCATTCCTAGTGCCTACACATATAATTTCCATTCCTAGTGCCTACATATATAATTTCCATTCCTAGTGCCTACATATATAATTTCCATTCCTAATGCCTACATATATAATTTCCATTCCTAGTGCCTACATATATAATTTCCATTCCTAGTGCCTACACATATAATTTCCATTCCTAGTGCCTACATATATAATTTCCATTCCTAGTGCCTACATTTATAATTTCCATTCCTAGTGCCTACATATATAATTTCCATTCCTAGTGCCTACATATATAATTTCCATTCCTAGTGCCTACATTTATAATTTCCATTCCTAGTGCCTACATATATAATTTCCATTCCTAGTGCCTACACATATAATTTCCATTCCTAGTGCCTACATATATAATTTCCATTCCTAGTGCCTACATTTATAATTTCCATTCCTAGTGCCTACACATATAATTTCCATTCCTAGTGCCTACACATATAATTTCCATTCCTAGTGCCTACATATATAATTTCCATTCCTAGTGCCTACATATATAATTTCCATTCCTAGTGCCTACATTTATAATTTCCATTCCTAGTGCCTACATATATAATTTCCATTCCTAGTGCCTACATATATAATTTCCATTCCTAGTGCCTACATATATAATTTCCATTCCTAGTGCCTACACATATAATTTCCATTCCTAGTGCCTACATATATAATTTCCATTCCTAGTGCCTACATATATAATTTCCATTCCTAATGCCTACATATATAATTTACATTCCTAATGCCTACATATATAATTTCCATTCCTAGTGCCTACATATATAATTTCCATTCCTAGTGCCTACACATATAATTTCCATTCCTAGTGCCTACACATATAATTTCCATTCCTAGTGCCTACATATATAATTTCCATTCCTAGTGCCTACATATATAATTTCCATTCCTAGTGCCTACATTTATAATTTCCATTCCTAGTGCCTACATATATAATTTCCATTCCTAGTGCCTACATATATAATTTCCATTCCTAGTGCCTACACATATAATTTCCATTCCTAGTGCCTACATATATAATTTCCATTCCTAGTGCCTACATTTATAATTTCCATTCCTAGTGCCTACACATATAATTTCCATTCCTAGTGCCTACATATATAATTTCCATTCCTAGTGCCTACATATATAATTTCCATTCCTAGTGCCTACACATATAATTTCCATTCCTAGTGCCTACATATATAATTTCCATTCCTAGTGCCTACATATATAATTTCCATTCCTAGTGCCTACACATATAATTTCCATTCCTAGTGCCTACATATATAATTTCCATTCCTAGTGCCTACATATATAATTTCCATTCCTAATGCCTACATATATAATTTCCATTCCTAGTGCCTACACATATAATTTCCATTCCTAGTGCCTACATATATAATTTCCATTCCTAGTGCCTACACATATAATTTCCATTCCTAGTGCCTACATATATAATTTCCATTCCTAGTGCCTACACATATAATTTCCATTCCTAGTGCCTACATATATAATTTCCATTCCTAGTGCCTACATATATAATTTCCATTCCTAATGCCTACATATATAATTTCCATTCCTAGTGCCTACATATATAATTTCCATTCCTAGTGCCTACACATATAATTTCCATTCCTAGTGCCTACATATATAATTTCCATTCCTAGTGCCTACATTTATAATTTCCATTCCTAGTGCCTACATATATAATTTCCATTCCTAGTGCCTACATATATAATTTCCATTCCTAGTGCCTACATTTATAATTTCCATTCCTAGTGCCTACATATATAATTTCCATTCCTAGTGCCTACATATATAATTTCCATTCCTAGTGCCTACATTTATAATTTCCATTCCTAGTGCCTACATATGTAATTTCCATTCCTAGTGCCTACATATATAATTTCCATTCCTAGTGCCTACACATATAATTTCCATTCCTAGTGCCTACATATATAATTTCCATTCCTAGTGCCTACATTTATAATTTCCATTTCTAGTGCCTACATATATAATTTCCATTCCTAGTGCCTACATTTATAATTTCCATTCCTAGTGCATACACATATAATTTCCATTCCTAGTGCCTACATATATAATTTCCATTCCTAGTGCCTACATATATAATTTCCATTCCTAGTGCCTACACATATAATTTCCATTCCTAGTGCCTACATATATAATTTCCATTCCTAGTGCCTACATATATAATTTCCATTCCTAGTGCCTACACATATAATTTCCATTCCTAGTGCCTACATATATAATTTCCATTCCTAGTGCCTACATATATAATTTCCATTCCTAGTGCCTACATTTATAATTTCCATTCCTAGTGCCTACATATATAATTTCCATTCCTAGTGCCTACATATATGATTTCCATTCCTAATGCCTACATATATAATTTCCATTCCTAATGCCTACATATATAATTTCCATTCCTAGTGCCTACACATATAATTTCCATTCCGAGTGCCTACATATATAATTTCCATTCCTAGTGCCTACATATATAATTTCCATTCCTAGTGCCTACACATATAATTTCCATTACGAGTGCCTACATATATAATTTCCATTCCTAGTGCCTACATATATAATTTCCATTCCTAGTGCCTACACATATAATTTCCATTCCGAGTGCCTACATATATAATTTCCATTCCTAGTGCCTACATATATGATTTCCATTCCTAGTGCCTACATTTATAATTTCCATTCCTAGTGCCTACATATATGATTTCCATTCCTAATGCCTACATATATAATTTCCATTCCTAATGCCTACATATATAATTTCCTGAGAAATAGACGTTGAAGGTATAAAATTTTAAAAATGAGGTAAAGGAGGTCGTGGAGAAGGGAGGGGGGAACGGAGGGGTCTCCGGATATAGGTTGAGGTAGCATCTATCTCTTTCTGGAGAGGTTTTTCTTTTCCTGTCGTATATAAAACGATGAAAAGTGTGACCAGAATCTTGAATTCCGGATCCAGAAATACAAAGCGACCATTAAGGTGAGGGAAAGAAAACTATGTGCCCCTGAAATGTGTCCTTAGCTGGATGCGCCGCCAATGTTACGCGTGTGGAAGCGAAAGGAAGGCCCATTTGATCTAAGCCCCGGCCTTTAAGCGTACCACCAGCTAAGGGTCGCTAGGTAGTAAATAGTTGAGGAGGATACGTCGGAGATAGAGCGTCGGCCATAATACTAAAGCGAGGTAATAAAGTACCTTCTATAGAATCGCGCGGGACGCTTTTTCATTTGTTAGATTAAAAAAATTGCCACGAGGAGGCGGCCAAAGATGAAACATATCTTGGCGAGATGAAATGACCAAATAAAGTTTACCTCATTTTCTTTTATTTGGTACGCGGTTCGCGTATTTTACTCTTAGATGGCGCTAGTTGTGGCATTGGGGGGGAAAAAGGTACACGTGGTTTAGGTTTTATTTTACAAATTGGAAAAATAAAAATATCTTGGTATGGGGAGCTTCGCGTTACTTTTTAGTTTAAATTTTTTATTTTATTTAATTCGTGGTTTTTATTTGTTTTTTTTTTCCCTTATTCTCTTATCCCCCCCCCCTTTTTTTTGACTTAACAATACTAAAAAATAGTCGTTACGTATTCCACGGACACCACGTAGCGATTTAGTAGTTGGATTCGTTGGGTTCGCCTTATTTAAAATTCTAAAACCTTCCAGTTTAATTACGCGCCTAATTTATTCCGCTGGTGAAACTTACGTCGTTAGTATGTTTCATTTGTGGTCATGTTATGAAATATATACAAAATTGTATCTACGAAAACATTATAATTAAAATTAATTTTCATTTGTACGCGGATCTTTCCAATTTCGTTGCGGGAAAATCGAAATGCAAATTTATTTGTGCGTCGACCAAGAATCTAAAGGGACTCACTACTCCCGATATTTTGAAACGGTAGGCGTGGCCTAAATCGGAAGACTTACTGAGGTACACCACCCGCTTTGAAGTGCCCCAAGAATTTCTGTTCAAATATCGCTACGATAGGCTTGCAACACGTGCGAGAAAGTTAGGTTAGGCTTAGTTCATTATTTATTTAAGTTCTGAAATGAAATGTATTCCAGTGAATAGGCGATATTATAAATCGATTTACAATTCTTGACGGGCAAAGACGACTTTAAAGGGGTAAAATTCATCCGAGGTAACGTGGTGATGGCGTTATTTGTTAGTAGATGGCGCTCTGATAGCAGCATGACGTCATAATTTTGATTTTCAACGATTGGTTGAAAGTTTTCAGTTTTTAGTGGAGGACGGTTTTGTCGAGATTTAAAATACAAAATTATCTTCCCTGATTGGATAGTTTAAAATTGTATTATAATGCCATCTATGGCGGAGAGTGCTAACTACTGTTAAAATTAATCGTTAATTTAAATTACAAAAATTACATATTTTTAATAAGAATTTAAAGAATTTAGTAATTAATTAATAACTTTTTAAAAAAGTTTATTTTTCATAAACTTTATAGTGTCGCCATCTACCTCAAACATTATTAAATAGGAAGGTACCTCGGGTGGATTTGGCCCCTTTTTGCATATTTCCCTGTGGGCAATATGTGAATGCGTCTATTAAGTTCCTTTGGTCTTGCCAAACCTGTTAAAACGGGAAACACAAACCACGTGAGATAGCTAATCTACTTCATAAAGAATCTCGTGCATTTTCGCACACCCTGAAAGAAAAAATATGCACGCGAGGAAACTAATATAATCACCGTATTTTTTAAAAGACCTATTATCGAGTTAATGACGTCGATTAATCACTGGAATTCATTTCTTCATTCCCCATCGACTTTATAATTTCGCCTATTTGATTAAAAAAAACCTCAGCCATACGCGGCTTACTGGTTATTTTTACTTAACACCATGGTTAATTACCATTACTTAATTTTTTAAAGAACCAATTTCAAAAATAAAAGGTCTAAACCGTACTCAGTGGTGTAGTCCTGAAAAAAAGAACCGGGGTGCTAATAGGTTAATAGGTTAGTAGGTTTTATTGTTGCCGTATAATTCAATACACCCTTTTGAAACAGGGCGGCTTCAGTGGGAGCGCAGCATTAAAATGACAAAAAAAATAATATTTACAAGGTAAAATAGCTCTTTTTTTCTTTTTTTACAAACTTTGAGCTTTAAAATTTATGTTATTTACTGGCCGCTATAAATGTACGTCCAACTTCGATTTCACGCGTAATCGAAGTTGGCCGTACCAAGGTAGCAAAATTTATAATAAATTAACACACCCTTTATTCGAGAAAAATGATTTGCGAAATAGAAGCAAGGCGCGCCCTGGCAAGTTGAAAAAAGAGCAGGGCACGCCCTGGAAAAATGAAAAAACCAAGGCGGGGCGGCACCCTGCCTTTGAAAAAAGCTTCGAACGATGCCCTGGCCCGACTACACCACTGACCTTACTAAGCCTCATCATTTCACCGACAACAACGCCGCCATTTTGTCAAAATTGAACGTGAACGCTCCAACTACGAAACGACGTCGGAAATCGACTTCAGCGACGTCGGGGCGCGTCAAAATTCTAAGAATTCTTCCCTTGATAGTGAGAATAGGCCTTTCAATGAAACCTGTTCAGCACTCGCCAAGGAGTATTATCCTTCCGCGTCTGGACCAACAGATTCCTTTTTGTATAGTCTTTGTCACTTGTGGTCGCTTGGTGCCTGAAATAAGGAAATATTTTTAACGCTGTAAACGTTAGGCCTAAGTTGGAATTTTCCTTCAATATATTCGGAGATTTGAGCATTAACTGTACTTTTGCTGGTTTTATTACCGTCTAGTGGCTCCATATCTTCTCTATTTAACTGAAAACTAGAAATTATTAAGTTATTTACATGAGATTTATTTCATTTAATTAAAATTTTAACTTACCCAACGTTAAATATCTTAACGAAGGACCACCACGAAGCAAGAACGGTAACGCGTGTGCCGAGGCTTACAGTTTAAAGCGAAATCTTGGATTGAAGTTGGCTGTTTCAAAGAGGGTTGGCTGTTCAACTACCCGATAAAATCTGGTAGCCGTGTAACAGAAATGAAATCACCTATTTCAGGTTTTACGCGGCGGGCGGGATGGAAGGGGGACGTAACTTTTATTGAAAGACCTATTCTCACTTCTCAAAACATTGACGGTCCTTCTCACAGGAGGTGACGTAATCTCTTCTCATGAGTTCTTTTGAGAAGATCGAATATTCTCCCTTGGTTGAAAAAAAGGGAGGGGGATTATAAATAAAAATTGCAGCTAATATTCTAGTCGGTTTACTTGGTAATGAAAAAAATAAACAGTATGATATTTTCAGAGAAAACTGAATGTGAAGTTAATTTCCGATGAAATATTTCCTTTTAAATTATAAATAAAATGTTTTCATCCTTCATATATTATCGTGAAATCGTGTAAAAATAATATTTATTGTCAAAGGCTTATTTTGCAACGTTCGTGGCACTCTTGTAAGCCGCAATCTTTACAAAAATCTTTTTACATTTGACGCTTTTTAGCGAGTACTCACGTAAAAACAATTATCACAAAAGAAGAATTCCGTCTTAGAATTTTGGCGCGCCCCAAGTTTGTCCACATTGAACTAAAATTAACCGTGATTTTCCTAATCCTAGTATTAACGCGTGCTTTTAAATCCTGGACAGTGAGTCCTCTTAGATTCTTGGTCCATGATTTGAGTGTCCTAACAGCAACAAACACAAGGAGAACGCAGCTAGCATTTAAACACGCTAACGCAGTGTTGTGTACAAATTTCATTGGAAGAACCTTTACGCTGAACGTTTTATGGGCGGGGGGGGGGGCGAAGACAGTTTCCGAATTTTTCCCTTCCGACGGCAGCAGGCGCTAAAACGTCTAACCAAGGAAAAATGTACAAAATAAAAGACTTGAATTTTGCGCGAGTGGTGTAAGCGTTCTGGAGCCACGTTACGTCGCGAGACAATAATCATTATTCAAATTGCGTTGGAACCTGCAGTCACGTGAAATATTTTCGTGTTTTAAAATTTCAAAAGTAGGCTTAGCTACGGTTTCTCATGAGTTTCAAATTGGTTTTTTTGTTTTTTGCTGTTTGTAAAAGATCTTGAATCAACATGAATTCGACACTCGAAAAAGTTCCAGAAAGAATAATTGAGATATCCAGTGATACCGATTCATCCAAAATGCTCACTAGAGGGACGAATTTTCAACTAATGATAACGAATGGACTCGTATCATCTTCATCCGTGGCAAACCCGATGAATTCGGTAATCTACACCATGGAGAAAGACAATGAACCCACAAATACCTTTTCGGAAACTAAAGAATTGAGCAGCCAAATTGAAGAAGCTCCAATGGGGGAATCCAAAGTTTCTTTGAACAGCACATCGGAAACCCATCAGATTGGGCTTACCCCCTCGACGAACTTGGCTAAAGCGGCTATCGGCGAGATCGAGGAGGTTCCGAAAAGCGATATCACAATCACCAAAGACGGAGAATCATCCCAAACCACCACCAGTGGGACGAGTCCTCAACTAATGGAATCCGATGTTGCATCTTTATCTGTGTCGGGTAACTTGGTTGATGCGGTGATCGAAAAGATTGTAAAACCAAAAAAAGACAGCTCCGGATTGTCTTCGAGAAATGAAGCTAACACTCGAACAGCCAAGCCAAACGCTTATACAGTCAACAAACCCTCCGATATTTTAAGTTCAAAAAATCTAGGGGCTAGTCAGCTAACTGGATCTAAAGCTACGGACAAGAAAACTGCTCAAACATCTTCGTCCTCTCCAAGTAGAGTTTTAAGAAAAAGGACCGCTACAAATGTCCCAAGTGTAGCCGCACCTCCATCCACCAGGACGCGACGTCTTTCGACGTCTGCTTCTAAAAGACCCGCCTCTACGAAACTTTCTCGACGAGTTACACCGGCAGTTGCACCAAAAAATCATCGAAATTCTACATCAACCTACGGATCTCGCACCGTCCCGCGAAAGAACAGACATTACATCGCTTCTCCGAGACATTACCAACCGTGGGGAACAAATTTGACTTCTCCAAAACAAACGGCAACTAGAATTTCGGGGGAAAAGGCCGCTGCCAACGTTCCATGGGTAGCGACGTCTGATTCCACCAGGAAGCCTCGACTTTTGGCTGCTGCAAGAAGGGGTTCCTCTCCTTCGTTTTCCGGAACTGACGTACGGAAACGAACAACCTATCCACAATTTCCTCGAATAGCAGTATCACCACGATCTACCTCTCCATTAGTACCTCCTGTTGCTTCGGCAGTTGCACCAGCCAATCATCGAAATACTACCTTAACCATCCCGCGACAGAACAGTCATTACATCGCTTCTCAAAGACACTACAAACCGTCGGGTACATCTTCCACCTCTCCCAGACCAAGAGTCGCTGTCAATGTTCCCTCCACCGGAAAAAGACGACATTTGACTGCTATTAAAAGACCTTTATCTCCAAAAAATACCCTAATGCCAGTACCGATACGATCAACCCATCCACGAGTGTCTCAAAGACCAGTAACACCACGATCAACCCATCCGAAAGTGTCTCGAATACCAGTAACACCACGATCAACCCATCCACAAGTGTCCCAAAGACCAGTAACACCACGATCAACCCATTCACAAGTGTCCCAAAGACCAGTAACACCAGGATCAACCCATCCGCGAGTGTCTCAAAGACCAGTAACACCACGATCAACCCATCCACGAGTGTCTCAAAGACCAGTAACACCACGATCAACCCATCCACAAGTGTCCCAAAGACCAGTAACACCACGATCAACCCATCCGCGAGTGTCTCGAATACCAGTAACACCACGATCAACCTATATGCAAGTGTCTCGAATACCAGTAACACCACGATCAACCTATATGCAAGTGTCTCGAATACCAATAACACCACGATCTTTCCCTCGGCTAAGCCAAGAATTACCTCGAGATGATCAGGCAGTTGCCTCAAGGTATGGACCGGAAACCATCTCGCGACAGAATAGCCATTACTTCGTTTCTCTAAAACACGTTCAACCGCCAGTTATGTGAGCCCTTTGAATTCGAACATTCAAAATTCACTTGTATTGAAATTAAAGCCTGTAAATTGAATTAAATTGATTGATCACACATTTTGTTTGTTTATTTCGATCAAAACACATCTTTAAATCTCCTAACGGTCCATGACAACGGGCTAGTACTACTGTACAGTGACGTAGGATCGTTTGAGAAGTTAAGGGGGGGGTGCAAAGCAGTTAAACGCGGTGGTTTGTGGGGGGGGGGGCAGTCTTTTGGCGATAAGAAAACATCATTAAGAATAAATGCCATTTTCATTTGAACAAAATTAAGAAAAAATTTCATTTTTATATGAGCAAAATTCAGAATAAATGTAATTTTTATATGAACAAAATTAAGAATAAATACCATTTTTATACGAATAAAATTAAGACTAAATGCCATTTTTATATAATCAAAATTAAGAGTAAATGCCATTTTTATATAATCAAAATTAAGAGTAAATGCCATTTTTATATAATCAAAATTAAGAAAAAATTTCATTTTTATATGAGCAAAATTCAGAATAAATGTAATTTTTATATGAACAAAATTAAGAATAAATACCATTTTTATACGAATAAAATTAAGACTAAATGCCATTTTTATATAAACAAAATAATGAATAAATGTTATTTTTATATACAAAAATAATGAATAAATGCTATTTTTATATCAACAAAATTGAGAATAAAACTCATTTTTATATCAACAAAATTAAGAATAAATGCCATTTTTATATAAACAAAATTAATAATAAATGCCATTTTTAAACACACAAAATTAAGAATAAATGCCATTTTTATACGAACAAAATTAAGAATAAATGCCATTTTTAAACAAACAAAATTAAGAATAAATGCCATTTTTAAACAAACAAAATTAAGAATAAATGCCATTTTTATACGAACAAAATTAAGAATAAATGCCATTTTTATACACACAAAATTAGGATTAAATGCTATTTTATACAAACAAAATTAAGAATAAATGTCATTTTTATAAAAACGAAATTAATAATAAATGCTTTTCGTGTAGCTTATTGTATTTATTTATATAATTGGAACTGGAATTATTCAGTATGGGTAGAACGATGTCCTACTACGGTCTGAATGTGGCCGGAGCTTCGATCCGACAATCGATCGTGGATTCAATGAAGATCTTACTAAAAGAGCGCCATCTATTTATAAGTTTCGGTGGTGTATTTTAATCTAATTTAATATTAGTTGACCATTCTTACTTAATTTTTGCCTAACACAGAGATTATTGTTTTTAAATTACTTATTAACAATTCGGGTTATTTTATCTGAAACGAATTTATTTAAATCGATTTTATTCATATTCAGACGTCTAAATTATACTGTTTCTTTATAAGTTAAATTTTTCTTTGAAACTTGATCTTAAATTAAAACAATCCTAAGAATTTTATTGTTAGTCTTTGTTAATTGTAAGTCATGGTAAATATAAATTAATTTTAGAGTATGGCGCATAATGGTGGTAGTTGCGTTTTTCTGGGAAAACGAATTTTTGGGTAACTGAACATGATCGATGCACCACTACTGAAGTAAGATAAACATTACTAAGAAAAAAAGTACATTTTCTTACCAAAAAATATTGAAAATTCAGACTAGTTATCCTTAACTGTAATGTACAGCAAAAATGTTACTGTACTTGAAACCTGCTCAGTTTTCAATTCGAACATGGACCAAGAATCTAAGGGAACTCATTGACACACTAGGAGCAACAAACCGTCAAAAGTCGTGCATTGTCTTGTGTACAATTTTCATTGGTTAGAGGCTTTAGCGCCTAGTGCCGTCGGAAGGGGAAAATTCGGAAATGGTCTTCCCCCTTTCCATAAAACGTTCAGCGTAAAGGCTCGTCCAATGAAATGTGTACACAACACTGTGTTAGTGTGTTTAAAGGCTAGCTGCGTTCTCCTTGTGTATGTTGCTCCTAGCTGACACGGTAGGCGTGGCCTAAATCGGAAAGCTTGCTGAGGTACACCAGCCGCTTTGAAGCGCGTCAAGAATTCTGTTCAACTATCACATTAAATTTCTTCCAGTGAATTTGATAAAAAAAATCTCGGTCATACGTGGCCTACTGGTTATTTTTACTTAACACAATGGTTAATTACCGTTCCTTAAACTTTTAAATAACCAATTTAAAAAATAAAGGCCTAAAACTTACTAAGCCTAGTCATTTACCCGACATCAACGGCGCCATTTGGTCAAAATTGAACGTGATCCAGCGTTGCCAGTTCCTGTACCAGAGCCAAAAAACTATCGATTTCAGAAATAAATGAAAACCAGCGGCCAATTTGAATTTTTGTGTGAAATACTGACTTCAAACTTTCGAAATAAAGATTTTTAATTTTTAACATCAATAAATAAAGTTCAACCGATTGAAAACTTATGTTTAAATGTCACAGTTTTAACTGGTTTTCATACAATTTCAATAACTATCGTACATTATCGTACGCGCCAATGGAATTATCAAAAATATCGTACATCCCCAACATTTTCCCGAATTTTTCCAAGGATCCTATCCTATAGGATCCTTGATTTATCGACGTGTATGATAATTATCGTACGTCTGTCGTCTGGCAACGCTGTCGTGATTAGTCCAGCTTCTCTACGAAGCCATGCCGGAAATCGACTTCAGCGACGCCAAGTTTGTTTACATTGAACTAAAATTACCGTTATTTTCTTATTCCCAGTATTAACACGTGCTTTTTAAAGCCTGAACAGCGAGTCCCCTAGATTCTTGGTCCATGATAAGATGTATTTCTACCAATTATCGTTTTTACACATTTCGTAAGACTCGAATGCCGCCATCTATTGAGCAAAATCGAAAGTATTAATTACAAAAATATTCAAAATTATCGAACATTTCCCAATTTCTACCTAATTTTCAATTTACTTTTGGAAAATAATTTAAAACGATAATTTTAAATCTAAAATGAGTACTTTTTATGCTTTTTATTATTAAAAATACATATATAGAAATAAAACCAAATTATATGTATGAAATGTAAAACATATGCTGTATTAAAAAATTTATAAAAATAATATTTATAATATTTAATTAATACAGTAATATTTCGTATAACTGCCTTGCATGTAGTCATCAGCGCTTCATCAAAGTTGGACGTTCTAGGACTATATAAGAGATTTTTTTTCTAGGAACCTTAAGACTATGGCAGCTACCATGGAGGCCGATTGTTCCGAGGTCACGTGCCGGAAAGTGGGTAAACGCTTCGTTACAAAACCGTCAAACAGATAGCTCTCAGAATTCTAATCTAGTGTACGGAGTTCTATATCTTTGGTATAACAGCATAACACCGGAGCTATAATTCGTATTACTTTCCAGAGACGGCGCTCTAAAACTGAAAACCAATAATATTTCGTATTTCTTTCAAGAGATGGCGCTCTAAAACTGAAAACCAATAATATTTCGTATTCCTTTCAAGGGATGGCGCTCTAAAACCGAAAACCAATAATTTTTCGTATTCCTTCAAGAGATGGCGCTCTAAAACTGAAAACCAATAATATTTCGTATTCCTTTCAAGAGATGGCGCTCTAAAACTGAAAACCAATACTTTTTCGTATTCCTTTCAAGAGATGGCGCTCTAAAACTGAAAACCAATAATATTTCATATACCTTCCAAGAAATAATGCTCTAAAACTGAAAACCAATAATAGTTCGTATTCCTTTCAAGAGATATGGCGCTCTAAAACTAAAAGCAATAATATTTCGTATTCCTTTCAAGAGATAACGCTCTAAAACTGAAAAACCATAATATTTCGTATACCTTCCAAGAAATAATGCTCTAAAACTGAAAACCAATAATAGTTCGTATTCCTTTCAAGAGATATGGCGCTCTAAAACTAAAAGCAATAATATTTCGTATTCCTTTCAAGAGATAACGCTCTAAAACTGAAAAACCATAATATTTCGTATACCTTCCAAGAAATAATGCTCTAAAACTGAAAACCAATAATAGTTCATATTCCTTTCAAGAGATGGCGCTCTAAAACTGAAAACCAATTATATTTCGTATTCCTTTCAAGAGATGGCGCTCTAAAACTGAAAACCAATAATATTTCGTATACCTTCCAAGAAATAATGCTCTAAAACTGAAAACCAATAATATTTCGTATTCCTTTCAAGAGATATGGCGCTCTAAAACTAAAACCAATAATATTTCGTATTCCTTTCAAGAGATGGCGCTCTAAAACTAAAAAACCAATAATATTTCGTATTCCTTTCAAGAGATAACGCTCTAAAACTGAAAAACAATAATATTTCGTATTCCTTTCAAGAGATGGCGCTCTAAAACTGAAAACCAATAACATTTCTTATACCTTCCAAGAAATAATGCTCTAAAACTGAAAACCAATAATATTTCGTATTCCTTTCAAGAGATGGCGCTCTGAAACTGAAAACCAATTATATTTCATATTCCTTCCAAGAAATAATGCTCTAAAACTGAAAACCAATATTATTTCGTATTCCTTTCAAGAGATGGCGCTCTAAAACTAAAAAACCAATAATATTTCGTATTCCTTTCAAGAGATAACGCTCTAAAACTGAAAACCAATAATATTTCGTATTCCTTCAAGAGCTAGATAATGCTCTAAAACTGAAAAACAATAATATTTCGTATTCCTTTCAAGAGATGGCGCTCTAAAACTGAAAACCAATAACATTTCTTATACCTTCCAAGAAATAATGCTCTAAAACTGAAAACCAATAATATTTCGTATTCCTTTCAATAGATAATGCTCTAAAACTGAAAACCAAATATATTTCGTTTTCCTTTCAAGAGATGGCGCTCTAAAACTGAAAACCAATAATATTTCGTATTCCTTTCAAGAGATAATGCTCTAAAACTGAAAACCAATAAAATTTCATATAGCTTGTAAGAACCTTGATACCTTCCAAGAAATAACGCGGGGGGGGGGTCGGAATAACTGAAAACCAATAATATTTCGTATACCTTCCAAGAGATGGCGCTCTAACACTGAAAACCAATAATATTTCGTATACCTTCCAAGAAATAACGCTTTAAAATTTGAAAACCAATATCATTTCGTATTCCTTTCAAGAGATGGCGCTCTAAAACTGAAAACCAATTATATTTCGTATTCCTTTCAAGAGATGGCGCTCTAAAACTGAAAACCAATAATATTTCGTATACCTTCCAAGAAATAATGCTCTAAAACTGAAAACCAATAATATTTCGTATTCCTTTCAAGAGATATGGCGCTCTAAAACTAAAACCAATAATATTTCGTATTCCTTTCAAGAGATGGCGCTCTAAAACTAAAAAACCAATAATATTTCGTATTCCTTTCAAGAGATAACGCTCTAAAACTGAAAAACAATAATATTTCGTATTCCTTTCAAGAGATGGCGCTCTAAAACTGAAAACCAATAACATTTCTTATACCTTCCAAGAAATAATGCTCTAAAACTGAAAACCAATAATATTTCGTATTCCTTTCAAGAGATGGCGCTCTGAAACTGAAAACCAATTATATTTCATATTCCTTCCAAGAAATAATGCTCTAAAACTGAAAACCAATAATATTTCGTATTCCTTTCAAGAGATGGCGCTCTAAAACTAAAAAACCAATAATATTTCGTATTCCTTTCAAGAGATAACGCTCTAAAACTGAAAACCAATAATATTTCGTATTCCTTCAAGAGCTAGATAATGCTCTAAAACTGAAAAACAATAATATTTCGTATTCCTTTCAAGAGATGGCGCTCTAAAACTGAAAACCAATAACATTTCTTATACCTTCCAAGAAATAATGCTCTAAAACTGAAAACCAATAATATTTCGTATTCCTTTCAATAGATAATGCTCTAAAACTGAAAACCAAATATATTTCGTTTTCCTTTCAAGAGATGGCGCTCTAAAACTGAAAACCAATAATATTTCGTATTCCTTTCAAGAGATAATGCTCTAAAACTGAAAACCAATAAAATTTCATATAGCTTGTAAGAACCTTGATACCTTCCAAGAAATAACGCGGGGGGGGGGTCGGAATAACTGAAAACCAATAATATTTCGTATACCTTCCAAGAGATGGCGCTCTAACACTGAAAACCAATAATATTTCGTATACCTTCCAAGAAATAACGCTTTAAAATTTGAAAACCAATATCATTTCGTATTCCTTTCAAGAGATGGCGCTCTAAAACTGAAAACCAATAATATTTCGTATTTCTTTCAAGAGATAATGCTCTAAAACTGAAAACCAATAAAATTTCATATAGCTTGTAAGAACCTTGATACCTTCCAAGAAATAACGCGGGGGGGGGTCGGAATAACTGAAAACCAATAATATTTCGTATACCTTCCAAGAAATAACGCTTTAAAACTGAAAACCAATATCATTTCGTATTCCTTTCAAGAGATGGCGCTCTGAAACTGTAATATGTCTAGCCCGAATAAGGACGGAATATATTAAGCGCTTTTTATAAAGTAACGTGGCCTTCTTATTTTAATATGGCTCTTACGTCACAGTCTCTAGCTTTTACAAGTCTACGAGCAAGGGCGTATTTAAGGGGGGAAGGGGGTTTGGGACCCCCCCGAAATGCTGATGACTGGGGGGGGGTGCCTAATAAAAATCAGTGAAACTTCCGTCAGAACCCCCCCCCTTGAAATTTTCCCTCAAAACCCCCCTGAAATAAAATCCTGGATACGCAATTGTCTACGAGCGCGCGCTTCAGTCGCCAAAGGAACATCGCTTTATCTAGCGCGCGTGCAAATCGCTCGTGCGAGAATACACTAAAAAAAAGCTGGGTCTCGTGACGTAAGAGCAACATTTTAACAAGTTGGGCAAGACGAATTTTTATTTTATAAAAAAATATTTTTTTAAATCCACAGAATAATGAGAGTTGCCAGTTGCTCGGGTTTAACCGAGGGGCTAACCACTCTTAGAAAGTCTGTACACCGGATTACGCTTAGATTACCACTGCCAAAGGCAGGGACTTCAAAGATTACGCGTAGTCCCATTCATACAGTCAAAGGTACGGATCTGTACACCGATTACGCGGAGTGATCAGCCCCTCGGGTTTAACTAACTGGTCTTTGTAGTAATTCTAACTGGAAGGCTATTCTGCAAAAATCAAATAATGCCAAAAAAATCATTATCCGTTAAAAATGACAATGCGGGTGTGCAGAAGAGGTTGCTATCGAAATATCAAACTATTGATATTATTGGTCATATTCAAAATCATGGCGGTCTGTTACGCGGACATAAGTGATTTTATACGATAGATTGTGCCAATTTAAGTTTTGGGCACCAAAAAAAATAGATATTTTACGTCCGCTTAAGTTTATGGTTTGATTAAAATACCGGATAGAGAATAACATACTGCCACTACTTAAAATTGAACTTACACAATCGATAGTTTGATTTTTCGATAGCCGCCCTTCTGCACATGCGCATTGCCATTTTTTTTTGGCATTTTTGATTTTTACAGAATAACATTCCTGGAAAATGTTAAATTCAAATATCTTAAATAAAAAGACGTGAAATTCAATAAAACGGATTTTTTATTAGCTAGACTTATTTGTCACATATGATCCTCCCCCTCAGTGCCAACAGCAAATGTCATTATATTTTGACTAGAACATGAACGTAATATTCCGTGTTATATTTTTGGTGGGTGACAACAATATCTCAGGCATACAAGTGACGATTTTTTTTGTTTTACGTGAGATATTTTTTACAAAAACTTCGTGTACAAAATCGTGTTTATTTTTGCTTTTAAAAAAACCTAAAAAATCTTTACTTCTAAACAACTCTAGAAATAGCGGAGAAAATTCACGACTTATCGGGTTAAAAATGTTGCCAAATACGAAATAAATTTCAATTAAAAAACGTGGTTTCAAATTTTGATCTTTTTACAAAAAGTTATAAATGATAAATCTAGAAAAGGTTTTTTTTAGCTCCCAAAAAATGTTTATTTATTTTTAAGGCAACTGTTATTTCGTTTTCAACGAAATTATACAATTTTACTATGTTTTACTGTTTATATAAACCATTTAAACATTTTTTTTTAATTTTAAAAATTTGTTTTTTTTAAAAGAACTTTATTTTTATTACAATGTCTCTGCACTGTTAACCTTTTTTAATTTATGTTTTTCTCAAATTTGAATTTAAAAAAATCTGGTCCCTAGTTTTGTGTATTTTTGATAATCTAAGAACATCGAATATATGTGGCCCTACGTCACTTTTTAAAATATATTTTATACAATAAATTCGATCTATACAATAATTTTTTTAATCCCCCAAAAGACTAGATCTAAAAACATCGGACTAGTGATTAATTAATCCATCGTGGATTTATGATGGAATTATCTTAATTACAGTGTGTCGCTTTTAATATTACTTTTTTAATAGTGCTTAAGGTTACCGTAACCTTCTAGTCTACGTTGAAACATTTAGGTATAGGTAATTAAAGCTCAATATTTAAAAAAAAATCCGAAATGAAGTGGTTCTAATTTAGTGATAAACATTTATAGAAAAACTAATCTCAAAATAAGTACAAAAAAATTGTTTCTCAAACCGTCGCGGTGAGAAAAATATTAATCTCAAAATGTAAGTAAATACAAAATGTTTCTACCAATAAATACTAAAGTTTAGTTTTTTTTATGTTTTTTAAAAGAACCGTCGGTCTTTTCGCGTCTTAAAAAGATGATTCGCATCATCAAGATATGAAAACTGTGGTACCCAAGACCAAAGTTTTAGCTGGGCTTCTAGTTAAGGGATCAGCCGCTGACATGGCAAAGTCGAAAACGGGTTGGTTCTGAGAAGCTCCCCTAGATGGAGTCAGGGTATCCGGGTCGGGATCCAAAACGGGAGAGACGGCGGGCAACGGGGAGACGGGTCTGGCGCAAGGACCTCCAAATACTTGAGATTCGAAAGTTAGTAGCTGGCCCATAAAGTTAAAATTAGGAGACACGATTCGCCGACGCAGTTTGACGAATTCGTACGCGTCTTCCATGCGCAGTCTTTTGGTGGACATCAAATACGCGATGCATATGGTCGCTGAACGACTGATACCGGCACGACAATGGACCAGTACTTTCCCATTTTGACCTTTCACGTCCTCTGTTCAAAAAAAAAAACAAAGGCGTAAATTAATTATTTCCTACATTGAAACTATCGTTCAATACATCCGTTCGAAACACATGTCCAAAAAGGCGCCGTGAGAAAATACGTTATCAATGGATATTTATAAATTGTTTCTATATGAAAAAGGTGGGCGCTGGAAAATATATAGAGTAGGTGAGGAAGCCCTTTTGGTACGTTAGACCAGTGACCGTGGCGTGGGAGCGAAATCGTCCAGTTGCGACAGATATAAAACCGGATAATTATATCTTAATTAGAGCCGCGACGATTTTAATAAATCGGAAGCGGGGAAAACGAACTCGCAAGCTGGGATATTTCGTTCGTTCGGCCGGAAACTTAAGCTCGGCCGTTCGCCCAGAAAAACCCCGGGAAATAACAACGTTAACTAAGTCCTCTAGAAAAGGAGGAAGTGGCAAAACATCTGCATTGTTCACTTCCTCTCCGTCGTCTGTTCTCGATATGCCGGCGCGGAGAGCGAGAGGATGAGGGGGGAGTCCGAAACATTTCCAACGGTCAGAAAAGTCGTCCAATAAACGTGGGTGGCTTCGATTTGATAAAAGCCAGCGCCCTCCAACGACGGAGAAAGGAAGATGCGATGGACGACGATGTTGGTTTTTGGGGGGGGGGGGGGAGAAACGATCCGTTGATGGCTGAAAGGGATGCCGAAAGGATGCGCCGCGATATTTTTGGGAGAAAAATAAGAGGAAGGAGGGGGGATAACTTTTCCAGCATCCGGGATGTTCTGTTTTCTCCTCTTCGCGCAGGCGGGATCGGCCTCTCGCGTTGTTGGCATCCCGACATCCGTCGCTGTGACGTAACGTCCGTCTCTCGCTCTCTCCATCAATGAACGGCCAAAAAGGGAAAAATGTATGCGCGTGTCGTTCCAATTATTTAAACTACGCTAAATCCACAGTCACGGGCTCTTTCCGTTCCTGCCACTCCACGTTGGTGGCGCGCTCACTCACTGGGAAAAAGGTTATTTTCGAAATGGAGGCTCGTAAAACGGCGCGGCGCGAACGTAGCACGTTCCGTATTTTTGGGGAATAAAATTTATTCTTCCTGTTCGCGGAAAGGACATCCTCCGCCCTTTAAGTATTCGATTTGTTCCGAGCGGAGTGGGCGAGATTTGTTGATCGAAGCAGCCGGAGTTAAATTAACGAATCATTGTTGGACTTCCCCTCCCCCGAAAGTTCTATCTCTCGGCGTTTAAATTTAGCGTGGGTTGAATTCCACTTCCAATTAATTTACCGTCCTAATTAAGTCTCCAAATAAGGATTTGCGATTCCCTCGGACTGTAATCCTACACTTTGATATATACTTTGAGAAACAATTTAATTTGGATTTGGTATCCGTTAGTGTACTGCCCTACGTTTCAGAAACGCACTATCTCCAAAAATGGCATTTCGAGACCAATCGATTTTTGTCATTCTAGTTAGTGCTCTGAATTGTTTATTCATTATCCACAAATTTTCCGATTTATTTAAAAAACGTTTGTAAAAAGAATACCATTTTAAATTATTTAATTATGTTTTTTTACGCAACCAAGCATTTATTTGAATAAAAGTGGCATTTATTTAAATAATTGTTGGTTTTATTTAAATAGGCTTATTCACTTTCGATTATTTAAACATTTTGCAATTTTTATTCGACTATTGGTTATTTAAATAAATACTTAAATATCGCCGAGCTTATTTTATTCATGGATAAAAATTAATCGAAATCCGAGCACTAGACTAATTCTTCTGAAAAATAACAATACTACAGTATTTAGGTAACTTAAAACTAGTTGTTAGGGGTTTCTTTTAGTCCGCAATCTAAATATGGACAACGACTATAGCCAAAATTAAGTAAATCTCAGAATAATTGGACATAATGCGTTTTTACGTTTATATTTGGTTAAAAAAACTCTGGGCAGAAACGCATTATTTCGTATAATAATACTGAGTAACGACCATTGTGCCTGTTACCCTGGGAATGCGGCTGAAGAAATTAAGAGCGGACGAAATTATACAAAATGAAGACTCTTATTGGTTAATAATACGTTTCTGCAAATTTCCGACGGGAGTATTTTCAAAACTTTTCGATTTTAATGCGTTTGTGCATTTTCAATCACTAGCACAGATAGGAAAAAACCGTACTTCAAATTTAGAATCCGCCCTCTAAAATTAGTACGATGAGCATTGAAACTCAATAAGTCAAAAATGGTCGATAACGTAGGGCAGTTTAGTCATTTGCTTGGTTCGGGTTTCGGAACGAGTATACGAAGCGTAGGTGGAAGGACGTTTCTACTGACCGATAAAGTTAATGGCTTCTTCGAACCAAGAGCCAATGTCTTCGGAACAAGAATCTTGGACGGGAATACTCTTGTAGGTGAAAGTGTCCTCGAAGTGGTTCGGACAGGTATCGGACACGTTGAGAAGAGCCGTGATGCCCAGTCTTTGAAGAATTTCTCGGTCAGAGGCGTGGTAAGCGTCTCCCAAGAACAGGTGAGGCAAGATTTCCACCGGACAGTCCTAAAATTATATCGTCCAAATGTTAAAATTTCCACTTTCTCACTCCGGATGCGATGACGAAGCTCGTCAGAGGTGTGGTATCTTACCTGAGGACTGCTATATCCCGTAAGAGGGCTGCCGTGGCGAACCAAATTGTTTCCATTGGTGATGTAAGCGGATGTGGGGCTGATTTTGGCCCGGGGGCAGATCGTCCTGGGGTCGGAGTGGTGGCTCTCCCGACACAGGCTGGGATAATGCAATCGAAAGTCGTGATAGCCTCCTGTTCAAGAAAAAATAAATAAATTTGAATAAAACCATTAATTATACGCGTAATTATTGTACTAGGTGTGTTTATAAATAGGTGAGGTATGTATGGGAAAATGAAATTTTCTTACAATTTCGAGATATTATTCGAATTAAATTGTTAATACATAACGCTTTCACACCCCAATCGCGAAACGCAATAATAAAATTGCATCAGCAATGATAAATTTATACGCGATCCCATTAAAATATTAAGTTTCAACATGAAATAAAATAGTAAAATCGGCTGATTTATATATGAAAAATTACAACTGATAAATAAAGTTAAAATCTCCCAAATTATAGAACGTAATTTCAATGGCAAATCGCAACAATAACATTTCATCAGAAAAGATAAATAGGATTAAAATTTACTATATACTATTCCGTTAAAATAATTACGTATTTCCATTGCAGTTAGAGGAGAGAGTCTACAGCGAGATAAATTGTGTGGGTTTATTGCGACACTTCGTACTGTATTTCTCCGTTGAATTTTTATACGCGGGTATATATATTCTTCAGTCACGTCCTCCACCCTCATCTACAAGTACTTTATGAATCAACGCAACACTTTTGAACAAACAGCTGCGTCTCTTACCTTAACGAAATATAAACGAGGGTTGAACGCGAAAACAATTCACGAGTTATAATATGCAAGAATGATAATCTAACAACTTCCGCGTGTTGAAATCTAACAAACCTAGTCCATTAAACGAAGAACAGTATTATTTTTTGAGAACGAAATTCATAATGATCGGTTTACGAAACTTCGCTGGCAACTTGAGAAATGTTGTTTTCCCGTGAAATTTGGGGTGATTAAAAGATGATTAAAAGTCGGTTCATCTCTACCCTATAATGCTCCTCATCTTTATTCTGGTTCTACGTATTTTCTCAGACTTTCTCCGTGCCAGAATGACCTCGAGGCATAGACCAGTCTTAGTTCGTAATTGACTACGGTGTGAAAGAATTCTATGGGAATTCCTCAGTGATACTTTCAATGGGCGAATTGGTTTAACAAATCTACCGAGGCATTTTTGACGTAGCCGCTATTTTACTCTGATGAGAAATTTCGTAAATAGTTTTTCTTTGATGCCGTTCGAGATGCCTATCTTGAATGGCGCGAAAAATTCCGTGAGAAATAATGGTCTGGGAATTCAATATTAAGTTCGAGTACATTTCCCGGTTCGTGTGATAAAAGCTACGTTAAAATTGGGTGTTCTCCAAGAACCTTAAGGATTATATTTTAATTGTTACAATTATACCTGTATATTAAATTTTCATTAAATAAAGTATTTCTTAGCAGAGTTTGTTAATTTTTATATTTTCCCTAGTTAATTAATTCTTCCCATTTGCCGAAATATATTATAAATATATCAAATTCTGGAACATTAAATACCAAGAAAATTCAAATAATTTGGAATATAAATGTTGGTAATTTTGAATATACTTCGCGTTAGTATTTAAAAATCAGAAAACAATATTTTATCTAAATTCGATTTTTACTGATTTTAAATGATTTTTTTATTTTAATTCATTTTTTAACAAAGTTATTGATAATTTGCATGAATTGTTAATGATGATCTAAATTTTATATTTATCTTAATTAAATTAGTACTTGTAACAAGTTTGTTTCGCAACAACCATCTTTGTACATTTTCATAAATACATAGTAGTATTAGTATTTATTTATTTATAATAGACTATTTAATTTTATGAATTAAATAATAGGCGATTTAATTTTATGAATAAAATAATAGGCGATTTAATTTTATGAATAAAATAATAGGCGATTTAATTTTATGAATAAAATAATAGGCGATTTAATTTTATGAATAAAATAATAGGCGATTTAATTTTATGAATAAAATAATAGGCGATTTAATTTTATGAATAAAATAATAGGCGATTTAATTTTATGAATTAAATAATAGGCGATTTAATTGTATGAATAAAATAATAGGCGATTTAATTGTATGAATAAAATAATAGGCGATTTAATTGTATGAATAAAATAATAGGCGATTTAATTGTATGAATAAAACCAATTATTTGATTTCAATCACTGTTTAAATCCTGTTTCTGCATAACATAAATTAAAAAAAAACTATTTCTTGCGAGTACAATTGAGTACTACTACAATAAAAAGTTCCCCAACGTCCAATACATGAAAAATTTATTAAAATTTCCCGTCAACATTTAACAGGAATTTACGTAATATCAATTTACGCACTTCCGTTCCTCGAAAAATATTCGTGACATCAAACATTGGCGACATATTTTTTCACAATTTCCCATATCCCGCTTTCTTTAAAGTCTAGATAAAGACCACCTCGGGCTAGAAGAAATGTTTCAATTCTTCACTGTTCCTCGTTTAACCTAACCAGGACACACGTTGCTTTCTTTTATAAAAATAAATCAAATATGCCAGTGGCGTTTCCACGGCGATACCGTCATGCCGGAAGGTTTAATAAAGAAAAAGTTGCGAATGGCGAGAGAACAGATCCTCGAAGGTCTAATCAACCTTGCCACACTGCCGAGAAATTCTCAATGTCGTACCCCGTTTATCGTAAACAACAGGAATAGATACTTGACGTCATAGCGACGGAGAGAGAAAGTCCTAAGACCCTGAAATTGACGTTCAATCTACGTTACTCCTATTAATATATTTTAAACCCTTACCAGACAGTTCAATCGTAAGTCACGCGAAAGGGTACATTCCCAATTACGGAATGGGGTCGGAACTATGTCAGTCACGAGTGTGAAGTTAAAACTTGAAAGAGAACCGGTTGACTCGGTTAAGTCACTCATAATCGTCGGAAAAGTTTGTTTTTAGTGAAAAAGGCTCCACCTTGGTGACGGCTTCGTTTGACGCGTGCTAATGTAATAGAATAATTCTGTGGGGGGGGGGGGGGGGGTTCCGAAATCTGCCGGATATCCGATTAGAAGAACGGAGCACCCGAGGGAACGGGTGTTACAGAGAGAAACAAATTTGGGGAACCGTTTTCTCGATATAACTTAAAAAGGGGGTTGTGACGTCTCTAACGCTCATCGAGAAACATTCTTTTTTCTCGCGACTTAACTCGGGATCGATCTTTGGCGGGAAAGTTGATGATGATGAAGACGCGAAGAGGGATGGACGCGTTTCCGGTTCCTTATTTAGTAATACTGATCGACAACATTCAGTTTTACGAATGTGTTTGAAACGCGATATCTCTGTTAACTATCGGCTCTTGATTGATATAGATAATCGACATCTCATTGATGGAATTAGAAGCTCGCTAAATAACGTGTTTTTATTGATAATTTTTAATATTGCGTCAGAATGTTCCACGTTTCTATCGGAATATCAGTTTTTTACTTCGAAAATTTCTGATAAAATTAATCTATTGTTTGAGTTTCACTAAAACGACCTTGCCTGATGTTTTTCGTTCAATTTTTATCAATTCGAAATAATTAATTTTTATTAAATAGATAAAGTTAAGTGTTTGTTGACGTACGGATGAGCTCTCCAACGTGATAAATTATTACTATCTATCTTGGCATTTCCCGAATGGAATTTTTTTACTAATATTTCCACTTCGTTTAATTAAGATTTTTATTTACCAGGATTGTCCGATATAAATCAAGTGATTTTAAAAATAAACTATTGATTTAAGTCACATATTATACTTTACGAAAATGTGTAGGAAGGTAGAATCAGATCAAACTCAAATAAAAATTTTGAATTAATTAAATTAAGTAAAGATGTATTTAAATTTAAGTTTACATTACCGTTGCACTTAAATTATTAACGAATTTGTGAAGGAAACTGTCATCAAACCTTGAAAGATCAATAAAATCAATACTTAAAATGATTCTCAACCACCCTGAATTTAACTGTATCCGTTACAAATCTTAACCGTATTTAAAAATCATCGAATTCAACGAAATTCGGTCCAAATTTTAAATAACGAAATACATCGTCAACCGGATTTGACAAAGAAAAATGTTACTCAATTTTAGAAATAATATCATTAATTGCGCCATAAGTTCCGTATAACGTTTTGCTAGGGCCGAAGAAAGCTCCGAAAAATGCAAATTGGGAGAGAGAGAGAGAACCACACCGTATATTTAATAAGGTTAACATCCGGTTCATAGTTGAATAACTCTCTTTTCATCCGCGAATTTAAGGAATGGTTCTTAAAAAGGATGGGATGGGCATTTTGGGCACATCTCCTCGAAGGTGCGTCTTATCCCGGCATACTAAGAGGTGATACTCCCGCAAACTTTACCCCCTCGGCGCCTTCCATTTTAATACCTTTTTAGCGAACCATTCTTAGCGAGTATCGAGGACCTCGGAGCTAAATCCAACGCTCCTCTTTCAATCGGCGTTGTGTTACCACAAAAGAAATCTGACTCTATAGAGACCCTCCTCGGAATTCCGCAAGCGTGTTTCGACCCCGAAACCCATAAATAATTCGCAAAGGGTGGGCCAAAATACGGGGCCCCAAAACGATTCCCCATTTACGTCGTCACTCTACAGACCCAGTGATTTTTTCGGGGCTAGGTTTTTACGAAAGTGACATAAGGGAAGTTCCGCTACAATGTGACCATCGCGAACCCACTACAATAGACCAGTTTTTTTATGGTAAAATTCAGGGGTACCCCGAAAGCGTAGTTGAAACTTGGTTCCTATTTTGGGCTCCTAAACCAGGATATCCAAAGGATGTTTACGCCATTATTGGTAAAATATTTAGTCGTATCAAAATACCGAATATTGTTTACCTTTCTTCGTAACCGGAAGTAAATATTTGTTAAATAAAGTTTTTATAAAGTTAGTCGCTATTGAGTAAGACTTGCGCGTGACGGTATATAATACCATGAAAACTGTGTCGACAAATACAATTATCAATAAAATATTTAATTTAAGTCTTAATTTAAATTATTTCTAAATATTACAGAGTAAATATTTGTTAATTTTGATTGCTTAAGAATTTAACTATAATTGCAACTGATTACGACAAGGGCGTGACGTCAATGAAACTACGAATGCCGATTTAGTCAGACATGGCCGTGACGTCATTAATCATATCATGAAAACTATGAATGGCAATTTAGTACGACATAGGCGTAACGTCATTTAAGCTACCATGAAAACTATACGATTTGAAAAATAATAATTATACTAAAACATTTCATATTAGCTTCTAAAATCTTGAAATCATAAAAATACGAATTTAGTATTTCTTAATTTTATTAAAGTTACTTTTAACCAAGTTAGTTAACATTGAAGTGACGTCAATGATATTATTACGGAAATTATATATATTAAAAAATACTATTTATAGTAAAACATTTCATATAAGCCTGTATTATGTTGAAATAATTTGACTCGTCCTAAAACAGTGTCCTGTTACAAGAATACCATTAGGATTTGCCTTTATACGTCAGTGGTTACGTACGATATTCGTTGTCACACAGTTGCTATGCCAACCATAGTATAAATCGTAGTTTAAATGATGTAACTCTATATTGATTATAGTAAAATGCCTTTTTTGGGTCAGATTTGTCAGTTTTTCACGATCATCACCTTTTGCGCACCAGGACATCGTTACAATAATATCGATAAATTTAAATTACATTTAATTTCGCGCATCCTGGGTATTTAATTCGCGTGAGGGCGCCTAGTTAGCTCGGTCGTCGAAAGGGGGTGTCTTGATCGATCTTTAAAGGAAACTCGAACAATGCAAAGTCGCGATCGCTAGTGACTGATCTATATAGAGTTAACTTCCTTACATTTCTATTTTGAGAATTGTTAAGAATGAATATCGGCTTCCTCCGAGTATTACATATCCTGTCGCCATAGGACCGGAATCGACACGACCAAAAAACAATCGCTCCATTGTTGTAAAAGATGGAACAATTACCAAGGGAAACGCGTTGTCCCCCTCTTTACAACCCCCTCCAAAAAAAACCAGCTTCCAAATTAGCAATTGGAATTATACTCATTAGAATCGATTTGCAAAGTTTAAGAAGCTTTATAAGTTGTTGTAGGGTTTCTTAAGCAAGGTCTTCTCTTACGTAATAGTTCCCGTACAGAAGTACATTGGACGTTAACCTTAAGTCCGATTACGTCCGTGACTAAGTGGTTTATAGACTTGTGGTTGTCAATAAGATATCTCACCCAAACTTTCTTAGAAAAAAAAGTGTCAATATTCGATTTTTATTACGACCATATCTGGTGATAAAAATTAAAGGTGCGTTATTTTAGGGGAGCGTTGACATGTTGACTAAAGTACGTTTAAATAATTGTCTAAGGAATGACTACTTACAATTCTAAGTAGGGTAGTTTTGCGGAAGTAAGTTTTATCTTTATTTTACGTCTGAATATTTTATACGATATTTATTCCGTATTGATTTATTTTATGGGAAATTATTCCAATATATTATTAAAGTAAACGAAAAATATACAAAATGACGTACAAAGATTAATATTTAAACTCATAATTTTAGCAGCGTCTAATATTTCTCAATATAAAGACGACTAAGTTTCCATATTTCACCATCGTAAGTCACAGAAATCATTGCGAAAAAACGCTATCGTACGATGGAAATTTGGTAAGACTACTTTAACGTAAGATTTCAGTACGGGTATACTAGAACTGTAGCTAAGCCTAAATTAAATGGCGCGAATTTTAGGGTAAGGAAAAATAAAAATGTTGTACTACAACATCGAGCCAGCAAAAAAGTCGAAAATAAGACTCTTCAATGACCCACTTCTAAGCCTCGCAAAGCGAGAAGCACTCGCCAAAAAATAAAATCAACGCTGGGAGGGTCTAAGGAAACGTTTGATAGGCCCCAACGAAAACCCGTGTAACGAATTCGTCTTTACACGTATTAAAGATATCATATATACCTATATATGTGTATAAATATATACAATACTTGTAAAGACGTATCTGTTAGATATTGTATTTGACGTATACTTTTAAATGGAATGCAAGGCGCGTGTCGTCCCCTCCATACAGTTTTCGACCCCCTCCTACTCCGACCTCGTAAGAATTTGGCAACAGGAAATCTACTTTTGAATGGAGAGTTAATTGGCAATTTGTTGAATTTTTCTTTTCCACTTTTTTCCCGGGTATCTTTTCCTCGTATTTTGAATTTACGCGACCCATAATTGGAAAATTGTTCATTATAATTTCTTAAAGGAAAATTTTTTAAGGTATTTTAAATTACGTAAGCGATTTTTAAAAAACTTATTATCGCTTGTTATTATTAATGCGATAATATTGATAAGTATTTTTTTTCAATTTGACGTCATAAGTATTGTGAAATTTTCTTTGAAATTAAGCCCCGTTTTCAATTACGATAAATTTCAGGCATTTCGCTTTTGCTTTTTTGACGCGCTTTTATTTCAAAATAAGCATATATCAAATCCATTTAGATTTCTGACAAAAAAGCCGATAGCGAAGCTTCTCGCGTTTGGTTTTGACGCGAAAGCGTTTTTTTTAAAGAAAAATTCGTGATTGAAAACGGGGCTTAAGAATTCTTAGATAAAATTGATACGCACTACAGTAGACTATCCAAGGAAACAAAATGTACAAAATTTAAATTAAATAGTAATTTATTAAATAATTTTTTGCGTCTATAGATCAGAAAGGACGTATTGATGGACCCTCCCATCAAAGAAGGTATCGTAGCGTATCGATTGAAAAGAATACGTTTTTTCGTTTCGCCCACAAGCTTCATTAAGATTTCGTTCAAAAGTACCGAACGCTAAAACAACAGAAATAGAGGGAAAAGTGCGCTCGAGTACATCACGGTGTAGCGGTTTTTGGTGTCAGGGTAAGAACGAGGAAAGGATAAAAAGGTACTGTACCGTACAAATTATTTCGCCTCATTCATAAACAAATTGAGAAATACGTTCCTAACAATGATAACGAGTATTCTAAAGCGTATGGGAATGAAAAAACCTCCATTCATAAACTCAGTTTTTGTGGGAAAAGAAACCATTGAACTCTTACAATGAATCGCTCGAGATTTCGCCTTCTTTTTAGTCCAAAAGGAAACAATACAATCCTTTTCTTAAGGCGTTTTTTCTCGAGTTATTTCCAACCCCACCCATTACTTGGGCAGTTGTGTACTAATTGTAACATTGCGCGATCATTGATTGGTACGTTGCGAGAGTCAAATCCCTTTAACTACGATGTACAATGGCCGTGACTGCTGTTCTCATGGAAGATAATATATACGCGACATTGCTTAATGACGCCAATATAGTTTTTCAATAATGTATAATTAATTCTAAGGTTTATTATTTGGTGTACTATATTGATAAGTACGTTTAGCAAAGCTTTTTAAAAAAAACCTTAAAATAAATTATCAATGTTCCCAAATTCTAACCAAATGCGATTACATACGGGGCATCTAAACTAGGAAGATTAATTATTAAGTTGATGTATCGAGCTTACCTTCCAGTATAAAAATGTTCTTTAAGTTAAGCTCCGTCTGGAGGCACTTGGCGACGAAAATGGCCATGGAGTCCTCGTTGCCTTGAGGCGAGGTGCTGGTCAGGCAGTTTCGAAGCTGCGAGTGTTGTGGGCAAAACTTTTGCTCGTCGTAAAGTACCACGGGGTGACAGTAGCCATCGGCCAGGCTCTGTCTGATGTCCGCCGACGGAATGACAGTCCTCAAGGGTAAACGACCACCGTTTCTTCGTCTCAGTATCGCCGGACAGTGGACGTTGATGGCCCCGTCAATGTGACTCTTATTGTAGGCAAGAAACGGTCTGCAATCCAGCAGCAAAAGTCCGGCGTTTTCGGCGGAGGAGCCGACACTTTCGGCTAAATCTTCCATCGCGACGGCTCCGTTTTGGATCATGAAAATTCGCAACCTTTCCGAGGATAGCGCCTGTAGGGCAGACATATTATTTTCCGCCCGCTCCTGGCCGAACCTATGCCGCATTCGACGACAAACTGACGGCATCTAAACTTGTGGGGTTCCTCGTTCTCTCGCGGACTCGAAAGATAACGAACAGTTTCAAAAGCGACGCGAAACTGTTCTTTATCCGAACTCTACTAAATAGTTTTTCCCGTAAAACAACCGAAAAGCGCGAACGCGAAAGCTAGCAGGTATAGCCCCTACTAGCGAAAACCTTCTTCTTGTTTTGGTTTTTGCTTCGATTGAATAAAAATTGTTCCGTACTGGGGCTGACCTCTTCTTACTCTCGTAGTAAAGTGTGGTGTGGTTCGTTTATTGAACGGTTCTCGGCCTCTCTCGTTCATTCGCTATTTCTATCCCCCTCCGCCGCGCGTATCATGAATGGAACCGTTTACCGCTCCGTATCGCTACGCGGGAAAAAGTAGCGCCCCGATTCTACTACGCGCGAAAGCTATCGCACACTTCCGATTACTAATAAATTTTGAAATTTATTTCCTTTTACGGTTTTTGAAATTTAATATATCGTCGGCGTTCAAAAAAGGGGTTAATTTAATTCGTAGTTTCTCCTCTTGGCCCCGAATTCACGCATGCGTTTTACGCTCTCGTACGATATTATGCTGTGTTGTATATGACATGTCAATGGGTTTAACGAGACAATATTGAATGGATATGTTGTGAAAGGCGGCTTTCCGGCAGTGACTGGGCTCTTTTAGACCCAGTCAGCCCCCTCGTATGGGGAATTTTTCCGTTGTTTCATTCGCTATTCAAATCGGAGGATTTCGTGAAATTTATTATAACTTGTTTTCACAAATTATTGACGCGATGAATTAAACATAAGCGTGTACCCTACTAAAAATTTCATTTTAAATATTGCGCAAATTTTTAACGTAAATTTGCTGTTGTTGTTGTTGTTGTGTTTTGCTTAGAGGTTTGCAAATACCATTTTTTGGGGATCGAATCGAATATCGAATATCAAATATTTTTTTCAAGGCACGTCAAATACAAAATCAAATATTTATAACGTCAAATAATTTGGTCGAATATTTTTAGAGCAAAATTTTAAGCCAGTTAACTGATCGAATACCAAATAATTCGACGTATTTGGTTTTGAAATAACCAAATAGTTTGCATATTTGTCAAAAAATAAAAAAGTAATTGAAATCACTGTTCATTTTACTTGCAATAGTAAATTACTAAACCAAATGTATAATATATATTTTATTTTATTTAATAAATTTAAACTATAATACTAAACATTTTCAAAGAAAACTTTTACAAACAATATTTAAAATACACATTTTTAAAGTTTAACTACCCCAGCGTTCTCCTCTGGTGGCCTTGAAACTCAACAAATTAGAAAAAGACCCGCGGTTATTCGACCAGTTTGCAAACTATTTGAAAATACCAAATACCTTTTTCCTATCTTTTCGAATATTCGATTATTTGATCAAGAAAAACGAATATTCGCGACCTTTCCCAAGTGCTATTCGATTTGGTATTCGATCGAATTATTTGGTCTAACCAAATATTTTGCACACCCCTAGTTTTGCTTCAGTTTTTAGTAAACGTTTGGAAAGGTGGAGATTTTGATATTGTTTTAACATTTTACTGTACAAAAACCCTTTACAAAACTATCCGTTTTATAAATGGCGTTATCTTCAATTCGTAATATTATTTAAATATTGCCGTGATATCGCTTTTTTTTAATTAAGCTCTCTTGAAATCGTAATATTATTAAAATGTTATACATGATATCGCAATTTTTATCTTCATTGTGTTATTTTTCGTAGGTGTTTCATGGAATTCTTTCGAAACATAAAGTCAATGATTTTGAAATAAATTTTGTTCCCGCCGTATGAGTCGTTTCAAAGCGCCATCTATTTTGCCAGGGCGTAAGCAATGCGTTAAAGCCGGTGTAGTGACGTTTGTTGGGAACGACGCCGACTTTTCGTACTTGTAGCGTAGGTTTGTTTTATCATATTTTCCTTTTATTAAAAATATAGGCAATATTGCGCGTTAATTTACATCAACAGTGCTTTTTGTTAGGTTTAAGTTGTGTTCAAAATGGCATTTGATGTCAGAAGGTAAGTTGTTTTGTGGTTTAAAGTCTATAAAATGTGCCCCTACGTGGTTAATTTTCTAAGCCTTGGCTAACTCTAAAATCTCATTGGGTTAAGCGTGGCCTGACGCCATAAGCATAAATGTCAGTAAATCTACACGACTGATAATAAAGTTCATGATATTCATGTATAATCTTCTCATTTGGCAAATATAGAAAAATAAATGTATTTATAAATATATGCACCCTAATTTCATTAAAATTAAATAATAATTAATTTAACAGTTTCCAGCAATTACTTATATTTGTACCGTTATTAGAATGCTTCTGCTACCGCTATTTCATATCAACAAAACTGTAACTATATTATAAACCAATAAAGCTTATTGATATTTAATTTATTTCTATACACATTAAAATAAAAAGATTCCCACAGTGTATTTCAAGCATGACCATCGAGTTTTTGCTTGGTTGAATTTCTTCTCTGTCCGGAAGTGCGGCAGAGCAAAGTTGGCAAGGTCTCTCGACCTTCACCATCATTAAGTAGTTTGAATGTAAGAAAGCACCCTAGACTGTGTGACCACAGCAAAATGTCTTCTAGATGTAGTGCCCTTAGAAAGGGTGGCTCATTTGTTTTTGCAACTTTTACACCCTAGATCGCTTGGCTACCATGCCATAGCCGGTAACGCTAGAAAAGAGTAGTGATGCAATAAGGCTTGACCACCTTTTCAAAACTTTCTCACGGTTTTATTTCATTTGTATTACATTTAAAGAATATTTATTATCAAATATCAAAATACTTTTTTAATCCAAGGTTGATTTTGAAATTAATTTTATTACGCTGTTTTAAAACTTATTTTTTTTTTTCAATTTCAGATTTGATATTTATCGGAAAATTCCCAAAGATTTAACACAACCCACGTTAACTGGAGCTGTCGTTTCCGTTTGCTGCTGTATATTCATCTTTTTTCTGTTCCTCTCGGAGTTAATTGCTTTTATTTCAACAGATGTGTAAGTATACAAAATCTTTATGGACTACTTGTTTGAACAGTATATTGTTAGAATAGAATACCTATGCCTGAAAAATTAAAATCAATATATAATCAAATATTATAATCAGGATTGACTGATTTAAATTTCTAAATTAAGTAATTTAGAAAAATATTGATATAAAAGCCTATTAATGTATTCAGCGCAAACTAAATAACTAGTAATTATATTTAGATTATTTTCAATTTTAGTTTACACAATTATTTTAAAAAAAACAGGCATGAAATATTTAAAAACAAAGTAAATTATTAAAAATCAAAGGCTAATTTAAATAAAAACGTAACAACCCGGACTATAATAGATTTTAAAATTATTAATATAATTTATATAATGGCAATCCATTAACTACCACGTTAAATACTTAAATGTAAGTAAATCAACAAGACAAACAAAGTAGTAACACATTTGTGCCAGTTTTTAAACCCCATTGCATAAATACATAATAATATTGTAATAACTTAACCTCTGTGTAAATTTTAAAAGTGTTACTACTAACATGTTTTTATACAGAATAAAAAGAAGTTTGAATTGAATTGAATAAAGCATTTCAAACAAAAATATCCCGCACTTAAAGCAAAAGTTTTTCCAAACAAATAAAAATTTAAAGTTGTTGCTCACATTGCTTGCTGAGCTAATAGTTGAACCGATTCCCTTTTAAAAACGATGGGCTTTCACTTCACAAGTATTCAAAACCTATATTGTTTAGTAATTCCGACAGAAATTATCCAATATTTTCCAATTTCTATTTTTATATTTTAAATATTTTCTATGGTCACCCAGCACCTGTTAATTACATTTATTTCTAATTGTAACTACTAAACAACTTTCTTTAACTTTGACCAATTAAATTATTTTAAATTTCTTAAAATATTCGATAAATAAGTTTAACCCCTGTAGAAAAATGCACGCATTGCATCCGTGTATGTATTTGTAGCCAATTTACAGGAGGTTCTATATAATATATCCCCTCCTACGTCTGCTGTAATTTCATTTTCGTGGTTACCAAGCGAAACGCGGGAGAAACTACTCCATTCAATGTTACGTGTAATTATTTTTCCTGTACATTGGATTTGGTAAAATCGTTATAAATTGATAAGACTAGTCCGGAAACTGGGCAGTCTGCTCCCGCTAAAGGGACAACCAGAATCAGCCAAAGACTAGTATTCTAATTATCGTAGGTGGCCTTGATTTTCTCTTTCCATTCTGATATCCTCGATCCAAAGCCTTACGTAAAGTCATCCGAAACATTACGAAACAGACTTTACCCCGATCGCCACTTACGCGGGAATTATGTTTCACGTTTCCATCGCACTATGGAATACCCAACATCTGGTATTTATAGCAGGGTCGGCAATTTGATAAAGATCCTTCTACGATATAGACAAAAGTGTAATTTCCGATAACGAACCGCCGCAAATCTTAACCCCCCCCCCCTTTTTTCGGGATTAGCATCGTCTATATTTAAATATTACGTTATTTTCGCATATAAATTACTAACAACAAAAGATTCATATATTAAGCTTTAAATAAAAACTTGGCTTTGCTAGTGGTTTAACGTGTTTCGGTTCTTTGCGGGTCTTCTTCAGAGACAAAGAAACTAGTTATTATAAGAGAGTTAAATAAATATCAAAATTCAGCACATACTGGGTTTAAATCACGATTTAAATCAATTTTTTTTAAATCATTGACATGATATTTTAATGCATTTACAAAAGGGTCCAAAATTGGTTGCTATAGCAATTCCAATTCTATGCAAATTAAATAAAAGTAGAAATTAAGTTTAATTAATAATTATGAATTTAAAATTTAGGTAAAATTACCAATGCGTGCAAATTTTCAATAAGTATTAGCGAAAAAAGCTTAAAACCAAAAAAAAAACATTAAAATTAAAAACTTTAATTCAGAATAAGATGTAAGAAAAGGTTTAATTTTAAAAAGATTTAATGAAAAATAAAATGAAATTTAAAATAAATTGTATTAAATTTAAATAAATAGCATTAAATTAAATTAATTTGGATTAAATTCAAATAAATGGTATTTAATTCAAATAAATGACATTAAATAAAAAAATTGATTGAATTCAAATAAATGGGATTAAATTCAAATAAATGGGATTAAATTCAAATAAATGGGATTAAATTCAAATAAATGGGATTAAATTCAAATAAATGGCATTTAATTCAAATAAATGGGATTAAATTCAAATAAATGGTATTAAATTCAAATGGGATTAAATTCAAATAAATGGTATTAAATTCAAATAAATGGTATTAAATTCAAATAAATGGTATTAAATTCAAATAAATTGGATCAAATTCAAATAAATTGGATCAAATTCAAATAAATTGGATCAAATTCAAATAAATTTGATTAAATTTAAATGTTATTTAATTCAAATAAATGGGATTAAATTCAAATAAATTGGATCAAATTCGAATAAATGGGATTAAATTTAAATGTTATTTAAT
The DNA here is from genome assembly GCF_980474605.1 of Leiobunum rupestre. Lineage (NCBI taxonomy): Eukaryota > Metazoa > Arthropoda > Arachnida > Opiliones > Sclerosomatidae > Leiobunum > Leiobunum rupestre. Next base: position 16,465,404 of record NC_143390.1, read on the forward strand.
TCAAATAAATGGTATTAAATTTAAATTGTATTTAATTCAAATAAATGAGATTAAATTTAAATGGTATTTAATTCAAGTAAATGTGATTAAATTTAAATGGTATTTAATTCAAATAAATGGGATTAGATTCAAATAAATATTATTGAATTCATATAATTTGGATTTAAGTTAAATTTAACCAGTAAGTTAAATCAATTTATCAATTTACAAAAAAATCCAGTAACCTTAATCACACCCCGAGTACTTCATAAATAGACCAACAGACTTGCAATTACAATTCTATAAAACTATTATTTTCAGAAAATGAATTATCGAGAAACTCATCCCTTTTCACTTGCAATATTATTTACGTTTCTTTCGATTTAAATGAATAAGTTTGAAGTCATCAAGCGACTTTTAAAGCCATTAATTCAGGTGGCCGGGTTACAAATGCGTAGGAGGGTGGTGGCAAGAAATTATTTTTTTGTCTGCAGTTAGGTCCATATTTCTTTTGCTGTTGGGTTTCATTTTTTAAATTTTATTTGACACATAAATAATTTGTGTGCAACTGGTAATCTTAACTAAAATTTAAATTTAATTAAATATAATGAACCAATAATAATAAAATTTAATTGAGTTTTCTATGAATAGACCTTTCTATAAATTCCTAGCTAAACAGGCCAAACACTTTCACAAAGACAACATAGCGGTACTTCAATATTACTTGCAAACTTATTAATTCTTGGGTTTTAAAAATTCTGCATACGCTCATTCCTATTTGATTTATATTTTCTGAAGTGTCACCCATATTTTCGATTTTCAAAATATAGCTAAGGTAGCCTACGTGAAGATGGTATAATTCAGGGCCCCCACTCAAATCTTATATTTTTTTATAGGAAAAATAGGATTATATTTCTAAAAATATAGGACTTTATAGGACTATTTTACAAGATTATAGGATTTTATAGGACTATATATGCTATTTAATTTACTAACTTTATGCATTTAAAAACAAAATCTAAGTTTAGAAAAATAAATTTTTGATTTTCACTTAAAAATAGAAACTATTTAACCATTTTATCACAAAGATATACTAGTAGCTAACCATGTTAACAATAACAAAAGTATAGACTAGAATGACTGGGTATAGGAATTGATCCTTTAGCTAAATCTAGCAATTTAACTGAGTGGTTGGATTTGAAATGGGCAAAATATCAAAATTATAGGACTTTTGGGGGATTTTGCTAAAATAATAGGATGTTATAGGACATTTTTTTAAATATAGGAATTATAGGACCTCTGGGGGCCCTGTGGTATATTTAAAAATATAGTAAGTCCATAACTGAACTATTTACAAAATCTATGAGATATATTTAATTAACTATTTATAATGGTTTGTATAAAACTATAACCGTTAAATGAATAGGATTTTGATCAAACATCCCCTATTTTTCCAGACATCTATAGGTTGGCAGGGTTGCCAGAGAATCCTTTTTGAGCTTCCCTGGTTCATGAAAAATCGGGCCATGCCTTCTGCCTCCCTATAGGGACAAGGCAGTTGGGGGAGGTAGAACGTCACTACGCTCTATCTCACATTCCTGAAAATCAACCCACTGGGGGAAAAGCGCGCGAAATTAGCTATAACGGTACGATGTCGTGACGTTTCCCTCTCCCAAAATGGCGTCAAGTGCCTTGTCCCTATACACAAAAGTCAGGGTGACCACAGTTCCTATATTTCCTATTTTTTCCTATAATTTAACGTCTTTCCTTTTTCTCCTATAATTTCATTAAATTTCCTATAATACCCTATATTTTAACTCAAAAGTCTGAAGAAATTAAAATAGTTGATATTTTACCCTTAGAAGTCTTCATATTGTCCTAGGTTTTAAAGATGCTTATTTCCAACACTGTTTGCCGATATTTTTCGACTATTTCTATCAACTTCATTTTGAATGTTATTTCCCCTTTAAATAATTTTGACAACCGTTTTCTCCTATTGTATAATTTATTTTCTCCTATTTCTTCCTTTTTTCCACAATTTTCTTCTTATATATTTTCCTATATTTCGCTGATAAATTTCCTATAATTCCTTTAAAGGAATTAAAAACATGGTCCGAATTTCAAAAACCCACCCAAAAAAAACCCACCTTAAAAAGTTTCAAAAATGACGAAAAAAGTTTAAATATATAGTTTAAAATTAAACTATATTAAACTATATTAAAGAATTTAAAGAATTAAACTTTAATTCTTTAAATTCTATAATATTACAAAAATATTGCTTTTTTATAAAACATATTTACACAAAATACATTACCAGTGTTTTGGTAAACACTAATCTAACATTAGCAAGTTAATAGTGTTAACTAAACAGTAAGTTTTAAACTTCTGCAACTTTCAATCAATATTTAGCAGAACATGGAGCAGACGATACTTTACTTCTACGAAAGATAAGAATAAGGGCGAGAAATAAGTAGTGTTAAATTGAAAATAAGTAAATCATCGATTTGGGGTATCATTTTAGGTAAAAAACGCAATAAAACCCAAAAAAGCCCAATGGGCTGGGTTTTTTAAAAAAAAACAACGGGTTTTTTTAAACCCTGATTAAAAATAATCTGTGGTCACCCTGATACACTGATAAATGATTTAAACCAATAATGAAAAAAAAATCAATTCATTTCGTACAACCCAGGCGGAAGATTTTTTTTCAATAAATACGAATTCGGGGGCTCCTAATGCGAGGGCGGAAGAGGGGGGGGGGGGGGAGTAAGTGAGTTTTACTCGTAAGTGCCAAATATAATACTTTTTTTTTATAAATATAACCATAGAGATGTAAGGATGGGGGAGTAGGGTGTCGTACCGAAAAATTCGCGTCCGGGAAGCGAACATTTCCGGTAACGTTCCAAAGTTTTGCCATTTATAGGTCAAGGGCTGTATCCACGCGCAGTTTCTATTTTATAGAGTATGAGATGGATCTATATTGACTGATGGGGAACGGTGCACCCCACTTCCAGGCCTTCTCTTCTTTCTTATCTCGGTCCCGTTCCCATCTACGACGACGCCGACAAACGACCAATCCCTCCAAAGGTCAAGGGGTCGAATTGCCGCTCGTTCGGGATCTGCCAGGCCTTTAACGCCCAGTTTTGACCCCCCATGAAATGATTTTTCGTCGATGGTTCATTTTGGGTTACGCCGTAATCAGCTTCTTTTTTGAGAATTTTCGCTGAGAGCCTAAGGTTTCAATCAGTCGAAAATAAGATGACCATTTTTCTCGTGGTATTTTCGGGGATTGGTTGGGCCTCGCGTCTTTAAGATGGAAACGGTTTTTTGTGGTACTAATTTATTGGTAGCCTTCAAATTATGATACTAGTTTTCGTTCGTTATTATTATTATTATTATGTAAGCTAAATAAAGTTTAGAGCTATAATTCTAGACTGGTCTTATAAAGTCCTATAAGTTCCTACATTTCTGAAAAATCCTATATTTTCTTTAATTTGGAAATTGTCCTATATAATCCTATAATTTGGAAATGGTCCTATATAATCCTATATTTCCTATAATTCGGAGACTGTCATATAAAATCCTATATTTTCCGAGGGGTCGGAAACTTGCCATTATTTTGTACGGGATTTCGGGATTTCGTAGAGACTTTGGTGATTTTATCATTACTTTTTTCAGTGATTTTAGGATTTCAATTTTAATTTACCATAGAGAGAGTTAAAAGATTTTGCGATTTTAGACAAAAGTGTACGGGATTTTGGTATAATAATAATTCGGAGACGCATATAAAATCCTATATTTCAGATAATTCGGAAAATGTCTTATAAATCCTATGTTTAATATAATTCTGAAATTGTCATACAAAACCTATATTTCCTATAATTCTGAAATTGTCATATAAATAATAATATTTTACTATATTTGTTAAAAATCCAACTGATAAAGATTTTAAAAGGCGACTATCCTGACACTTCCAAATTTTTGCGTAAGGGATTTCTACTCTTAAAGTGATTTTCAATTCTTATTTCATAATTTTTAATATGATTTCGAGATTTGAATTTTCGAAGTGATTTTTAGACTTGAAAAAGTCAGGCAATTTGAATATGATCCCAAAAAATTATAAATGTATTAAAAATCCATGATAAATGTTCTGCAAGATTTTACCTCAAACCATTCATTTATTATACAAAAAAATGGTCAGGGAAAATCTGGAAAAGTCATGGAAAGTCATTACGAAAAAAAAATAGACATCTTGTATATTTCGGTATTTGAACTCTATAAACTAATATAAATCGGTAATTCTGATATTTTTATCCTATAACTCTTACATTTTTGAACAAAATAATAATAATAATCAGCTAGGCTTAATACCCAGGGTTGTCTAATTGAAATCAAATTGGTTTTTATTTAAAAAAATCGTTGATTTAAATCACACAATGTATTTTAATGGGGGAATAAAAATTGCCAAAAAATGGGTTCTTAAAAAATTTAAATACATAGAAAATCTGAGCAAACTAAAATTATAATAGTATATAAATTTAATTAAGATTTCATTTAATTCAAGATTATACAATGAAAGAGCCAATAATTGTATAAAAATCAATAAATGCAATAAAATCAACCCATGCAAACACCAAAGGTACCACCTTAGGCCCAAGTCATCTAGCGACTTTTAATACCTTTAATCCGGTGGCCGGGTTACAATGTGTAGGAGTGTGGTGGAAAGCCCTTCATGCCACGCGAACCAACAGATTCCTACACTAACTATTACCTTTAACTAAGCAACCGATAAATCTCAAAGCGTCTACATAAGCAGATAAAAACCCAGCGTGTAAATTTAAAAGTCTAATTGACTGGGAGAGTCCTGGTGTGATAATTTTGTAGGATACCAATTTCCCTGCAACAATGTTTCCCCGCAAGCCCGCTGCGCAAACGGAAAAAGTATTTATGGGTGGAGGGTGGAGATGTTAGTACTACTAGTATAATGGTAGTTAACGTATTAAATCTGTAGTTTTATTGTTTAACGAGTGAATTGTAACGAATTATCGCTTCCGTGCCCGATTTAGCAGCGTCGAATGCCGCTTTCCTTTTTCCGAACCGTTAGATCGGCCGGACACGTGACCGGAAAATAAAGAATGAACAGCTAGGGCTTCTTCCGGGAAGGGAAACCCCCCCCCCCCGCTCTCCCCCTTTCAAACATTCAATACTCTTGACACCGAAAAATACAGTCGGTTTACATTTGGATGTGTACCCCCAACGGTTTGGCTCCCCTTTCCTTTGCCGCGCTTTTTTTGGAAGCCGCCCATAAGCATCAAATTCGATTGTTTGACAAATATCTAGGTATGCACCGAGATATCGGTAGGGTTGCCACGGTACCTGGAAAACCTGGAATTCCTGGAATAGTCAGGGAATTTGAATATGGGTATAATAATCAGGGGAAAGTCAGGGAATTTGAATATATGTATAAAATAAAGGGAAAAGTCGGGGTATTTTAATAATTTGAATTAAAATCAGATAAATGTCAGGGAGTTTGAATATGGGTATAAAATTAAGGGAACAGTCGGGGAATTTTAAAAATTTGCCTTAAAATCAGGGAAATGTCAGGGAATTTGAATATGGGTACAATAATCAGGGAAAAGTCGGGGAATTTGAATATGGGTATAAAATTAAGGGAAAAGTCGGGGAATTTTAAAAAGTAGCCTTAAAATCAGGGAAAAAGCTGATATTGGCCGATACCGGAATTGGAAGCTAGACCATAGCTTTTTTAGACAGGGGGTTACGGGTTTAAACAAATAAAAAACAACGATATTTGATTTGTGATAGAAAATATGTATCACGTAAAGGAGTAAACAAACATATTCGGATATGCTCTTGCCAACTTTTTTTAATGACAAATTAGAATAAAATGGTATGACAGTGCACTGAAACGTCTTTTATAATGATACACTACTGTTATGATTGAAAACTTTGTTAATTTCGGCTGTACAAATATCGACTTATGCCTTTAATTATAAGCTAATTCCACCCTAGGTTGAATATAGAAATTCAATCTTTCTGCGCATCAGCATTGTCAGACGTACGTCGCGATAATTTCGAGCTAAATTTTGGACCGTACGATAATTTCAACGGCGTTCCATATACTCTATTTTCGATAATTCACCTTGCACATACGATAGGAATTCAATCTTTCTGCGCATCAGTGTTGTATTATCGTACATTTTTTTAATTTATCGCAAATCCGTTTTAAGACTTTTATAATTTTTGTTGTTAGTAAATTTTTATCAATGGATTTTCGCATAAAATTCAATTTTCCCGCTATTTTCACACGATATTTCATTTCTGAAATCGATATATTTTCAGATAATAATACGATTTTTAGGACCTGGCAACGCTGCTGTGTATTCCTGTCATAGTAGACACAATTTGAAATAACACTACCGGTATCTCTTGATTCGTTGTTGAACGAATCGTTTAGCAGAGGACCGTTTCTGCAATCCAGATTTCTTTGCTAATAAATTAGTAACTCAACATTGAAAAATTTTCCGACAAGGAATCTAGAGATTTCGGGACGACGGTGTGGGATCGCCTTATTAAGATTGAAAACACATAAAACTACCAAATGCCTTAAAATACTAACCAGTTCGAAAACACAAATTCTTATTTCCAAATATTTATCACATTTCTAACACTCGATTTCTTATTTCCAAATATTTCTAACACTCGATTTCTTATTTCCAAATATTTATCACATTTTTAACACTCGATTTCTTATTTCCAAATATTTCTAACACTCGATTTCTTATTTCCAAATATTCTAACACTCGATTTCTTATTTCCAAATATTTCTAACACTGGATTTTTATTTCCAAATATTTGTAACATTTCCAACACTGGATTTTTATTTCCAAATATTTGTAACATTTCCAACACTGGATTTTTATTTCCAAATATTTGTAACATTTCCAACACTGGATTTCTTATTTCCAAATATTTCTAACATTGGATTTCTTATTTCCAAATATTTCTAACACTCGATTTCTTATTTCCAAATATTTCTAACACTCGATTTCTTATTTCCAAATATTTCTAACACTGGATTTCTTATTTCCAAATATTTCTAACACTGGATTTCTTATTTCCAAATATTTCTAACAAGTGCTGGATTTCCCGATTTTCTTCGTATCCTGGATATCGAGAAATATTGAATAAATATTTCGTATTTATCGGGATTTCTGATATTTCCCAAGATTTCTGATATTTCCCAAGATTTCTGATATTTCCCAAGATTTCTGATATTTCCCAAGATTTCTGATATTTCCCAAGACTTCTGATATTTCCCAAGATTTCTGATATTTCCCAAGATTTCTGATATTTCCCAAGATTTCTGATATTTCCCAAGATTTCTGATATTTCCCAAGATTTCTGATATTTCCCAAGATTTCTGATATTTCCCAAGATTTCTGATATTTCCCAAGATTTCTGATATTTCCCAAGATTTCTGATATTTCCCAAGATTTCTGATATTTCCCAAGATTTCTGATATTTCCCAAGATTTCTGATATTTCCCAAGATTTCTGATATTTCCCAAGATTTCTGATATTTCCCAAGATTTCTGATATTTTCCAAGATTTCTGATATTTCCCAAGATTTCTGATATTTCCCAAGATTTCTGATATTTCCCAAGATTTCTGATATTTCCCAAGATTTCTGATATTTCCCAAGATTTCTGATATTTCCCAAGATTTCTGATATTTTCCAAGATTTCTGATATTTTCCAAGATTTCTGATATTTTCCAAGATTTCTGATATTTTCCAAGATTTCTGATATTTTCCAAGATTTCTGATATTTTCCAAGATTTCTGATATTTTCCAAGATTTCTGATATTTTCCAAGATTTCTGATATTTTCCAAGATTTCTGATATTTTCCAAGATTTCTGATATTTTCCAAGATTTCTGATATTTTCCAAGATTTCTGATATTTTCCAAGATTTCTGATATTTTCCAAGATTTCTGATATTTTCCAAGATTTCTGATATTTTCCAAGATTTCTGATATTTTCCAAGATTTCTGATATTTTCCAAGATTTCTGATATTTTCCAAGATTTCTGATATTTTCCAAGATTTCTGATATTTTCCAAGATTTCTGATATTTTCCAAGATTTCTGATATTTTCCAAGATTTCTGATATTTTCCAAGATTTCTGATATTTTCCAAGATTTCTGATATTTTCCAAGATTTCTGATATTTTCCAAGATTTCTGATATTTTCCAAGATTTCTGATATTTTCCAAGATTTCTTATATTTTCCAAGATTTCTGATATTTTCCAAGATTTCTGATATTTTCCAAGATTTCTTATATTTTCCAAGATTTCTTATATTTTCCAAGATTTCTTATATTTTCCAAGATTTCTTATATTTTCCAAGATTTCTTATATTTTCCAAGATTTCTTATATTTTCCAAGATTTCTTATATTTTCCAAGATTTCTTATATTTTCCAAGATTTCTTATATTTTCCAAGATTTCTTATATTTTCCAAGATTTCTTATATTTTCCAAGATTTCTTATATTTTCCAAGATTTCTTATATTTTCCAAGATTTCTTATATTTTCCAAGATTTCTTATATTTTCCAAGATTTCTTATATTTTCCAAGATTTCTTATATTTTCCAAGATTTCTTATATTTTCCAAGATTTCTTATATTTTCCAAGATTTCTTATATTTTCCAAGATTTCTTATATTTTCCAAGATTTCTTATATTTTCCAAGATTTCTTATATTTTCCAAGATTTCTTATATTTTCCAAGATTTCTTATATTTTCCAAGATTTCTTATATTTTCCAAGATTTCTTATATTTTCCAAGATTTCTTATATTTTCCAAGATTTCTTATATTTTCCAAGATTTCTTATATTTTCCAAGATTTCTTATATTTTCCAAGATTTCTTATATTTTCCAAGATTTCTTATATTTTCCAAGATTTCTTATATTTTCCAAGATTTCTTATATTTTCCAAGATTTCTTATATTTTCCAAGATTTCTTATATTTTCCAAGATTTCTTATATTTTCCAAGATTTCTTATATTTTCCAAGATTTCTTATATTTTCCAAGATTTCTTATATTTTCCAAGATTTCTTATATTTTCCAAGATTTCTTATATTTTCCAAGATTTCTTATATTTTCCAAGATTTCTTATATTTTCCAAGATTTCTTATATTTTCCAAGATTTCTTATATTTTCCAAGATTTCTTATATTTTCCAAGATTTCTTATATTTTCCAAGATTTCTTATATTTTCCAAGATTTCTTATATTTTCCAAGATTTCTTATATTTTCCAAGATTTCTTATATTTTCCAAGATTTCTTATATTTTCCAAGATTTCTTATATTTTCCAAGATTTCTTATATTTTCCAAGATTTCTTATATTTTCCAAGATTTCTTATATTTTCCAAGATTTCTTATATTTTCCAAGATTTATTATATTTTCCAAGATTTATTATATTTTCCAAGATTTATTATATTTTCCAAGATTTATTATATTTTCCAAGATTTATTATATTTTCCAAGATTTATTATATTTTCCAAGATTTATTATATTTTCCAAGATTTATTATATTTTCCAAGATTTATTATATTTTCCAAGATTTATTATATTTTCCAAGATTTATTATATTTTCCAAGATTTATTATATTTTCCAAGATTTATTATATTTTCCAAGATTTATTATATTTTCCAAGATTTATTATATTTTCCAAGATTTATTATATTTTCCAAGATTTATTATATTTTCCAAGATTTATTATATTTTCCAAGATTTATTATATTTTCCAAGATTTATATTTTCCAAGATTTATTATATTTTCCAAGATTTATTATATTTTCCAAGATTTATTATATTTTCCAAGATTTATTATATTTTCCAAGATTTATTATATTTTCCAAGATTTATTATATTTTCCAAGATTTATTATATTTTCCAAGATTTATTATATTTTCCAAGATTTATTATATTTTCCAAGATTTATTATATTTTCCAAGATTTATTATATTTTCCAAGATTTATTATATTTTCCAAGATTTATTATATTTTCCAAGATTTATTATATTTTCCAAGATTTATTATATTTTCCAAGATTTATTATATTTTCCAAGATTTATTATATTTTCCAAGATTTATTATATTTTCCAAGATTTATTATATTTTCCAAGATTTATTATATTTTCCAAGATTTATTATATTTTCCAAGATTTATTATATTTTCCAAGATTTATTATATTTTCCAAGATTTATTATATTTTCCAAGATTTATTATATTTTCCAAGATTTATTATATTTTCCAAGATTTATTATATTTTCCAAGATTTATTATATTTTCCAAGATTTATTATATTTTCCAAGATTTATTATATTTTCCAAGATTTATTATATTTTCCAAGATTTATTATATTTTCCAAGATTTATTATATTTTCCAAGATTTATTATATTTTCCAAGATTTCTGATATTTTCCAAGATTTCTGATATTTTCCAAGATTTCTGATATTTTCCAAGATTTATTATATTTTCCAAGATTTCTGATATTTTCCAAGATTTCTGATATTTTCCAAGATTTCTGATATTTTCCAAGATTTCTGATATTTTCCAAGATTTCTGATATTTTCCAAGATTTCTGATATTTTCCAAGATTTCTGATATTTTCCAAGATTTCTGATATTTTCCAAGATTTCTGATATTTTCCAAGATTTCTGATATTTTCCAAGATTTCTGATATTTTCCAAGATTTCTGATATTTTCCAAGATTTCTGATATTTTCCAAGATTTCTGATATTTTCCAAGATTTCTGATATTTTCCAAGATTTCTGATATTTTCCAAGATTTCTGATATTTTCCAAGATTTCTGATATTTTCCAAGATTTCTGATATTTTCCAAGATTTCTGATATTTTCCAAGATTTCTGATATTTTCCAAGATTTCTGATATTTTCCAAGATTTCTGATATTTTCCAAGATTTCTGATATTTTCCAAGATTTCTGATATTTTCCAAGATTTCTGATATTTTCCAAGATTTATTATATTTTCCAAGATTTATATTTTCCAAGATTTATTATATTTTCCAAGATTTATTATATTTTCCAAGATTTATTATATTTTCCAAGATTTATTATATTTTCCAAGATTTATTATATTTTCCAAGATTTATTATATTTTCCAAGATTTATTATATTTTCCAAGATTTATTATATTTTCCAAGATTTCTGATATTTTCCAAGATTTCTTATATTTTCCAAGATTTCTTATATTTTCCAAGATTTCTTATATTTTCCAAGATTTCTTATATTTTCCAAGATTTCTTATATTTTCCAAGATTTCTGATATTTTCCAAGATTTCTGATATTTTCCAAGATTTCTGATATTTTCCAAGATTTCTGATATTTTCCAAGATTTCTGATATTTTCCAAGATTTCTGATATTTTCCAAGATTTCTGATATTTTCCAAGATTTCTTATATTTTCCAAGATTTCTTATATTTTCCAAGATTTCTTATATTTTCCAAGATTTCTTATATTTTCCAAGATTTCTTATATTTTCCAAGATTTCTTATATTTTCCAAGATTTCTTATATTTTCCAAGATTTCTTATATTTTCCAAGATTTCTTATATTTTCCAAGATTTCTTATATTTTCCAAGATTTCTTATATTTTCCAAGATTTCTTATATTTTCCAAGATTTCTTATATTTTCCAAGATTTCTTATATTTTCCAAGATTTCTTATATTTTCCAAGATTTCTTATATTTTCCAAGATTTCTTATATTTTCCAAGATTTCTTATATTTTCCAAGATTTCTTATATTTTCCAAGATTTCTTATATTTTCCAAGATTTCTTATATTTTCCAAGATTTCTTATATTTTCCAAGATTTCTTATATTTTCCAAGATTTCTTATATTTTCCAAGATTTCTTATATTTTCCAAGATTTCTTATATTTTCCAAGATTTCTTATATTTTCCAAGATTTCTTATATTTTCCAAGATTTCTTATATTTTCCAAGATTTCTTATATTTTCCAAGATTTCTTATATTTTCCAAGATTTCTTATATTTTCCAAGATTTCTTATATTTTCCAAGATTTCTTATATTTTCCAAGATTTCTTATATTTTCCAAGATTTCTTATATTTTCCAAGATTTCTTATATTTTCCAAGATTTATTATATTTTCCAAGATTTATTATATTTTCCAAGATTTATTATATTTTCCAAGATTTATTATATTTTCCAAGATTTATTATATTTTCCAAGATTTATTATATTTTCCAAGATTTATTATATTTTCCAAGATTTATTATATTTTCCAAGATTTATTATATTTTCCAAGATTTATTATATTTTCCAAGATTTATTATATTTTCCAAGATTTATTATATTTTCCAAGATTTATTATATTTTCCAAGATTTATTATATTTTCCAAGATTTATTATATTTTCCAAGATTTATTATATTTTCCAAGATTTATTATATTTTCCAAGATTTATTATATTTTCCAAGATTTATTATATTTTCCAAGATTTATTATATTTTCCAAGATTTATTATATTTTCCAAGATTTATTATATTTTCCAAGATTTATTATATTTTCCAAGATTTATTATATTTTCCAAGATTTATTATATTTTCCAAGATTTATTATATTTTCCAAGATTTATTATATTTTCCAAGATTTATTATATTTTCCAAGATTTATTATATTTTCCAAGATTTATTATATTTTCCAAGATTTATTATATTTTCCAAGATTTATTATATTTTCCAAGATTTATTATATTTTCCAAGATTTATTATATTTTCCAAGATTTATTATATTTTCCAAGATTTATTATATTTTCCAAGATTTATTATATTTTCCAAGATTTATTATATTTTCCAAGATTTATTATATTTTCCAAGATTTATTATATTTTCCAAGATTTATTATATTTTCCAAGATTTATTATATTTTCCAAGATTTATTATATTTTCCAAGATTTATTATATTTTCCAAGATTTATTATATTTTCCAAGATTTATTATATTTTCCAAGATTTATTATATTTTCCAAGATTTATTATATTTTCCAAGATTTATTATATTTTCCAAGATTTATTATATTTTCCAAGATTTATTATATTTTCCAAGATTTATTATATTTTCCAAGATTTATTATATTTTCCAAGATTTATTATATTTTCCAAGATTTATTATATTTTCCAAGATTTATTATATTTTCCAAGATTTCTGATATTTTCCAAGATTTCTGATATTTTCCAAGATTTCTGATATTTTCCAAGATTTATTATATTTTCCAAGATTTCTGATATTTTCCAAGATTTCTGATATTTTCCAAGATTTCTGATATTTTCCAAGATTTCTGATATTTTCCAAGATTTCTGATATTTTCCAAGATTTCTGATATTTTCCAAGATTTCTGATATTTTCCAAGATTTCTGATATTTTCCAAGATTTCTGATATTTTCCAAGATTTCTGATATTTTCCAAGATTTATTATATTTTCCAAGATTTCTGATATTTTCCAAGATTTCTGATATTTTCCAAGATTTCTGATATTTTCCAAGATTTCTGATATTTTCCAAGATTTCTGATATTTTCCAAGATTTCTGATATTTTCCAAGATTTCTGATATTTTCCAAGATTTCTGATATTTTCCAAGATTTCTGATATTTTCCAAGATTTCTGATATTTTCCAAGATTTCTGATATTTTCCAAGATTTCTGATATTTTCCAAGATTTCTGATATTTTCCAAGATTTCTGATATTTTCCAAGATTTATTATATTTTCCAAGATTTATTATATTTTCCAAGATTTATTATATTTTCCAAGATTTATTATATTTTCCAAGATTTATTATATTTTCCAAGATTTATTATATTTTCCAAGATTTATTATATTTTCCAAGATTTATTATATTTTCCAAGATTTATTATATTTTCCAAGATTTCTTATATTTTCCAAGATTTCTTATATTTTCCAAGATTTCTTATATTTTCCAAGATTTCTTATATTTTCCAAGATTTCTTATATTTTCCAAGATTTCTTATATTTTCCAAGATTTCTTATATTTTCCAAGATTTCTTATATTTTCCAAGATTTCTTATATTTTCCAAGATTTCTGATATTTTCCAAGATTTCTGATATTTTCCAAGATTTCTGATATTTTCCAAGATTTCTGATATTTTCCAAGATTTCTGATATTTTCCAAGATTTCTGATATTTTCCAAGATTTCTGATATTTTCCAAGATTTCTGATATTTTCCAAGATTTCTGATATTTTCCAAGATTTCTGATATTTTCCAAGATTTCTGATATTTTCCAAGATTTCTGATATTTTCCAAGATTTCTGATATTTTCCAAGATTTCTGATATTTTCCAAGATTTCTGATATTTTCCAAGATTTCTGATATTTTCCAAGATTTCTGATATTTTCCAAGATTTCTGATATTTTCCAAGATTTCTGATATTTTCCAAGATTTCTGATATTTTCCAAGATTTCTGATATTTTCCAAGATTTCTGATATTTTCCAAGATTTCTGATATTTTCCAAGATTTCTGATATTTTCCAAGATTTCTGATATTTTCCAAGATTTCTGATATTTTCCAAGATTTCTGATATTTTCCAAGATTTCTGATATTTTCCAAGATTTCTGATATTTTCCAAGATTTCTGATATTTTCCAAGATTTCTGATATTTTCCAAGATTTCTGATATTTTCCAAGATTTCTGATATTTTCCAAGATTTCTGATATTTTCCAAGATTTCTGATATTTTCCAAGATTTCTGATATTTTCCAAGATTTCTGATATTTTCCAAGATTTCTGATATTTTCCAAGATTTCTGATATTTTCCAAGATTTCTGATATTTTCCAAGATTTCTGATATTTTCCAAGATTTCTGATATTTTCCAAGATTTCTGATATTTTCCAAGATTTCTGATATTTTCCAAGATTTCTGATATTTTCCAAGATTTCTGATATTTTCCAAGATTTCTGATATTTTCCAAGATTTCTGATATTTTCCAAGATTTCTGATATTTTCCAAGATTTCTGATATTTTCCAAGATTTCTGATATTTTCCAAGATTTCTGATATTTTCCAAGATTTCTGATATTTTCCAAGATTTCTGATATTTTCCAAGATTTCTGATATTTTCCAAGATTTCTGATATTTTCCAAGATTTCTGATATTTTCCAAGATTTCTGATATTTTCCAAGATTTCTGATATTTTCCAAGATTTCTGATATTTTCCAAGATTTCTGATATTTTCCAAGATTTCTGATATTTTCCAAGATTTCTGATATTTTCCAAGATTTCTGATATTTTCCAAGATTTCTGATATTTTCCAAGATTTCTGATATTTTCCAAGATTTCTGATATTTTCCAAGATTTCTGATATTTTCCAAGATTTCTGATATTTTCCAAGATTTCTGATATTTTCCAAGATTTCTGATATTTTCCAAGATTTCTGATATTTTCCAAGATTTCTGATATTTTCCAAGATTTCTGATATTTTCCAAGATTTCTGATATTTTCCAAGATTTCTGATATTTTCCAAGATTTCTGATATTTTCCAAGATTTCTGATATTTTCCAAGATTTCTGATATTTTCCAAGATTTCTGATATTTTCCAAGATTTCTGATATTTTCCAAGATTTCTGATATTTTCCAAGATTTCTGATATTTTCCAAGATTTCTGATATTTTCCAAGATTTCTGATATTTTCCAAGATTTCTGATATTTTCCAAGATTTCTGATATTTTCCAAGATTTCTGATATTTTCCAAGATTTCTGATATTTTCCAAGATTTCTGATATTTTCCAAGATTTCTGATATTTTCCAAGATTTCTGATATTTTCCAAGATTTCTGATATTTTCCAAGATTTCTGATATTTTCCAAGATTTCTGATATTTTCCAAGATTTCTGATATTTTCCAAGATTTCTGATATTTTCCAAGATTTCTTATATTTTCCAAGATTTCTTATATTTTCCAAGATTTCTTATATTTTCCAAGATTTCTTATATTTTCCAAGATTTCTTATATTTTCCAAGATTTCTTATATTTTCCAAGATTTCTTATATTTTCCAAGATTTCTTATATTTTCCAAGATTTCTTATATTTTCCAAGATTTCTTATATTTTCCAAGATTTCTTATATTTTCCAAGATTTCTTATATTTTCCAAGATTTCTTATATTTTCCAAGATTTCTTATATTTTCCAAGATTTCTTATATTTTCCAAGATTTCTTATATTTTCCAAGATTTCTTATATTTTCCAAGATTTCTTATATTTTCCAAGATTTCTTATATTTTCCAAGATTTCTTATATTTTCCAAGATTTCTTATATTTTCCAAGATTTCTTATATTTTCCAAGATTTCTTATATTTTCCAAGATTTCTTATATTTTCCAAGATTTCTTATATTTTCCAAGATTTCTTATATTTTCCAAGATTTCTTATATTTTCCAAGATTTCTTATATTTTCCAAGATTTCTTATATTTTCCAAGATTTCTTATATTTTCCAAGATTTCTTATATTTTCCAAGATTTCTTATATTTTCCAAGATTTCTTATATTTTCCAAGATTTCTTATATTTTCCAAGATTTCTTATATTTTCCAAGATTTCTTATATTTTCCAAGATTTCTTATATTTTCCAAGATTTCTTATATTTTCCAAGATTTCTTATATTTTCCAAGATTTCTTATATTTTCCAAGATTTCTTATATTTTCCAAGATTTCTTATATTTTCCAAGATTTCTTATATTTTCCAAGATTTCTTATATTTTCCAAGATTTCTTATATTTTCCAAGATTTCTTATATTTTCCAAGATTTCTTATATTTTCCAAGATTTCTTATATTTTCCAAGATTTCTTATATTTTCCAAGATTTCTTATATTTTCCAAGATTTCTTATATTTTCCAAGATTTCTTATATTTTCCAAGATTTCTTATATTTTCCAAGATTTCTTATATTTTCCAAGATTTCTTATATTTTCCAAGATTTCTTATATTTTCCAAGATTTCTTATATTTTCCAAGATTTCTTATATTTTCCAAGATTTATTATATTTTCCAAGATTTATTATATTTTCCAAGATTTATTATATTTTCCAAGATTTATTATATTTTCCAAGATTTATTATATTTTCCAAGATTTATTATATTTTCCAAGATTTATTATATTTTCCAAGATTTATTATATTTTCCAAGATTTATTATATTTTCCAAGATTTATTATATTTTCCAAGATTTATTATATTTTCCAAGATTTATTATATTTTCCAAGATTTATTATATTTTCCAAGATTTATTATATTTTCCAAGATTTATTATATTTTCCAAGATTTATTATATTTTCCAAGATTTATTATATTTTCCAAGATTTATTATATTTTCCAAGATTTATTATATTTTCCAAGATTTATTATATTTTCCAAGATTTATTATATTTTCCAAGATTTATTATATTTTCCAAGATTTATTATATTTTCCAAGATTTATTATATTTTCCAAGATTTATTATATTTTCCAAGATTTATTATATTTTCCAAGATTTATTATATTTTCCAAGATTTATTATATTTTCCAAGATTTATTATATTTTCCAAGATTTATTATATTTTCCAAGATTTATTATATTTTCCAAGATTTATTATATTTTCCAAGATTTATTATATTTTCCAAGATTTATTATATTTTCCAAGATTTATTATATTTTCCAAGATTTATTATATTTTCCAAGATTTATTATATTTTCCAAGATTTATTATATTTTCCAAGATTTATTATATTTTCCAAGATTTATTATATTTTCCAAGATTTATTATATTTTCCAAGATTTATTATATTTTCCAAGATTTATTATATTTTCCAAGATTTATTATATTTTCCAAGATTTATTATATTTTCCAAGATTTATTATATTTTCCAAGATTTATTATATTTTCCAAGATTTATTATATTTTCCAAGATTTATTATATTTTCCAAGATTTATTATATTTTCCAAGATTTATTATATTTTCCAAGATTTATTATATTTTCCAAGATTTATTATATTTTCCAAGATTTATTATATTTTCCAAGATTTATTATATTTTCCAAGATTTATTATATTTTCCAAGATTTATTATATTTTCCAAGATTTATTATATTTTCCAAGATTTATTATATTTTCCAAGATTTATTATATTTTCCAAGATTTATTATATTTTCCAAGATTTCTGATATTTTCCAAGATTTCTGATATTTTCCAAGATTTCTGATATTTTCCAAGATTTCTGATATTTTCCAAGATTTCTGATATTTTCCAAGATTTCTGATATTTTCCAAGATTTCTGATATTTTCCAAGATTTCTGATATTTTCCAAGATTTCTGATATTTTCCAAGATTTCTGATATTTTCCAAGATTTCTGATATTTTCCAAGATTTCTGATATTTTCCAAGATTTCTGATATTTTCCAAGATTTCTGATATTTTCCAAGATTTCTGATATTTTCCAAGATTTCTGATATTTTCCAAGATTTCTGATATTTTCCAAGATTTCTGATATTTTCCAAGATTTCTTATATTTTCCAAGATTTCTTATATTTTCCAAGATTTCTGATATTTTCCAAGATTTCTTATATTTTCCAAGATTTCTTATATTTTCCAAGATTTCTTATATTTTCCAAGATTTCTTATATTTTCCAAGATTTCTTATATTTTCCAAGATTTCTTATATTTTCCAAGATTTCTTATATTTTCCAAGATTTCTTATATTTTCCAAGATTTCTTATATTTTCCAAGATTTCTTATATTTTCCAAGATTTCTTATATTTTCCAAGATTTCTTATATTTTCCAAGATTTCTTATATTTCCCAAGATTTCTTATATTTTCCAAGATTTCTTATATTTTCCAAGATTTCTTATATTTTCCAAGATTTCTTATATTTTCCAAGATTTCTTATATTTTCCAAGATTTCTTATATTTTCCAAGATTTCTTATATTTTCCAAGATTTCTTATATTTTCCAAGATTTCTTATATTTTCCAAGATTTCTTATATTTTCCAAGATTTCTTATATTTTCCAAGATTTCTTATATTTTCCAAGATTTCTTATATTTTCCAAGATTTCTTATATTTTCCAAGATTTCTTATATTTTCCAAGATTTCTTATATTTTCCAAGATTTCTTATATTTTCCAAGATTTCTTATATTTTCCAAGATTTCTTATATTTTCCAAGATTTCTTATATTTTCCAAGATTTCTTATATTTTCCAAGATTTCTTATATTTTCCAAGATTTCTTATATTTTCCAAGATTTCTTATATTTTCCAAGATTTCTTATATTTTCCAAGATTTCTTATATTTTCCAAGATTTCTTATATTTTCCAAGATTTCTTATATTTTCCAAGATTTCTTATATTTTCCAAGATTTCTTATATTTTCCAAGATTTCTTATATTTTCCAAGATTTCTTATATTTTCCAAGATTTCTTATATTTTCCAAGATTTATTATATTTTCCAAGATTTATTATATTTTCCAAGATTTATTATATTTTCCAAGATTTATTATATTTTCCAAGATTTATTATATTTTCCAAGATTTATTATATTTTCCAAGATTTATTATATTTTCCAAGATTTATTATATTTTCCAAGATTTATTATATTTTCCAAGATTTATTATATTTTCCAAGATTTATTATATTTTCCAAGATTTATTATATTTTCCAAGATTTATTATATTTTCCAAGATTTATTATATTTTCCAAGATTTATTATATTTTCCAAGATTTATTATATTTTCCAAGATTTATTATATTTTCCAAGATTTATTATATTTTCCAAGATTTATTATATTTTCCAAGATTTATTATATTTTCCAAGATTTATTATATTTTCCAAGATTTATTATATTTTCCAAGATTTATTATATTTTCCAAGATTTATTATATTTTCCAAGATTTATTATATTTTCCAAGATTTATTATATTTTCCAAGATTTATTATATTTTCCAAGATTTATTATATTTTCCAAGATTTATTATATTTTCCAAGATTTATTATATTTTCCAAGATTTATTATATTTTCCAAGATTTATTATATTTTCCAAGATTTATTATATTTTCCAAGATTTATTATATTTTCCAAGATTTATTATATTTTCCAAGATTTATTATATTTTCCAAGATTTATTATATTTTCCAAGATTTATTATATTTTCCAAGATTTATTATATTTTCCAAGATTTATTATATTTTCCAAGATTTATTATATTTTCCAAGATTTATTATATTTTCCAAGATTTATTATATTTTCCAAGATTTATTATATTTTCCAAGATTTATTATATTTTCCAAGATTTATTATATTTTCCAAGATTTATTATATTTTCCAAGATTTATTATATTTTCCAAGATTTATTATATTTTCCAAGATTTATTATATTTTCCAAGATTTATTATATTTTCCAAGATTTATTATATTTTCCAAGATTTATTATATTTTCCAAGATTTATTATATTTTCCAAGATTTATTATATTTTCCAAGATTTATTATATTTTCCAAGATTTATTATATTTTCCAAGATTTATTATATTTTCCAAGATTTATTATAATTTCCAAGATTTATTATATTTTCCAAGATTTATTATAATTTCCAAGATTTATTATAATTTCCAAGATTTATTATAATTTTCCAAGATTTATTATAATTTCCAAGATTTATTATATTTTCCAAGATTTATTATATTTTCCAAGATTTATTATATTTTCCAAGATTTATTATATTTTCCAAGATTTATTATATTTTCCAAGATTTATTATATTTTCCAAGATTTATTATATTTTCCAAGATTTATTATATTTTCCAAGATTTATTATATTTTCCAAGATTTATTATATTTTCCAAGATTTATTATATTTTCCAAGATTTATTATATTTTCCAAGATTTATTATATTTTCCAAGATTTATTATATTTTCCAAGATTTATTATATTTTCCAAGATTTATTATATTTTCCAAGATTTATTATATTTTCCAAGATTTATTATATTTTCCAAGATTTATTATATTTTCCAAGATTTATTATATTTTCCAAGATTTATTATATTTTCCAAGATTTATTATATTTTCCAAGATTTATTATATTTTCCAAGATTTATTATATTTTCCAAGATTTATTATATTTTCCAAGATTTATTATATTTTCCAAGATTTATTATATTTTCCAAGATTTATTATATTTTCCAAGATTTATTATATTTTCCAAGATTTATTATATTTTCCAAGATTTATTATATTTTCCAAGATTTATTATATTTTCCAAGATTTATTATATTTTCCAAGATTTATTATATTTTCCAAGATTTATTATATTTTCCAAGATTTATTATATTTTCCAAGATTTATTATATTTTCCAAGATTTATTATATTTTCCAAGATTTATTATATTTTCCAAGATTTATTATATTTTCCAAGATTTATTATATTTTCCAAGATTTATTATATTTTCCAAGATTTATTATATTTTCCAAGATTTATTATATTTTCCAAGATTTATTATATTTTCCAAGATTTATTATATTTTCCAAGATTTATTATATTTTCCAAGATTTATTATATTTTCCAAGATTTATTAAATTTTCCAAGATTTATTAAATTTTCCAAGATTTATTATATTTTCCAAGATTTATTATATTTTCCAAGATTTATTATATTTTCCAAGATTTATTATATTTTCCAAGATTTATTATATTTTCCAAGATTTATTATATTTTCCAAGATTTATTATATTTTCCAAGATTTATTATATTTTCCAAGATTTATTATATTTTCCAAGATTTATTATATTTTCCAAGATTTATTATATTTTCCAAGATTTATTATATTTTCCAAGATTTATTATATTTTCCAAGATGTCTGATATTTTCCAAGATGTCTGATATTTTCCAAGATGTCTGATATTTTCCAAGATGTCTGATATTTTCCAAGATGTCTGATATTTTCCAAGATGTCTGATATTTTCCAAGATGTCTGATATTTTCCAAGATGTCTGATATTTCCCAAGATGTCTGATATTTTCCAAGATGTCTGATATTTCCCAAGATGTCTGATATTTCCCAAGATGTCTGATATTTCCCAAGATGTCTGATATTTCCCAAGATGTCTGATATTTCCCAAGATGTCTGATATTTCCCAAGATGTCTGATATTTCCCAAGATGTCTGATATTTCCCAAGATTTCTGATATTTCCCAAGATGTCTGATATTTCCCAAGATGTCTGATATTTCCCAAGATTTCTGATATTTCCCAAGATTTCTATTATTTCCCAATATTTCTATTATTTCCCAATATTTCTATTATTTCCCAATATTTCTATTATTTCTCCTTATTTCTGGCGATTTCTTATATCCGAATATATCCGATAATGCTTTTAAGTCTAGATATCCCGAAATAACTATTTGTTTCTCTCTACTTGCACACCAGATTTCTTAAGTGGTTAGCCCCCACGGAATTAAATCAGCTATATTTTATTTTAATACGAGAGTACCATATGAACCCCACCCACATAACCACTCAGCGGAAGTTGCTTAAACAAACTTAAATAGGTTAATATTCAAGCGCGCGGTCACCATGGCTACGGAAGTGATTCGGAGAACGCTAGTTACGAGCAAGAAAGCCCGGAGCCAGATTTAGTCTAAAGAGGCAGAACATTAAACGCTTTTAGCGTTAAATCTAATCAAGTTTAGTTTTCCCCTCTTCAAAGTTCTTTTCTACTTTTTCGCGTAATTTAATGAACGATAGCTAATGGTCGTCAAAGTTTCAAAATAGGGCTTTTAGGTGAAGACTAAATTTAAAAATTCCTCTTAATATATATTTTAGCGCCGTAAGAATTTTATCATGCAGGTGATTAAATGTCAAATTAACTTTGTTGTTACGAAATATTATTACAGGGCCCGCAGGGGTCCTATAAAATCCTTAATTTTCAAATGTCCTATAACATCCTATATTTTTAGTAAAATCCCCAAAAGTCCTATAAAATCCTATAATTTTGATATTTGGCCCATTTCAAATCCCGCCACCCAGTGAAATGGCTAGATTTAGCTATAGGATAAATTACTATACGAAGTCATTCTAGATTATACTTTGGCTATTGTTAACATGGTTAACTACTAGTATATTTTTGGGATAAATTGGTTAAATAGTTTCTATTTTTAAGTGAAAATCAAAGATTCATTTCACTACATATAGATTTGGTTTTTAAATGCATACAGTTGGTAAATAAATCCTATAATTTGAAAAAAATTGTCCTATAAAGTCCTATATTTTAAGAAATATAATCCTATTTTTCCCATAAACAAAAGTGCAGATTTGAGTGGGGGCCCGGTGTTATGATAAGTATGACACTTTAATGATTTTACTGGGAGTTTTCTTCCACACAGGCTATGTAGTGGGCTTCGTTGAAGGCTTGTATCGAGTCCTACAACCATAAGTCTGTAATAATAATATTACTTAGAGCATAAGTGACGTAATAACTTAACTACTTATGTATGACAATTAACGAAAATTATCACCGCATTAATTTTCACAGCTGTTGGACGATCAAATTTTAATAATAGTAATAATAATAATAATCTGCTAGGCTTATACCCAAATCATCTAGCGACTTTTAATGCCTATACTTCAGGCGGCCGGGTTACAATGCGTAGGAGGTTAGTGGCAAGCCCTTAACGCCACGCGAGCTAACAGCTCCCTACACTTACTATTACCGTTAACCTCAACAAGTTTTTATGGGAAGAGGAAAGTAAACTAGTGTTGTAAGTCAGAAAAGTTTCCGTATTTTGCCGAAAAAAATAGTTTTAATTCCATGATTAGTCTAATTATATATATATTGTTTCCAAATTTAAATAAAGCGGCATTTTCGCCTAATTTTTTCTAATCTTTAAGTAAAACTAAACCTCTAGACTAGTTTAAATTGGTTAACAATGTAACCCTATTAATGTTTTGTAGTAGGTTTACTGATATAAGACATTTTATATCGATAAAAAGTTAAAAACATTAAAATCCCTTAAAAGGAATTCATGTTTAAATGTTTTAATTATTCCGATTTGCGGAAAATTTAACGCAATTCGGAAAATTTTCTGGAAATTATTCCGCATTCTATTTTTCCGGTAAATGAACAACACTAATTTTAATACATTCTTGATATAAAAATATATAATAAATATAAAAATATAATAAATATAAAATTTAATAAATATATAATGTAATAAATATAAAATTTAATAAATATATAATATAATATAATAAATATATAATTTAAAAATATATAATATAATAAATATATAATATAATAAATATATAATTTAATAAATATATAATATAATATAATAAATATATAATTTAAAAATATATAATATAATAAATATAATATAATAAATATAAAAATGTAATATAATAAATATATAATATAATAAATATATGATATAATAAATATGATATTATAAATATAATATAATAAATATAAAAATGTAATATAATAAATATGAAAATATAATACAATAAATATAAAAATATAGTATATTAAGTATAGAAATATAATATTATAAATATAAAATTTTATAAATATAAAAATATAACATAATAAATATAAAAATATAACATAATAAATATAAAAATATAACATAATAAATATAAAAATATAACATAATAAATATAAAAATATAACATAATATAAATTTTCTGGAAATTTTTCCCCATTTTATTTTTCCGAAACATTACAACACTAGGGGAAACCATAGAACTCGGGTGAAAACCCGGAAGGAGGGGTTCCGAGTGATAGTGTTATTGTCGAAAAAAGATTCAATCATAAAATTCCCGTTAAAACATTAGTAAATGTCATACTTATGGTGGAATTATGTGACTTATGTTTAGAGTAAACTCTGTTTGGGTAGGAATGAAAGCGTGTACGAATTGTTGCCTAACTCCGCGTAGCAGATTCGGATCTAAAAAAAGTTCCACCAAGGAGAAGAATAAGAGCGTGTCCTCGCGTGCTCTCTCTTGGCTGCGGGGGAGAGACCGGATGTGGATTTCTCGTATCCTTCCGGTCCCGAAAAAGATTTCTACTCTTAGCCTTCAAAGGGGGAAAAGGGAGAGGAGATGATGGCTTAGGATTGGGATGGTAATTCCATCCTACGTAATGGAAAGCCCAGCATTAAGATAATCGTTTCCCCCTCGGATTGTTTTTTATTTTTTGCCCCCCTCCCCCCACCTATAAAAACATACCGGTGAAGCACTAGAATAGCGCGTCTAACGACTTTTATGTTGGTGTTAGGATTGTATTTGTAGAAGTTCTATTGTTCATTTAAAACCAACTTTTCAACTTCATTCTACCTAGGAGCAACAAACGCGAGGAGAACGCAGCTAGCCTTTTAAACACGCTAACGCAGTGTTGTGTACAAATTTCATTGGACGAGCCGTTTCGCTGAACCTTTACGGGCAGGGGGGAAGACAATTTCCATATTTTCCCCTTCCGACGGCAGCAGGCGCTAAAGCGTATAACCAATGAAAATTGTACGCGAGAAAATGCACGACTTTTGGCGGGTTGCGTTCTCCATGGGTGGGGTGATGTGTTTGTTTGGTTGATTTAAATCGGATTTTTATGGATTTTTTGATTTTATTTAAAATTCCAAAGTTTTATATCATTTAGTATCATAATTTTACCTAAAACAAATGTTTTAATTTTTTAAAAACCAATTTCTTTTCCGTTTTTTAAAGGAGGGGGAGGAGCCGCCCACGAAAATATATACAGAAGATGAGCTGAATTTGGTTGCGCAATTATAAAGCTACATAACATAAAAGTTACATGATTTTTTTTCACTATCACTAAACCATCTGGAAATAGGTCTCTAATTACCCTATTTCTAATAAATCCGGGAAAGGCTATTTTTATACTTCTGTTTAAAGAGCGTTACAAGATGGTCAAAGCTGAGGCGTATTGATACGAAATAGCAAGGATGTAGTTAGATTGACATAGAATATGTGGGCAGCATCCTGTTAGCCTCGTGGTTCCAGGAAGAAAAACCACGCCCCTCTTACTTCCCTCTTGTAATCTTTCCCCATTTATATAGTTGCGGCTTCATAATGTGTCTTTACCCGAATGCATTCTTAATAACAGTTACAACTTACAAGGAGACATCCCGAAGTCTAACCCACCGATTTTGTTCAACCTCGTGGGATTGGTAGACTTTGATGTAACTTGAAAAATCCTAAAGGGAATTTATTCAATGGACAACCGTTTTGCCATGGCAACGAAAAATGTTTTTGACGATTAAAACGTTATTCTACTAAATAAAATCTTTAAAATATTTGGTAGACAGACCGATTAAAACGTTATTCAACTAAATAAAATCTTTAAAATATTTGGTGGACAGACCGATTAAAACGTTATTCTACTAAATAAAATCTTGAAAATATTTGGTAGACAGACCGATTAAAACGTTATTCTACTAAATAAAATCTTTAAAATATTTGGTGGACAGACCGATTTAAACGTTATACTACTAAATAAAATCTTGAAAATATTTGGTAGACAGACCGATTAAAACGTTATTCTACTAAATAAAATCTTGAAAATAATTGGTGGACAGACTGATTAAAACGTTATTCTACTAAATAAAATCTTTAAAATATTTGGTAGACAGACCGATTAAAACGTTATTCTACTAAATAAAATCATTAAAATAATTGGTGGACAGACTGATTAAAACGTTATTCTACTAAATAAAATCTTTAAAATATTTGGTGGACAGACCAATTAAAACGTTATTCTACTAAATAAAATCTTTAAAATATTTGGTGGACAGACCGATTAAAACGTTATTCTACTAAATAAAATCTTTAAAATATTTGGTGGACAGACCGATTAAAACAGGGTTGCCACACGTCAGGGAAATCAGGGAAAAGTCAGGGAATTTTAAGAATTGGTAAAAATTCGGGGAAAAGTCAGGGAATTCAATTTTATTTTGGCACTTTTTGAAGGTAATAAATCGAGATCTATAACAAATTCCACGATTATCATTTCCTTGAATGTTTGGCTAATTTTTTCAACATTGCAATAACCTTTTTACTGAAATAAAAGTCCATCTAAATTTATTAACTTCTGATAAAAGTGAAATATAAAAGAAAATTTTTGGCCTTTTTAAGTCAGGGAAAATCTCTTAAAATGGTCAGGGAAAACAGGGAATATTCAGGGAATTTGAATCTGAAAATTTTGTGGGAACCCTGTAAAACGTTATTCTACTAAATAAAATAAAATGTAAAAAATATTTGTCTTAAGACTATTCGACTGCCCTTAGTCGCGTTCCCAACAAATAGCTCGACAAGTAAGTCGTCGAAACGAAACAGATTGCCTAGCCGGGTGCGCACGGAGGGCCATTTTCAAAAAACGGTACCTAATTTTGGACACTTTATTCTCGTGTTGCTTTCGCTATTCGGCAGGGTGACGTCCGAGAATTCGCGGAATTTTGTGTTCTCGTAATTATGACATGTTCCAAATAACGACGGAAGAGGGGCATTTAGAGGCGGCGTCTAGGAGGGGTGATCGGGGTCACGACCTCAAATGGAAAGACCTCGAAATGGCGTATTGCCGGCGACAAAAAACGGGAAAGATCGCTATCGAAGAAAAGTGAAACAAACAAACCTTTCTTCCAAACATCATTTTCTATTTTCGAAGAATTGCTTTTATATCTTTATTTTTAGAATAACGCTCTTATTCAATCCGTATTCTTTTACAGGGCCAGTGAATTATTTGTGGACAACTCTGATAACGCCGATAGAATTAACGTTCGGATCAATATCACTCTTCCCAGGCTAACTTGCGATGGTACGTATAGAAATTATTTACATTTTGAGCGATTTTTCGTACGTTTTTTATGATGGGCGAAAAGTCGGAGAATTTGAAAATAAGCCTAAAACGTCAGTTTAAGGCCAATTCCAGGGTGACCAACAGTTCCTATATTTCCTATTTTATCCTACAATTTAACGTTCTTCCTTTTTTTAACCTACAATTTAACGTTCTTCCTTTTTTTAACCTACAATTTAACGTTCTTCCTTTTTTCCTACAATTTAACGTTCTTCCTTTTTTATCCTACAATTTAACGTTCTTCCTTTTTTCCTACAATTTAACGTTCTTCCTTTTTTTTATCCTACAATTTAACGTTCTTCCTTTTTTCCTACAATTTAACGTTCTTCCTTTTTTTATCCTACAATTTAACGTTCTTCCTTTTTTTTATCCTAAAATTTCATTAAATTTCCTGATAATACGCTATATTTTAACTCAAAAATCTGAAGAAATTAAAATAGTTGATATTTTACGTCAATGTTGGTTTTCAAATAATCATATCCATATTAAAAAAAGATTTACCTTTAAATTAATATCCCTATACTATCTTATGTAATTAAATATGATCCATATATTATCTTGTATAATAAATATGATCCATATATTATCTTATATAATAAATATGATCCATATATTATCTTATATAATAAATATGATCCATATATTATCCTATATAATAAAATATGATCAATATATTATCCTATATAGTAAAATATGATCCATATATTATCATATATAATAAAATATGATCCATATATTATCCTATATAATAAAATATGATCCATATAATATCCTATATAATAAAATATGATCCATATAATATCCTATATAATAAAATATGATCCATATATTATCCTATATAATAAAATATTATCCCTATATTATCCTATGTAATGTAATATCCCTATATTATCCTATGTAATATAATATCCCTGTATTAACCTATATAATTAAATATTATTCTTATATTATCCTATATAAAATATGATCAATATTACATTATCCTATATAATAAAATATTACCCCTATTACATTATCCTATATAATGAAATATTATCCCTATATATTATCCTGTAATTATCCCTATTACATTATCCTATATAATGAAATATTATCCCTATATATTATCCTGTATAATAAAATATCCCTATATTATCCTATATAATAGGATACATCGAAAGTATTGTTACAACCCTGATTCTGCATTTAATTGAATTGCCTGAATACATTATAAGAGTGAAAGCTGTGTCTTACAGCGATCCATACATGGGGTTTTTATCTTCTCAAGGTGCTTCCCAGTGACAAGTGACAGGCGAGATGGTGGCGCGTTGATAGTAACAATCCGCGATTTGACTTGTCAGCGAATATCGACGATTTGACAGGCTTATCCACGAAGGTGAAACCAGCTGCGAAATTCACCTCCCCCCGCTTCGGGACGGTATGGCATCCCACGCGCCGACCCCTTTTGTCTTTATCCCCAAGTTCAGTGGGTGTGGTTCCACCTCCTCAGTGTAGGGTGCCCTGGCTTGAAATTATAGCCCTTTGTCACCGGTCGCTTGGTGACGACGAGGGGAACGCGGTACAGTTTGCGCGCGTAAAGCCGATTGTCGGTATCGCTTTTGTAGGAATTGGTAGTCATGCCGAGCATCGTGTAAGGTCTTCTGTCTCTGCTCCTACGCCCGCCCCTATGGCAAGTGTAGGTGCGCGCTTTCCGGCAAGACTCGCACGAACCTAAAACCAATTTCTTTTCCGTTTTTTAAAGGAGGGGGAGGAGCCGCCCACGAAAATATATAATTGTTATCGGTCTTCTTTCATGTTTAAAAACCCGCAGTTACTATTTTATTAGGTTATTATGATAATTTTCTGTTATACAGGGTGACCACAGTTCCTATATTTCCTATAATTTAATGTCCTTCCTTTTTTTCTCCTATAATTTCATTAAATTTCCTATAATACCCTATATTTTAACTATAAAAAGTATGAAGAAATTAAAATAGTTGATATTTTACCCTTGGAAGTCTTTAAAACGTTTTTAAAGAGGATTATTTCCAACACTGTTCGGCGACAGTTTTAGACTATTTCTATCCGTTATCAACTTTATTTTGAATGTTATACCCTCTTTTTAGTTTAAACAATTTGGACAACAGTTTTCTCTTATAGTATAATTAATTCCATTCCATTTTTTCCCTTTTTTCTCCCAATTTTCTTTTTATATTTTCCCTACCCCTTTTCTTCCAACATTTCCCCTTTTCCCCTTTTCCCCATTTTCTTCATATATTGCCCTTTTTCCCCATATTCTTCCTATATTTCCCCTTTCCTCCCATATTCTTCCTATATTTCCCATTTCCTCCCATTTTCTTCCTATATTTTCCCTTTCCCCCAATTTTCTTCCTATATTTTCCATTTCCCCAATTTTCTTTCTATATTTCCCTTTCCTCCGCAATTTTCCTATATTTTCCCCCATTTTCTTCATATATTGCCCTTTTTCCACATATTCTTCCTATATTTTCCCGTTCCCCCAATTTTTCTTCCTATATTTTCACTTTCCTCCGCAATTTCCTTCCTATATTTTCCCTACCCCCTTTTCTTCCTATATCCCCCCAATTTTCTTCATATATTTCCTTTTTTTTCACATTCTTCCTATATTTCCCTTTTACTCCCATTTTCTTTTTATATTTTCACTTTCCCCCCAATTTTCTTCCTATATTTTCCCTACCCCCTTTTCTTCCTATATCCCCCCCATTTTCTTCATATATTTCCTTTTTTTCCACATTCTTCCTATATTTCCCTTTTACTCCCATTTTCTTTTTATATTTTCCCTTTCCCCCCAATTATCTTCCTATATTTTCCCTTTCCTCCGCAATTTTCTTCCTATATTTTCCCTACCCCATTTTCTTCCTATATTCTCCCTTTCCCCCTATTTTCTTCACATTGCCCTTTTTTCCCATTTTCTTCACATATTGCCCTTTTTTCCCATATTCTTCCTATATTTCCCTTTTCCTCCCATTGTATTCCTATATTCTCCCTTTCCCCCCATTTTCTTCACATATTGCCCTTTTTTCCCATATTCTTCCTATATTTTCCCTTTCCTCCGCAATTTTCTTCCTATATTCTCCCTTTCCCCCCATTTTCTTCCTATATTCTCCCTTTCCCCCCATTTTCTTCACATGTCCTTTTTTCCCATATTCTTCCTATATTTCCCTTTTCCTCCCATTTTATTCCTATATTCTCCCTTTCCCCCATTTTCTTTACATATTGCCCTTTTTTCCCATATTCTTCCTATATTTCCCTTTACCTCCCATTTTATTCCTATATTCTCCCTTTCCCCCATTTTCTTTACATATTGCCCTTTTTTCCCATATTCTTCCTATATTTCCCTTTTCCTCCCATTTTCTTCCTATATTTTCCCTTTCCTCCGCAATTTTCTTCCTATATTTCCCTACCCCCATTTTCTTCCTATATTCTCCCTTTCCCCCCATTTTCTTCACATATTGCCCTTTTTTCCCATATTCTTCCTATATTTCCCTTTTCCTCCCATTTTATTCCTATATTCTCCCTTTCCCCCCCCATTTTCTTCACATATTGCCCTTTTTTCCCATATTCTTCCTATATTTCGCTTTTCCTCCCATTTTATTCCAATATTCTCCCTTTCCCCCCATTTTCGTCACATATTGCCCTTTTTTCCCATATTCTTCCTATATTTCCCTTTTCCTCCCATTTTATTCCTATATTTTCCCTTTCCTCCGCAATTTTCTTCCTATATTTTCACTTTTTCCCGCAATTTTCTTCCTACATGTATATTATCTCTTTTCCCCAATTTTCTTGCTATATTTTCGCTTTTCCCCCATTTGCTTCCTATATTATCCCTTTCCCAAATTTCCTATAATTCCTTTAAATTACTTCAAAATATTCTGTGGTCACCCTGGTAATATAAAGCATTTTGATCCGCCATTTTGGAAGGCTTTGATTTCTTCACCATTAATGAAGTCATGGAGAAAAAACAAGAGTCGAAACCATGGGTGTCGTTTGATAATTCCCGGCTGGCAGGGGGGATTTCAAAAAAGGGATGAAAATAGTAGACTATTTATATTAAGAATCTTAAGCTTAATTGATTGATGGTGTCAAAGCGCATTTAATTAATTTCTACTATTGGAATCCTCTTTTTTAAAACTTCCTCTTTTCTGCTCATTGCAACGCATTCTTTAAAGATGGCCTCCGCAATAAACCACTAAGCAGCGCCCAAAAGTCATAGGAGGTTTCGGACAATCTTGGGACTAGAGATTATATTCCCTTTAAGAAATACTTGTCACTTTTTTGATTATTTTATTTAAAATCAAATCAATCGATTTTTTGGATTTAAATCGATTTTTTTTTATTTTATTGAATTAATTGATTTTTATACAATGGCTATTTTCTTGTATACTTAACGTATATTTTACTTTTATCGGTTAGCTAATCTTAAATTTAATTATTATTTTGTTTGCTCAGATTTTCTGTTTTTAATTTTTTAAGAACCTATTTTTTTGCTATCTTTTATTCCTCCATTGGAATACATTGTATGATTTAAATCAATCACTGGATATAAATTATGATTTAAAACATTGATTTAAATCAGCCAAACCTGATTTCAAGGCAGTTTCTGAATATCATAACTTTTTGTAAACTACCACTTCAATTTTAATACTTTTCCCTTACGCGGTGTTACGTAATTTTAAATTAAATGTAATATAATATTTGGTTTAATTTTGATAGTTATTGGTCTTGACATACAAGACGATATGGGACGTCACGAAGTGGGATTCGTCGAGGACACGGAAAAAACGCCACTCTTTGATGGAAAAGGTTGCCTCTTTCAAGGAAAATTCAAAGTCAATAAAGTAAGCGACACACTGGCGGCATCTGCTGACGGCAGGCGGCGTTTCGAGAAATAGATGGTGGCGCCATCCTTGATCGTTTCCGAGACTAAATAGTTGGAAATTAACGTTAAAATTAATTTGAACTTCATATTTTAGGTTCCCGGTAATTTCCATGTTTCGACACATTCCGCATCGAGGCAGCCAGAAAATATTGATATGGCCCACATAATTCACGAAGTCAGCATCGGAGAAGGAATGGTAAATTTGATAATAATACTTCATTTTCGTAAATAATTTAACCCAAATTATGATTTTTATTCCAGCCTGAGGGAAGGCCAGGCTCTTATAATGCACTTCGAAACATAAATCGAAAGGATGTCAATGGTAATATTTAAAATAAACAAGATACCTGAAGATTTTTAAAGCGTTACATTTATTCTGTAACTTTGATTTATAGCTATGGAATCTCACGACTACATAATGAAACTAGTGCCAACTATTTACGAAGATATAAGTGGAACTCGCTCTCTGGCCTATCAGTATACGTACGCATATAAAGTAAATATAAATCTCGCGTAACTTTTAAGTTAATTTTTTAATATAATTTTTATATTTAATTGAGTAGAAATACGTTTCAATCGGCATGACGGGCAGAGTAATTCCGGCCATTTGGTTTAGATACGATTTGACTCCGATTACGGTTAAATACACTGAGAAAAGGCAGCCCATTTATGTATTTTTAACCTCAGTATGTTAAATTAATTTCCTATTCTGTAAATTCTCAATTTAAACTACGATAATTTTAAAATTTAATATTTTAATTTCATCCCAGATTTGTGCCATTATTGGAGGAACGTTCACCGTTGCGGGCATCATCGACTCAAGTATTTTCACCGCCACTGAGATTTTTAAGAAATTTGAATTGGGAAAATTAAGTTGAGAGTATCGAGACTTAAACAAAATAAGTTCCTCTAGTTCTCAGTGATAAGTTATTTTATTAAAAGGAAGAAAGAACTTGTTAGAGGAAGTTACGGTGCGTTAGCCCAGGACTATTATAAAAAAAAACTATTTAATATGAAACAAAGGGAACAGATTAGTAGCACTTATTTTTTTCCACATAAAAACTCACTTTGGTACATCATAATTATATTTCTATTAAAAATCTGCGTTTTTGTTATATGTTAAATTTGTTTGTCATTTATTTGTTGTAATAGTTAATACAGGGTGTTAACTAAAAAAACGATACAAGGTCAAGAACTCGAAATGTGCTTTAGCTAGGAATTTCAAATTTTCGGGACACATAGAACGTGCAGGGAGTCACTTGACAGTGGAAATTTCTATGACCTTGAACCATGTCTTGAGGGTCATAAACTTAACTCCAGAATCATTAGAGATACAAAGTGGGTTTCAACTAGAAAAGTGTTCCCCTTCGCGTGTTAAGTCTAAATAGCTTTGATACCACTTAATTTGAACAATAACAAGTCGAGGGAATTTAGACAAAAACAGGAAGGTTGAGATGAAAATAATGTACCAGAGACCAAGTTGAAGGGCTGTTATCTCAAAAAGTACTCATCAAAATTTGTTAGAAATACTCATTTGGTAGGCCGTCTTTAGAATTGACAAACTCGGATGACCTTTAACTCCTGGTTCAAGATCATTCAAAGTTTACCTCAAGACCCAATGGATTTAGAGAAATGGTTCCTTTTCGAAAAGTTTTCATCATGGTCATCTGCATCGGGTTAAAGACATTTAGACTTAAAATTTCGATTTACACACTTTTTAAATTAGACTCTAAATCCATTGGTTCTCAAGATACACTTTGAATGACCTTGAACCATGAGTTGAATGTCATCTGAGTTTGCAAATTCTAAAGATTTCCTACTATATGAGTATGTCTAGAAAATTTTGATACTCTAGCATGTGTACTTTTTTAGTGATTAGCCCTTTGACCTGGTCTTTGGTACATTATTTTCTTCACGACCTTAATGTTTTTGTCTAAATTCCCTCGACTTGTTATTAGTCAAATTAGGTGGTATCAAAGCTATTTAGACCTAAAATATGAAGGGGGAACACTTCACTAATTGAAACCAACTTTGTATCTCTAATGGTTCTCGAGATAAATTTTAATTCATCTTGAAGACATGGTTCAAGGTTATGGAAATTTCCGTTTTCAAGTGACCCCCTTCACGGTCTATGTGTCGTAAAAATTTAAAATTCATAGCTAATACACCTGAGTTATTGGCCCTGTATTGTTTTTTAGTTAACACCCGGTATAAGTAACATAATTACGCCTTTTTAATCAATTTTCTTTCGGTATTTTCGACTCCCAATCCCTATATAAAATGTTGACCCTTCGTGTCTGGTGCTTCGCCAATTTCTCCGCCGAAAGACTATGGGCGTATCCTTAAACGATTTTTCAGCAACCTCTCTAGAATTTTGATTTTTAATCATTCTTTGACAATTTAACGGAGTTTAATTTTGGATTGGTGTTATTTAAGGTCGGGTGTCTCAAAATGTTATGGAAAACCTGTAAA
The DNA here is from genome assembly GCF_980474605.1 of Leiobunum rupestre. Taxonomy (NCBI): domain Eukaryota; kingdom Metazoa; phylum Arthropoda; class Arachnida; order Opiliones; family Sclerosomatidae; genus Leiobunum; species Leiobunum rupestre. Next base: position 16,500,705 of record NC_143390.1, read on the forward strand.
TAGTTGGTTTTCATTTCTTAGATTCGTTAATTACATAGGTTATAAGTAACATAATAACGATAAGTATGACACCATATTGTTTTAATGCTAATTTTATTACCGAACAATTTTAAATATTTGACACTCTCCCAGCTATGACTAAAACTCTCAATCAAACTGGGTAGAATATTATCGTCCTCGGTAGTAGTATATTTCACCCTGGGGCATATTTTGACACTAGGGGGCTCTGTGGTGATTAAAACTTGATTGTGAAATAACTTTGAAAATCAGGTGATTATTTTAGCTTAATGTCATACTTATCTGTGTTAAGTTATATGTGATGATAAACAATTACAATTTCTACAATGCAATTAAGTTAATGTTGCATTACATGTTTATACCCACTAGGTGACCACAACTCTTATATTTTACAATTTTTTGTATATTTTCAAAGGCTATCTGTAATATAGACTCATTTTACAGAAATTTTCTATTCGTTTCTCTTTGTCATGAGACATTATTTACATCAACAGCAATCTAAAACTACATGGGTGGAAAACTGGATTTTGTCAGATATCAGGTCACCGATATCCAAGAAATCATTGCTCGCTTGCCCAATTATTAAGCTGAATTCAGTTTAAATATCACTCTTTTTCTTTTGATAAATATTTTAAACCAATATTTTTTCTGTAATTTTTACAAATTCCATATTCTCCTTTATTTTCCAAGAAGTTTAAATTTCTTGTCACTTTTATTGGGGTTTCCCCATTTTATTTTATTTTTCCTATTAACTTATAACCAACTACAAGTCTAACCCATACTAAATGCAATTCTATTTCCAAATTATATCTGGAGATAATTGATTCAAAATCGAAAATAATTTATAAGCCTACTTAACCCGTGACCTGGATAATGAAGTTCAAGCATACGCCACAAACGAACTTGGCGCTGTGCGTAACTTCTAGGTTAGGACGAGGAATCTTCTGTTTCCCTTAAAGGGAATATAACCTCAGGTATTTGGTGTGGAACACAAACGTTTTCAGCTCTGGCCGCTCTTGCCTTTGGCTTTAGAAATGTTTGGCGCTACTGTACAGGGTAATTTGAAAAATTGAAGGGGTCGTCCATAAAGATCGCTTTGCGGGTTATATTCCCTTTAAGAGCCAAGGCTACTTAAAGGGAATATAACCTCAGGTATTTGGTGTGGAACACAAACGTTTGCAGCTCTGGCCGCTCTTGCCTTTGGCTTTAGAAATGTTTGGCGCTACTGTAAAGGGTAATTTGAAAAATTGAAGGGGTCTTCCATAAAGATCGCTTTGCGGGGTATATTCCCTTTAAAAATAAAAATAACGTTTATATCGGCGAAATACCAGTAATAGTACACTGATACGAAATCGAATCAAAACATAGAATTGACTATTCACGACCGAGACGAGTCTGGAAGGCGTAACGGCGCTATCTTCTCCGAGGTTGCGCCTCTGATCTAGCGTCTGCTACAGACAAATTAAAAAGTCATAAGAATCTAGGAGCAACAAACACAACACCCCACACAAGGAGAACGCACCCCGTCAAAAGTCGTGGATTTTCTTGTGTACATTTTTCATTGGCTAGACGCTGCCGTCGGAAGGGAAAATTCGGAAATTATCGTCCCCCCCGTCCGTAAAACGTTCAGCGTAAAGGCTCGTGACGCTCGTCCAATGAAATTCGTACACAACCCTTCGTTAGCGTGTTTAAAGGGAATATAACCTCAGGTATTTGGTGTGGAACACAAACGTTTGCAGCTCTGGCCGCTCTTGCCTTTGGCTTTAGAAATGTTTGGCGCTACTGTACAGGGTAATTTGAAAAATTGAAAGGGTCTTCCATAAAGATCGCTTTGCGGGTTATATTCCCTTTAAAGGCTAGCTGCGTTCTCCTTGTGTTTGTTGCTCCTAGTAAGAACGTTTTTTTAAAAATAAACTTGTACAATTATTAGCAAACGATGTAAAAATTATATTAAAATGCAAGAATAATTATTTATAAAGTCAAATTTACGAATGACGATGAGCTTGTCCTTCTGTGGATGAAGTTTAGGGTTTCGTTTATTCCTACGAAGTTTAAACCTCTTTTAAAGGGATAACTGTAGCAGATCTCACTAATTTGGTATTTTTCAAGCTATATTTCTGAAATTCAAACGATTCTTTGGCTCTTGAGTTGGGAATATAGTGGCTGGGGTCTCGAGGAACACTTTCTTGAAATCAGGTATCGATGCTCACACCTATCTTATACTCTACTTACAAGGAGACTACCCGAGATGTTACACACCGATTTTGTTCAAACTCGGGGCATTGGTAGACCTTCATGTAAATTGAAAAATCCTAAAGGGAATTTATTCAATGGGCAACGGGTTTGCCATGGTAACGAAAAATGTTTTTGACAACTTAAAATGGAAATTTTCCCATTGAAAATAACATGGGATTTTGACCGATTCCAAGGGTGCCTCCCCCCTGTGAAACATTTTATAAAATTGAAAAAAAATTAAAATTCCAAAATTATAAAAAAAAATTGATAAAAATTGACGAAAAAAATCAAAATTGGTCACATTTTTATCAATTTTTTAAAATTTTTTTCACAGGGAAATCGGTCAAAATCCCATGTTATTTTATGTTGTCAAAAACATTTTCCGTTACCATGGCAAAACCGTTGCCCATTGAATAAAATCCCTTTGGGATTTTTCAAGTTACATGAAGGTCTACCAATCCCCCGAGTTTGAACAAAATCAGTGTGTAACACCTTGGGTAGTCTCCTTGTTAGTGAACTTTAACCTTTATTATATATCCCATATAAAATATAATGTTAAAAATTAAAATAATTTATGTTATTGTAAAATTTAAAAACGAGCCAATCAACGCTAGGGGTACTTTTATATCCCGCCTTTTGGGTCAAAATGTAGCTTAAGCATCTTGTTTCGATTTCGACGCTAGTGACATCTGTTGAAAAAAGGGACTAGTACACGGCAAGCTGACACTTACTTCAAACTTCGTTGATGTCTTTGACCGTATTATGAACTTCCAGGTAGCCACGTCGAGGAATCTCCTTCGCAATGCAATTTTCGTTTAGAGCCAAGGCCTATTGAAAACTAATCCACTTTCGAAAGTAAAATATACGCTTGTTTTGGCCAAATATGGACCAATAATTAAATCGTTACATAAAACTGACTATTATAAACACTCGCTTCATTTCTAATGGTATTTATTTTAAAGATTGAGACTTAAAACGTGATTTTGCTGATATTTATCGGCATCAACGTAACTCAGTAGTAATTGCCAACATTGAGCCTTTTTAAGGTATTTTTAAAAGAATTTATGTAATTGTTTGTCATCCTAATGAAAATATTTGCAACTCCACATTAATGAATTCAATTTTTAATGTAATATACGTGCTTCGGTAACGGCAAAAGTATTCTATATCTTCCCAGAAATTTTCCATACCCTGATTATTCCACGTCACCGTTCTATGAGGTTAATATTTGTCAAGTTTGGCTGGTTTTTTTTTTCTTTCCTCTTCTATATAGTTCGTGCCTTAAATATTTTAGCGCGGCTGTTTACACTTTCGCCCGCAAATTGCTGATTCGACTGGAATCTTGGGCCAAGATACTTGGCTAAATCCCTTCTCAATCTTAACCTTAAGTCTAAATATATATTATCAGAAGTTTATAATATAACTCTTACGAGGGAAGTAAAATGAAACCCAAATTGCGTTGGACGCGAATTTCCCGCCAAATCGCGTATACACCGCATCACGGCCCAAACTTTATTTGAAAAATCTAGTGTTGTAAGTCGGAAAATGATCGAGACCTTTTTTCCGGAAACTTTTCCGTATTTTTCTGAATAAGCTAAAAAATTTTTTCATTCCATGATTAGTCTAATATATTGTTTTCATATTTAAATAAAGCGGCATTTTCGCCTCATTATTTCGAATCTAACTGTAAAACTAAACCCCTAGACTAGTTTAAATTGATTAACAATGTAACACTATTAATGTTTTGTAGTATATTTACTGTTATTAGACATTTTATATCGATAAAAGGTAATTTATGTTTCAATTTTTTATTTTTCCGATTTGCGGAAATTGTTTTTGAATTTTTCCGCATTTTATTTGGCTGGAAAACTAACAACTCTAGAAAAAAAAAGGGGAATTATAACTAAGGTCAATAGTGTATTTTCTTGACGAACCTTGAAAAAACTTTAGTAGGAGAGGTAAAGATAAATATTATTTCTGATATTATATTATTATTATTGTAATAAAATCACGTAAAATACGATATTCCAATATGTTTTCGGAAGTTTAAGCGTGACGCCTTTTTCTAGTTCTTCTAACGTCCACATGATGGCGATACCTGCTTGGAATTCTTATTGCCCTTGGGCGTGCTACCCAATCTCCTTTTCTTCGATCCACTGGCGTAACTGCTGCTATGGCTTGGGTATAAAAAAATCAAACAAATTTAATCAATCACTGTCTTTAATCCCGTTTCTGTACTATCCGCAACGAGGAAATGACCTAAAACTTAAGTTCAGCCAGAACGTTTTTATTTAATAGCTGTTTTTCGTTTCAATCGGGAAAAAATCCTATTTGATTGAAACCAGAATGTATAAAATTTGGCTCTTTCCATCCTTAGCGTTAAAAGATAGTATTTCTTTTTTTGGTAATGCTCTCCAGTGGATAGTCCCACAGAAATCGATAAATATAACGATTCGACTCGGTCTTCGGCTTGGGCAGCACGGCGGCTTGTAGACATTGCGGCTCGAAGCCATATGCCTGGATTCTCTCTCATATATGAGAATCTCAAGAGCAAGTAGACCTTTTTTTCGTTTGGGGAAAATTGCGAAACGCGAGATTCTCTTCACGCCTTGTGGAAATAGTTGGAGTACTTATAGCAAGGACTTATTTAAGTCCCTAAATATATTATACTTATGGAATTCTATTTTGGATTGGAGCTACGGAATGGTTTTTCTAACGGAGCGGGATAACCTTACTTTCCGTAGCCAATTTTCGATAGGAGCTCTGTTACCCTCTGTAATCTATTTTCTATCGTAACTCGTAAATCCGCTTTCTATCGGATCTAGATAATCTATTTTCTATCGAAACTCGTAAATCTGCTTTCTATCGAAACTCGTAAATCTGCTTTCTATCGGATCTAGAAAATCTATTTTCTATAGGATCTAGAAAATCTATTTTCTATAGGATCTAGAAAATCTATTTTCTATAGGATCTAGAAAATCTATTTTCTATAGGATCTAGAAAATCTATTTTCTATAGGATCTAGAAAATGTATTTTCTATCGAATATATATAATCTATTTCCTATCGAATATATATAATCAATTTTCTATCGAATATATATAATCTATTTTCTATCAAATATATAATCAATTTAGTATCGAATATATATAATCAATTTTTATCGAATATATAATCAATTTTCTATCAAATAAATAATCTATTTTTATCAAATATATCTAATCTATTTTCTATCGATATATATAATCAATTTTTTATCGAATATATATAATCAATTTCCTATCGAATATATATAATCAATTTTCTATCAAATATATTATCTATTTTCTATCGAATATATATTTAATCTATTTTCTTCCGAATATATATTTAATCTATTTTCTTCCGAATATATATAAGCTATTTTCTATCGGAGTTAGATAATCTTATTTTCCATCGGAGTTAGAGAATCTATTTTCTATCGGAGTTAGATAATCTTGTTTTCTTCCGAATATATATAAGCTATTTTCTATCGGAGTTAGATAATCTTATTTTCCATCGGAGTTAGAGAATCTATTTTCTATCGGAGTTAGATAATCTTGTTTTCTATCGGATATCTGTAGCCAATTTTATATGGCAGCTCATAAATCTATTTTATATCGGAGTTAGACAATCTTATTTTCTGTCGGTGTTAGACAATCTTATTTCCTATCGGAGTTAGACAATCTTATTTTCTATCGGAGTTAGACAATCGTATTTTATATCGGAGTTAGACAATCTTATTTTATATCGGAGTTAGATAATCTTATTTTCTATCGAAACTAAAGAATCTATTTACTGGAAAACTACAGCTTTATAGTTCCTTCAAGTGTGAGTTCGGTGGGTGGACTTCACAAACGAGCCGGGTCACTACCCGAAAAATGAAGCTTCCGAGTATTTTAGCGGGCTTCTTCGCTTTGGGGAAGAGCGCATGCGTCCGTGGATGACGTTATACAATGTTATACAATACATAAAATCACCATGAGGGGGAAACCTCGGGAGCTAGAGTTGGAATTGTGGGCGTGGGTAAAATGCACGTAACTTCGACACCAGTGAAATCCCCCTTTTCACTCTGCCATTCAACAGTTTCAGGGTTATTTATTATTTAGCCACTTTTAAAAGCATTCGAATGAGACCTTGGAGGTTTTAAAGATGGTCATTATTATCCCTGTTTCTAGGATTAGACGCTTGGAGAGGTAGTCTACGCTAATTTGTTTTTGTCGAAGGAATGGAAATTTTGGCCACTTTCCAGAAACGCCTAATTTGTGGGATCCATACGGATCAATTTGCTGGAATACAAAGTCTGCAACAGATAGTTTTTGTCTCGTTTTCCCGAAGCGGCTACGGCAGACTGCTTCGAACTAACGATTAATAATATTACTGACATTTTCGGTCATTTATTTACGTGTCAAACAAAACGACTAGATTATTCTAGCAACAGCTGTCTGGCGCCACAATGATTTAGTTGCCCTCTTTGCTTGTAGCGAAATCTCGTTTGCAACGATTTTCGAAGTTTAAAGGTTAAATGATTTGAAACGACCCTTTAAAAACTTAAAACTGGATTTTTAAATTAGTCTACTGTATTATTTTAGAAATTTTACACCTTTTTTTTCGCTTAAACATTACTGACATTCATGAAAATTTGGAAATTTGTAAGCACTTTCTTAAATGTTTTGACGATATGGATGGTTAAATGTTAGTGAAAATTAGTACATTTTAAACCATTTGTTTGAAATTACTAACTTGATATTGATAGTTAAATGTTAGGAAAAGTTACTAAGTTAAAAAATCTTTAAAATTACTGACTTGATATTGATTTTTAAATGCTCCTAATAGTTAGTAAATTAAAAAATCTTTAAAATTACCGATTTCAATTTTTAAATGTTAGTAAAATCTAGTAAATTTAAAAAAAAACTTTAAAATTACTGACTTGATATAGTTTTAAATGTTAGTAAAGGTTAGTAAATTTTAAAAAATCTTTAAAATTAATTACTGACTTGATATTGAGGGTTAATTTTAGCGAAAATGAGAAAATTTTAAACATATTTTGTTTAAAATTTCTGATTTGGTATTGATTGTAGAGGTTAAAGGTAATAGTAACGGTTGGCTCGCGTGGTATGAAGGGCTTTCCACCAACCTCCTATCCAATTTAACCCGGCCACCTGAATTAAAGGCAATAAAAGTCGCTAGATGACTTGGGTATTATTATTATCATTATTATTATTATTTTGTTAAACTGTAACGCCAATTACGAAACAGTTAATACGACACGATTAATTAATAAATTTAATGTTATTCAATAAATTTAATTTAATGTAATTCAGAATTATTTTTAGATATTTATTGGAATTTTGTTTTACAAAATAGGAGATAAAAATATGCATTTATAAGAGTTCATAAAAAAATGTTTTCCCTATAATTACTGACTCGATATTAATAGTTAAATTTTAAGGTTAATTTAGGAAATTTTAAACCATTTTTGTTTAAATTGTAAAAACAATTACGAAGCATTTAACACATCATAATAAATTAATTAATTTCAAAATAATTTAATATCATATAATTGGGAATATTTTCTAGATACTTATTGTAATGTTATTGTACGAAATAGAAGCTACAAATATAAATTCCCAAGAATTTATCAGCAAATCCTAACTTTTTATTCCAACAGTAAAACAGTTTATTACGATTTCCATTTACTATAGATTTTTGGCCATGTTAGGTAGAATTTTTTTTCAATAGGAAAAATCATGTGTGACGTCGTGTGACGTAGAACTGCTAGCTCCCTATTTTACTATACAATCAAAGTTCCCACCACGACATTAACATTTTTGTCAACCAAGCTCCTTTTTGTCCCACTCAGCTAAAAACGAGCTAGTGTTGTTAAAAACGTGTCAAAAACGAATTAATTACCAAAAGGATAAAATTATTCAGCTTCGTTAACTAGAATACGGTAATTATGACATAATTACGAAACTAGGCGCGTTTTCTGTCTCTTTTAGTGTCGGGGGAAGAACTAGAGACATTAATTCCCAACCCCCCTCTCTTCTCCAACTCTTTATACAAACGAAAACCCTCCACCCCAACCCAAGCCAGCCCCGTTGAAACGCCAAGAATCTCATTTTATTTTTGCCGAAGAGGTAGGGTCCAATATCTCGGTGGACGTTTAACAACACCGCGAGGATCGGCGTGTTGTCCAAACGCGGTGTGTCCTAGAATCGAGTTTGACTTGTTTTGGATAGAGCCAGCCAACCTTGGTGGAGGCTGAAGAGAGAACGCGGTGTGAGAGAGAGAACTCCGGAGTTTTGAATCTGAAGAACGTCGGAGAAGCTTCAGTCAGTAGATATTCCAGGCAGTGATCGTTGGACGCGCTGAAAAAGACGCCCCGATTGGTTTACTTTCTCGAGAGAGAGAGAGAGAGAGAGAGAGTTTCGCGGTGCATTTCGAGAACATTACGGATTATCCCAGACCCGCGCTAAATCGGGCTTCGTCACGAGCTTCCGTTCTTTGATAATTACGTTGATCCTACGACGGTGCGGACAATAGCATTCTCTTTGTCGCTTTCAACTCGATCGCCCAAAACTCAGAAATGGATGATGGTGGAATGACCGAAACCCTCGACGAAAAGGTCTGTTTACTTTAAGATATAGATATTTTTTTAGTATTACCATTGACTAGACTGTCGATTATTTCCGATACGTTGCGTATAGTGTTTAAAGGAATTTACTGAAGGCGTAAGCTTTGTTCCTTGTACACCATCTACAAGTTGATTTATTAGCTCAACCAATATTATACGTTTGTAGTACTTCATTTTTCTATCATTTTGTCGGAAAACGATGAAGGCAGGGGGAGGGGAGGGGGAAGCGTTAGGCTTAGTTGTTGAAGATGAAACTCGTTGCTATGGTAACCCCTAACATTACAGCATCCTCTCTTCATCTTGAGCGTTTCCCTGTCCTCTCTTTTACTTTCGATTTCAGGCATGAACCGCGACCGAACCCACCGTTCCTCCCATCTCTCTCTCTCTCTTTCCCCGTGTGTATGTCTTTCCCTCTTCGCACCGCCGGTCGTCAGCCAAGTCGGGAGCAGATGTTTATTATTTAAATAACATAACGGCGCCGCGAAATTAATCTAATCAACGGCTCGTTCAATATTTAGAAGACCGTTTGAATTTCTTATGCAGTGTCTATTTGGTCTGATTCTAATGGCTTCTTGAAATCTCACTCGTTGCTCTAACATATTACTTAACAGAGAAATTTAACTAAATCCTCTCCAATTGCATTTCGACAAATTCGGCCTGGCAATGTTCCAGATGTTTTTACCAAGAGATCGGTTTCGTTTTTATTGGAGGGATTTGCATTTGTAAAGAGGGACTTTATTCCCCCGTATGTCACATCCCTCTATTCCTCCCCCTCCTCTCTACAAACTAAACAGACCTATTTTATGCAAATAAGTAGGGTGGAGGGAAATGTTTTGCGTTGGGAAATATTTCGTCAAATTATGTTTACCTCTACCGAACGTATCGCCTTTTCTATATTGATTTTCGATTTATTTATTTTATCGTTATAGTTTTTGCAAAAACGTATTAACTACCATAATGATATTTTTATGGATAACGTATATCAATACGTCCTTAATCTTCGTTTTTAAATTGAAATTTAATTAATATTAATTAATTTTAACCGAATGTTACCAGAAACCAATTATCTTCACGATTTTGAGGGATAACGTATATTAATACACCCGTAATATTAAATTGAAAGTTAATTAATGATAATTAATTTTAACTGAATGTTAGCAGAAACCAATTATTTACAAGATTTAAATTGTAAATACATTCAAAATTTCCTTTCAAAACATTCCTAAATTTAAGAATTGCACATTAATTAATAAATCCTTTTCAGAAATCATGTTCTTTAACTAAAAACGGGGTTTTTTTTTTAAATTTACGAAAATCACCAGCTCCAAAATGACTCGCGTAACCTAAAAAGAAAATATAGGCCTTTGCGCTTATAAAAACACAAATAAATTTATTAAATACCCCTACAAGTTAGCCTCGAACGCGTGAATAGTTTTGATATATAGACTGTCGTTTTATTTATTTCATTTCGTAGTCGTTGCAAAAATGAAAGCTTACTGTGACAAGAGAATGGGCCCCTTTCGCACGGATCATTAAAGAAATTTATTGGAAAAGAAAGGGGGAAATAATGCTTTCTTTCGCGGCATTTCAGTAATGGGCGTTTTGACGGTGGCGCGTCGCTTGAGCCAACAGAGCACCCTTTGCAGGGGCCCCTTAAGTACTTCGCCCTCTAACGGGGATTACAGGTGATCTCACACGCTCAAAGTCAGACACGCGGCCATATAATAAGAACCTGTTATGGCCCAGCTCTCAGTGGCGTAGCCCGGAGGGGGGGGGGGGTGTGCCCCTATATATTGTTTTAATGAATAAATAAATACATAAATAAATAAATGGGGGAAGTGCACATTAACAATATGACTGTATGAATTATTTTTTAATAAATTAAGAAATAAGTAAATATATATATATATTTTTTTTTCGAATCTATAAGTAAAATTAAACCTCTAGACTGATTAACAATGTAACACTATTAATGTTTTGTAGTATGTTTACTGATATTAGACATTTTATATCGATAAAAAGTTTAAAACATTAAAAACCATTAAAAAGTAATTTATGTTAATTTTTTTATTTTCCGATTTGCGGAAAATTTTATTGAAGTTTTCCCGCAATATATTTTTCCGGATAATTAACAACACTAATTTTAATACATTCTCGATATAAAAAATATAATATAATAAATATAAAAATATAATATAATAAATATAGAAATATAATATAATAAATATAATATAATAATATAATATAATAAATATAAAAATATAATATAATAAATATAAAAATATAATATAATAAATATAGAAATTTAATATAATAAATATAAAATTAGTATAATAAATACAAAAATATAATGTAATAAATATAAAAATATAATATAATAAGTAAAAATAAATATATAATATAATAAATATATAATTTATTAAATATATAATATAATAAATGTATAATTTATTAAATATATAAATAAATGTATAATATTAATATTAAATTATGTGCCTCCCCCACCCCCTACCTCATCGAATCAAAATAATGCAACCGCCACTGGTAGCACTTCAGTTTACGCATCCAAGTAGGCCTTTGCATCCCCGTGGCAACGCGGGAAAGCCGTTCGATACCTGTGAAGGGGCCATCATCAGTATAAACCCCTTCCCTCTGCTCCCCCCCCTTCCATTTCCCTCCCGTTAGATTGGATACGGTTCGAATTTTTATAGGGAATTTTGATAATAACATTTACCGCTATTAGCGAAAGCCCGAGGCGCATTTTTAGGATTTTCTATTTTTATCGTTTCTACTTCCCGCGACTCTCCGTTGTTGGAAAGCTAAAATATTTTAATTTTGTAGACAGTACTTAATTAACCCCCCCATTCCCTTCTGTCCCCCTCGCTGAAAGATGGTTAAAGACTTAAGTAGATTAACCCCTCTTTAGAATTCTATTTTTCTTCCTTTCTGTGGCGACTTGTATTAGACGCTGAGTTGAATATTCAACGCTTGGCTGGCGTGATGCGAACTGTCATTTTGGGGGCCTTGGAACTTAAACGCTTTAGCTCCGTCGCTTCTATCATGAAGCGGGGGTGTCGAGTTACTGATCGTATTAAAACCTGCTCGACAAAGATCACCAGATAGCGACAGAATTTGGTGAAGATGGCGGTCATTATGCGAAGTCAGAAGTAAATGAACCGAAGTTATCGAAATAGCGCTCAGAATCGGAGGGCGTTTTCCTTATGAAAATCGAGTCAAATAAAAGCTAATTTCCATCCCCGTCTTTTGACGTGATCAATTGCACTTGGGAATTGTGGGTTTAGCTATTTATATGTATAAAAATGGTTTCATAAAAACCAAAACTTTTTTTCGACCAAGAGCGCTCAAAATTTCAAATTCGAGGCAAAAATGTAACTTCATAAGGAAAACGCCTCCAACATGGGGAGCATAGCAGTCTGATAACTTCGGTTCATTTACTTCTGGTGAAGTGTTAAAGGGCTATAGCACTACCCTTCCATTATAGAGACGATGACGTCAAGTGAAAACGTTTCCTCTTGATGTATTTAATGGTAATTGGACATCTTAACTTAATTAGACGTTAGGATAGTCCATGCGACCCTTGTTTTCGGTTGGATACTATTAGTAACTTGGCCTCCTTGTTTTAATGTGCCTTCTACGTCATAGTCCCTTACTATTACAAGTCTAACAAGGAGACATCCCGAAGTGTAACTCACCGATTTTGTTCAAACTCGGGGGATTGGTAGACCTTAATGTAACTTGAAAAATCCTAAAGGGAATTTATTCAATGGGTAACCGTTTTGCCTTGGCAACGAAAAATGTTTTTGACAACAACAAATGGAAATTTTCCCATTGAAAATAACACGGGATTCCTAGGGTCCCGGGACCCTGTGAAAAATTTTAACAAATTTCTAAATTTCTAAAATGCCAAAAATACAAAAAATAGATAAAAATTGACAAAAAAAAACATCAAAATTGATCAACTTTTGATCAATTTGAGGTCAAAATCCCATGTTATTTTCAATGGGAAAATTTAATATTTTGTGTTGTCAAAAACATTTTTCGTTGCCATGGCAAAACGGTTATAAATTCCCTTTAGGATTTTTCATGATACATGAAGGTCTACCAATCCCCCGAGTTTGAACAAAATCGGTGGGTTTCACTTCGGGATGT